>NC_136467.1:3261925-3736925 GCF_902686455.1 Sciurus vulgaris | reverse complement strand
AGCCAAAAGTCTAAACAGACAACTCATCAAAGAAAATAAATACATGACAACAAACGTACAAAAAGATACTCCTCTGCCATTAGTGGAAGTTAAAAATAAGATTCTACTACAGACTTATTACAATGGCTAAAGTTCAAAAAACTGAGAGTAGTAACTGTTGCATGGACATAGAGCAACAATTCTCATCTGCTGCTGATAAGAAGACAAAATGGTACAATTACTTTAGAAAACTATTTGGAAATTCCTCACTAAGTTAAATATAGTCTTTTCTGTGTTCCCTAACAATCACACAATACCTGATCATACTAGGCATTTATTCAACTGATATAAAGACTCATAGCCAAATGAAAACCTGTTTGAAAATGTTAATGGATAGCTTTATTCATAATCAACTAAATCCAGAAGCATCCAAGCTGTCTTCTAATAAGAAACTACATGGGCAAATGGTGGTATATCTATATAACTGTGAGTAGGTAATAAAAAAGAAATCAAGAAACAAGTCATGAAATGACATGGAAGGGTCTTAAATGCATATTGCTAAGAGGACAAAGTCCAGGTGTAACAGTCTACATATTATATAATTGCAATTTCACAACATTCTAAAAAAGGCTAAACTATAGAGATAGTAAAACAATCAGTATTTACAAAGTTCAAGAAGAAGGGGAAAAGGCAAAATGGATGCAACAGGAATATTTTAGGATGATAAAAATACTCTGTATGGTACTATAATGGTGAATATAAGACACTAAACCATTTGTCAAAACCCATAAAACTTTATAACACAAAGAATACACTATAATATGCACAAACTTTTAAAATCACTCCAAGATCAAAGACAGAAAACATAAACCTTACAAAAAAATATCTAAAGGTATTACAAATGTAGTAAACAATCTCACTGAAGGGGACAGAAGTGATAAGGTGTTGATCTACCTAACTTTGGGAATGAGAGTAGTCTGTGAGACCAAATGCGAAAAACAAAACAAAACAAAAAACCCCATACACAAGCTCTGTGCTCTAGTTGATAAAGCTGTTAGCCCATGGGGGTATAGCTTAACAATTCTGACACTATACATGCCAGAATTGGAGGAGAAATTGACATTGATCCACATGGTAATAGGTTTGGAGATATCAATATAAAATCACAGACGGCTACATATAAGATTATATTGGTAGATATACACATATATATGCAATTAACAAACATCAAAACTTTGTCTTATATTAATAGAGAGCCTGGCGGTAACAATATCTCAGTATCAAGCAGAACATGCAGCCCACAGATCTTGGTCTCTAATTCAGGCGAAGTATCCCTTATTCAAAATGCTTAGAACCAGAAGTATTTTTGAATTTCAAATTTTTTCAGATTTTGAAATATTTTCATATACATAATAAGATATATTGGGATAAAACCCAACTCAAAACATGAAATTCATTTATGTTTCTATTACACCTCATATATAAACAAAGTAATGTTCTACTGTATTTTAGCATGCCTGTATTTTAAGTGCATCCTGTTATATGAGGTTAAGTGGGATTTTTGACTTGTGATTTCAGATCAGAGTCAAAAAGTTTCAGCTCATACCTGATTTTAGGACAGGAAGAGAAAATATGTAAGATAAACTTGGAGCAGCCGAAGATTCAAAATCTGTTACCATAACAATTATTATTCTGACAAAGAAGATCTATAAATCCTGAAGCATTTATTGTTCCTAATTATTATTTCTAAATATCCACAAAAATTCTTTTTAAGAATAACTATCAAATCAGAGACTAAAGAACTATTGTTTTTAACCACTCTGAGGATAAATTTAAGTAACTAAAAGATACACTGTTGGAAAAGGACAAGCAGTAGTTTCCAAGTCTTAACTACTGCGACTGTGGAGAAGAATCCTTCTCCGTGGTATCAAAGAAGCAGTCAGAGCCCACGGCGGGTCCAGCGTGCCTTCCTTTCCCACGATGACACCCGCACCCTGGTCCCCAAACGTGCATTCCACAGGCTCTCGCACTACCTTCACCCAGTCTTCCTGACCTTATGAAAAATCTTGCCTCCCAAAGTAGGTGTCATATCCTCAGGCCCTCTGGTCCCTTGCCCTGTCATAGAGAAGGGGAGAAAGTTGAATTCCCATTATCTCACTAGAGCCAAATTCAGCTGGATTACAATTAACCTTATTTTTTAAATCTAAGGGATACATGACCAATGATCTTTCTCTGACTTATCACACACAATACTCTCAATTTTATAATTCCCTCTGTTTAGTCCAGGTATGAGCAGTAAGTAAAATCATTTTCAGCTTTTTAAAGTCATAATCCAATACTGAAGTAGATTTTTTTAAATTTCATGCAGTCAAATATTGCCCCATAGTAGCTCAGTTGTCAAAACACAGCTTGAACTATGAGTGGCTGAAATGCAGGTTCTCTGAGGAGCAGGTGAAGGAGTATAAAGGTCTAATTTGATACAAGAGTCTTGAGGGGCATTATTACTGCTTAATCTGAATGTTATTAAGTAAAACTGGTTAATAAAGTTTGGTTTATTTGTTTTTGCTTTGTTTTTGTCATGTATGAAACCCAGGGATCAAAACCAGTATTGCTACTTTAGGAAACCAGATAACAGTGCAACTTCAAATAGATGTTTAGGAAAAAAAATCTATAGCTATGAAGGGCTCCCTCCAAGATGGCACAGCCCCTGTATTTGGTTTTCAGTGAGAAGAGACCCAGGGACTTGAAACTCTTGGCAGCCTAAGAAATCCTCATAGGCTCTACAAACTGCAGAGCTGAATGCACATGCAGATTTACTTTTAAATTTTTATTAGTTTCAAGAGAGTTCAAAATGTATAACAGAAGAAGTAAATTTTCTTAGCATATATTGCAAGATAAATGATTTTAGCACATTAACACAAAATTTGTCAAACAAAAATACCGTGTGCCATACTAAGCAATTCCGAACTGTCACGTTGCTTAACAGCAGTGTTCTTACTAATCTGTATGTATGTACACATATGCATTCTCCTAAATGACATGTAATTGTCATTCTAGGCACACACTATATATGCATCCATGTAAACCTTCCGTTATTCAGAAGCTAATGAAGATTACAGAGGAAGAACTTTTAAATCAATGGTTTGCCTTTAGAATCCTCAAATCCAACTTTTTACACATTCTTCTTCTTTGTGAATATTTACTTCCCTGTCATCTATACTCAAACTATTTAAGCTCCTTCCCTATCAAAAAGATATAACAGCTAACAGCATGTGTTATTAACAAATAACTTTTATTAGTTGGCCTTAGTGTAGTATTTTCTACATATAGAAAAGATACTATGCCATACACATCACATGCATCAGTTCAGTGAAGCCACAAAGCATTATGCATCTAGCACACAGTAAACGCTCAACAAACATTTGACAAAACCTGAATTATAGTCTCAGGTATAAAATACGAAAAAGAAGCAGAGTCACTATGTAATTGAATTAGTTTTCTACTGGCCACAAGAGCAACAATCAGGATTGGAACAAAGAGGCAAGCCCAGGAGTTCCCCTCATAAACCCAAACTGCCTATTGTTTTTCTCTTGCCTGAGATTATCATACTTTATGACTTTTCTATTAGTGTTACCTTCAATTTGGACATGTACTTTATACTTTTTACTTCATATTATAAATTTAAAAATCTGACTGCTAAATCTTAGGCTTTGGTGAGTTAGACAGAAAGAAATTTTCTACAGAAAACTCCCTGAACTTACTGGTTGTAAAAATAAATCTAATTTAGGACAGAAAGGAGGAGTCAACAGAAGTGACGCCACTCTCCCAGGCTTGCTTTGTCTCTGCCTCTCCCCCCATGGTCTCACACTCCACCTGAGGACCCCGCACAACCCACACATTCCACACCAGAGGCCTTGCTGCACTGCGTCTGCACTGGACACCGCTGCCATGTGTCAGGTCACTCATCACCAGCTGAAGTCGCCTATGTACTGGGCAGGCACCAATAAATCTTCAGCCTTTCCAATTAAACTATGCACTTCATGAAGGCAAGACTGATCTGTCTCATTCTCCACACAGCACAAGGCCTGGAACTGTGCAGAAAGGAACTAACCTAGCAGCCTGAGAGTCCTTTCTGTCAAAAGGCTCTTCCCTGGCTGGCCCTCTCTGGCATTTGGGAACCAGGCTCTGGGAGAGGTCCTAGTACATGGCTAACTAAAGGCACTGTGCAAACAATGTGGCCTATCCACACCTGCTTTTCTTCTGAAAGTCGGAAACTGTGGAACCTGTCCACATGACCAGCCCCCAAATAAAAGCCTGACTATGCTTTCCTGTAATGACACTTCACACAAGCTGGTGGAGGAGTCCAGCCCAGCTTAGGGACTCTACTAAGAACCCCTGGAAGTCCGTGCCAGCTCTCCCCTGGACTTCTGCCAGTGTGCCTCTTCCCTCTGCTGACCATACTTTTATCCTTTTACTGTGATAAATCTTAATCATGAAAACAACTATATGCCAAGCCCTGTGAGTCCTAGAAAACTACCAAACTTAGGGGTAATTCTGGGGGGCCCCAAACTCAGGGACTATCATCATTAAGTGAATTAATCAATGAGCAAGTCTTTCTTTGTCTCTTGTGATTTCAGAGAAGATTGGGAAGGAGTGGTCAGGATATGTTTGCTTCTACAAGATCACAAATATACTCATCAGCAATCCCAGGTCCTAACACAGATTCTCTAAACCTGCATGTAACACTACACCAATTCTGCAAATGTGTTCCTATGTATACAGCACCCTTTATATGAAAGCACCCTTTATTTGGCTGATTGGCATATAAAGGTGTGCATACAGGTGCACACCTGTTATCCGAGCAATTTAGGAGGCTCAAACAGGAGGATCTCAAGTTCCAGGCCAGCCTCAGCAATCTACCAAGAACCTGTCTCAAATAAAAATAAAAAGGGCTGGGGCATGGGGCATAGCTCAGTAGTAGAGTACATCTGGGTTAAATTCCCAGTAGCACACACACACACACACACAGAGTTTATGACCATAAGGATTTATATAGAAGTTCCTTCTACCCACTCATCAGATAAGGGAAGAGATTAATAGGTGCTAAATTTCATTTGGGGGGGTTGAATTTAAAAGAGCAAAGTCTTTTGTATGCAATGAATGAAGATTTTCACATGACATATATAAATGGTTGTATCATTAAAATGACTCTAAAGTTGTAACAGAAGTGAAGTAATAAGATGCTTCTTTAGATTTTGTTAAACACCATAAATACTGATACCATTATTTTTAACCAAAGAGGAAAAACAGGAAGCAAAATAAATATAAATGCTTTATTATAATTATCCTTGCCTCTCATTTGTACATACATCACCTGAATAATATCCTTCCAACCAGGTATATTCCCTGAATGGAGGTGTGCCTATAATCTAAAAAGCAGACATTTACTAAGCCTTGGTTTAATGTATTGACAGTGTTCTGACCTAACTAGTCAATAATCCCGTGCGATTTAGCCTTAGGGGCACCTTGGCTGAGAAGACATTGTTTCCAACATTCATAACTTACATTTATCAGGAGGTAAGTCCCAAACTGATCCATTTCTAAACCGAAGTGAAATTAACTGTTCTCCCAGCCAAGGACATCAATGGACTTTTTCTTTTTAACAGAGAAATACAACTATCAAACCTGAGCTGCTCAAAGTTATATAAAGATGAAAATAATCATTGTCAAGTACAACTAGTAGGAATAAGCTTACAATCACCACAATTGACCATTTCTGTGACTCACAGCTGCACCTCCACAGTGAAGTCCACAACAGGGACAGACATGCAGGTGCAGGCCATGCCATGTTCAGTACTCCCATTTCTTCAGTTCAAATGCAGTTTCAAATCCACAGTGACCTGGTGGGAGACCCAGGGCTCTGAGTCACCAGATGCATACTCAAATCTTGATAAGGCCAAGCAGCTCTCTAAGCTTAATTGCCCTCATATACAAAACATGAGTCTAATAATAGAACTACTCCATAGGATTATAATGCATGCAAAGATCTGATTAATGAGTAATTATTTCAATAATACCCACCATCTTCACCAAAATAGTGAGCACGTTTATATCAAGAAATATGAGATTTAAGGTTGAGAGAAACACCATTCAGTTAAAAAACATGCTACAATTTAAATGTCCTATGACTTTCAAACCTATTATTTGTCCACTTTTAGGAACATTTCATTTATTTATGTTTCAGAATAGTTAACACTTCAGATAAATCCATGAGTGCTTAAGGTGATACTTGTCAAATCCAGAAACTGCTAGCTAATCACCATGTTAATTAGATGGGTACCGCAAACTCACCTCAGAGAAACCAAAGTGGAGGCCAGGCAGGGCAGCACATGTCTATAATCTCAGCTACTCCAGAGGCTGAGGCAGGAGGATTGCCAAGTTCAAGGCCAGCCTCAGCAACTCATAGAAACCCTTTCCCAAAATAAAAGTATAAAAAGGGCTGTGCAGCTCAGTGCCTGAGTACACCTGGGTTCAATCCCCAGTATACCCAGTACTGCCAAAAAACAAAAACAAAAACAAAAAAATAAAATAAAATAAAAAAGCAGGACCACACAGGGACAGGTATCCAAGACTAGCTCCATCCAATTAGCTATGAAGATAGCTAAAGGAATATAGAGTCAAAATCAAGTATGGGGGGACAAACCTGCAGGTGAATCTACAAGCCAACCTGAGGGCTATCCTCAGACAAATTCATTAAAGGAAAGTAACAGGGAAGGGAAAAAACAAGGGGTAAAAAGGGAAGTAAACCAACCAAGTCCAAGACTGTTGCCTTGAAGACAGCTGGATGGACAAAGCTCCCTTTCAGAAGAGGCAACACAGTCCAAATGCCTCTCGAGCTGGGACAGTCAATACAGAGCAAAGAAACAAGAAGTCAGGATATTGTAAACAGGTAGAATATATGTTAGTGTGACATGATCCACAGTCTCCAATTAACCAAATGATTAAGATCAACTCTGGTCACCTAAAAGTGACAGTGATTTCTCAAATGTTGGACAGCAGTCACGAAATGCAAATAAGCCTCATGCTAAGTAAATACACTCTGCCCCTTAGCCACAACACATACCATGGATGGGGGGAAAACTATTTCAGCTACCAAAGGACAAGAACAACCATGCCTGGAAATCTAGAATCAACTCCCACATTTCAAATAACAACAGAAATTTAAAGTCTGTCACTGTCCACTGGAATTTTCAGTGAAGCACTTAATCAGTGCTTAAAAAAAAAAAATTCTGATAAATGCTCCCATGAAATAAAACAGAGTCATATACGTTGATTTAAGGACACATTAAAATATTTTAGAGGAAAGAAAACACATTTCATGTGATGTAATTCAATCTTGTGGGGATAAAAGAATGAAGAGACAAATCCCCCCAAAAGGGACTGATATAATATATGAACAGACTCATAATAACTTCCATAGTCCCTGTTTCAGAAATGGATTTAGATAAGAAAAAAGAATAGCACCTTTAATTTCTTTTGTCCACTTAATATCCTGACAAAATAATTTAAGCATCACATCTACATTTTTATTTACTTAAAGTTTCAAAATATGCCCTAAAAGTAAAAATATGAGTCCCAAATGTTAGGCATTTCTATAAACCAAATCATTTTACCTGTCAAAAGAGATTTTTAAAAACTGTAACTGACAGATTTGAAAAAAATCAAAATATATGTAAGCCTTCTCAGAATAAGCCAGTCATACTTTTTCCTTTACTAAAAACATACCTTCTTTATATATTCATCCAGAAATGTTATTTTCCAGACTTCTTCTATAATAAAATATTAGAATTCATATTTCTCAAATTCAAATTAATCCATTTAAAATATTATTGACGTCAATCTATATATCAGGCATTATATTGCGTTTTAAGATGAATCAGAAAACTAAAAGAAATGAAGATGACTAAAGATGAAAAATTTGCAACCATGTTCCACGGTTGATAGGGACACATCAACAGAACAAAGTATAGCTCACATGACTAATTCTGAATGTTGAAATTCTTTTATTCACTCAGTAAATGCCTACTGAGTGCCTACTATGAACCAGGAATAAACTGATGCTCAATAACATAACAACCCTATCCTCACACTTTAAAAATTCTCTCAATGCTTGGCAACTCTAGCCAACAGGAACTGGCGACACTTAAAGACAATGATGGAAGAGGATATGTCCAAAGAGACCACCTGGACATTAGCTTGAGTAGTGACCAGACAGTGACAATAGACAGGATACAAAATGTAGAAGGTAGGAAAGGATTCATGGAAAAAAGAGTGACTTTGGTTTGGGATCTGCTGAACTACAGTTGCCTATGGGACATCTGCATGGTGATTTAAAGTAAAATGTAGGATTTTAAATTTGGAACTCAAAAGAAGAAAATAGGAGTTAGGAGGGATATACTTAGAAGTCATTCATATTGATTTCTTAAAAACTGAAGATGTACAAATGGATGAGATCTCCCAGGAATTCTGCCTTCCATCCAATATGGCAAAGGAAATGTTAGCTCCCACCATTGTTCTGTACTACTTTTTTAAAAAATCATGAAAGAAAATTAAACTATATATTGTCCCATGAGGAAGTCATCCTAGAAATTCAAAACAAGCATGAGTATGTCTTCTCAACTGAGTTGTTCAGTAAGCCTTTCAAATCAATCCCCTATTTATAAACATCATCAAGTTTAAAAACCACAGATACAATAAAGCAGATCAGTCTCTTGTGGGAGGCAGACTTGTAAAACAGCTCCCTAAGACTTCTCCTGGTTTCTGTACCCTGCATAATGCTTAAAACTAAGGTTTTACTCCTCTGATAGGACATCCTGTCCTTCAAAATGGTCTTATGGTACAGAGATTATCCAACTGTGCCTGATTTAAATCACAGAGCACTTTAAGAACAAAGAGTTTTCTCCTGCTTATAAAAAAGAAGTCTGAGATTTGTGGTATAAGAAAGATCTGAAGAGCCTTTGATGGCTTGAAGATGGAGAGTCACATGCCAAGAAATACAGCAAAGCCCTGGGAGCTGAAGAGAGACCCATGACAGCTTGCTGGTAAACAGAGACCTCAGTCTTTAACCTGAATTCTGCCAAGGAGGAATGAGTTTAGAAGCAGAGTTTTACCCAGAGCTTCCCGATGAGAACTATGTACGGTCAACACCTTAATTTTAGTCTTAAAACTAGTCGCATGGGATCAGACTGTTGTTCTATACAACAATGAGACAATAAATGGGTGTTATTTTAAGTCACTAAATTTGTGGTGTTTTTTTATGAAGCAGCAGAAAACAAATGAACCTTTCCCTATTGGATTTTATTGTTGATCCAGTTAAAAAAAAACTAATAAACTATGCTACTCTTAACCAGTTTAGCAGAAAAGTTTGCCAACAAATATCCAAGGTTAAAAAAAAGAAAATGGTTGCATGGATGCACAACTCATGAAGTGACATCTCCCAGCTCCACCACACATTAGCGCCCAAACACGGAATGATGCAGTGACCACAGCGTGGGAGGCGGCAGGTGCGTGATTCCCAGGGAACACACCGAGCACTTGGGAAAGTCCTGGGAGGCTGCATCCCACTCGTGTAACACCCTGCAGACCACAAGCAGGTTGTCCAGAAGAGACGCAGATGCATGTTAAGAATTCGGTCCCATGACGCACACAAGGAAAAGACATTCAGCCCCAAGAGCAGAAAGCAGAGATCCTCAATATAAGCATCTTAAATTGTTTCGATTTGTGCTACAATATTGGTTTTTTTTTTTTTTAAGTATTTTTAACTTGCTTAAATTTTAAACATTAATGGATGGCAAAGTATGAGCAGATAATGTAAATTTAAACTTTAAAAGAATAAAATGTTAGAACACCGAAGTGAGTGATAATAAGTAATTAAGTGATAGTAAGATCAAAGGCTCAGTTAGCAGATACAGAAGGTACACAGAAGGTAAACCCCAGGGTGGGTGACTTGAGATCAGGCAGTCAACAATATCACTGAATATCAGTACTTTTTTAAAAAGCATGTGGCTTTAGCAGTGAATTATCACAAATATTTTAGAAGAAAATAATACCAATCCACACAAAGTTTTTCCAAACATATAGAGAACATTTCCCAATTCATGTCATGAGGCCAGTTTTACGTGATGCCAAAGACCAGTTATCTCTCATGAGTATAGAACAGAAGTCCTAACCAAATATTAACAAATCAAATGCAGCAACACATAAAAAGAAGGACAACCACAAGATGCTTAGCTCAGGGACACAAGGTTTGTTGAACACCTGAGAATCATTTAACAGAATAAGATATGTTAATATAACAATGTACAAAACCCCTATGATCATCTAAATAGATGCAGAAAAAGTTAGAAGACAAAATACAGTATCTACTCATACTGCTTGTTTCATCTATTCATGAAACAAACTCTCAGCAAAATAGAGACAGAAGGAACTTTCTGATCCAAAGAAAGTACAGTTATGAAAAATCCCAGCAAACATCATACTTCACAGTGAAAAACTAATGCTTTCCTCCTAAGACTAGAGAGAAGGCAAAGATGTTTGCTTTCACTACTTCCACTTAACATTTTACTAAAAGTTCTAATAAATTCAAGAATGCAAGAAAAAAAAATCTCAGAAAGAAAAAGCATAAGTCTTTATTTGCAATATACATTATCTTGCCGGGAAAAAATCCTGAAGAATCTACAAATAAAATAAAAGAGAACAAATAACAAGATCACGGGATACAAATAAATAAGAATCAATTCCTTTTTATAACTACTAAATAATGAAAAATAAACTTAGAATATGTAGAAATAATGACATACTAATGTAGAAAAAAATGAACATAAAACATGTAGACAACTTGAACCAAGTGTAAGACTAAGACAATGAAAACTATAAATACAAATTAAAGAACAGTTAAATGAAGACATATATCATGAAGTAGACTACAAGACTCAGGACTGTTGGAATGGTTGGAATGTTTATTCTCCCCAGTTGATCTACAGATTCAATATAGTGCCTACCGGTTTTTTTGGTAGAAATCAATTATCTGTTCCAAAAATATATATGGATTCAAATGACCTAGAATAGTCAAAAAAATTCTAAAAATGAATTTTTAGAAGAAGAAACATATCTGAGTGAAGTTACATTATTATATCTAATGAGAAAATTAATCAAAAATAAAAATGTCCCCCAAGTTATAATAGACTTCCATCCCAATAAACTATCCTAGGTTGATAAGACAAAAATGCATTTAATACATCTGCCTACCAATATCATAGCTTAGCAACACATATGTGGTACTGGTTATTTATCCTTGTAATGCATATCCTTGTGACTGTGCAACCAACAGGGATTGTACAGCTAGCTCACAGTCATTGCCAAGCATCACAAGATCATTATACTGCCTGGGAAAAGAAATTCAAACTTTAATATAGTTTCCACTGAATACGTATCATTTTTGCATCACTGTAAAGTTGAAAATGGTAAGCTGAATCACTGTATGTCAGGGACTATTTGCTCTTACAGTATGCCATTCTACCCAGAATTGTTTAATCCATGCATTCCTAAAGTAAACCTGTCCAAAACCTTCTCCTTTACATTCTCCCTCATCTTTGTACATGAAAACCACATTATCTTATTTGTTCAGGCCAAAATCTTCAAGTCAGTCACGGGACTCCTCCTTCTGAACCTCTGGGTCTTATTTGGCTTAAATCCAGAGTCTGATTACTGGACACCAAATTCTGGCCACATTCTATTTACCTGCACTATTTCAGTAGTTCTGAATGCTAAATGGTTTCACTAGTACTACCTTTGACCCGCCCACTTCCTTCTATTTTCTATAAAGCCACAGAGTGATGCTGTGAAAACATGAGTCACAGCATGATGCCCTCTGACCCAGTCTTTTAAGGTTTCCCACATCCAATGGAGTAATAGTCCATCAACCACATAACCTTGGCGGCCACAAGAAGTGACTTGCACCTGTCTGCCCTCACTTCCCTTCCTTCCCTCTTCCTCATTTTACTGCAGCCACACAGACAGACATACCAAAAGCACTGCCTCAGGGAACTTGCATTTGGATTCTTTACCTGGGAAACCCTTGCCCCAGGTGTCCCAATGGCCCACTTCCTTGTACCCTTCAGGTCTTAACTGGCTAACTATTATTTCCTCAGTGATGCCTCGCTGGTCACCTTTTCTGAATTTGTCAATTGACCTTGTTTTGAAAAAAAAGAAAAGGACTTTTCTCCCCCTTATTTTCTTCCTTTAGTGTACCGTAGTCATGCCTTCTTCTCAGGGGATACATTCTAAGGTGTTTTCTGGAGCCAAGGATCTTGCTGACCTCTACGTGTACAGTGTTTCCTCCTACACATACATACCTATGATAAAGCTGAATTTATAAAAAGGCACAGGAGGAGACTAAATATAATAACTACAAATAAAATCTATAACAATATACCATAATAGAAGTTATTTAGATGTATTATTATATATTTCTATAATTTTCCATTTAGTACTTTCAGACCTATGTTGACAGAGGGAAAGTGAAACTGAGGAAAGGTACAACCACAGCTATAGAGACTCTTGTATATCACTAATGCATCACTTTTGTTCGCTTTTCTCCAATGTTTTAATCCTAGCCTAGAATAGTGCTTGGCATATAATCAATACCCAACAACTATTTGCTGGATGACGTATTGAAGTCTTTAATAACTTTTAATTAAATATTAGTCAATTTTTACATAAATAAGCATATGGTTCACAGAATGGTTTGATTAAAATATAAAAAAGGCTTTGAAATTTGACCAACAAAGCCTAAAAGAAAACATCAGAAAAGGGAAATAAGGACAAAAGAAAAGTATTTACTAATGTAAAAAGAGTAGCAAGCATTATGCCAGGGGTGGTGGCATCCCATGTAATCCCAGCAGCTTGGGAGGCTGAGGTACGAGGATTGAAAATTCACGGCCAGCCTCAGTAATTTACTAAGGCCCTATTCTCAAAATAAAATGAAAAAAGGACTGGGGATGTGGCTCAGGAGATAAGCACCCCAGGATTTGGTACCAAAAAAAAAATGCACCCTATTTTTTATGTTATACAAATTAAAGTATTTCAGATATGTAAGAAGCAAAAAGGAAAGTCATGACACCTATCTTTAATTGTAAATTAAAATAACCAATTTTTTGTGGATTATCAAAATCTACACAAGCCTTTTATTCATAAGAAAACTACATCACAGCTGGGCACAGTGGCACACTCTTGTAATCCCAGCAGCTCAAGAAGCTGAGGCAGGAGGGTTGTGACTTCAAAGCCAGCCTCAGCAACTTAGTGACACCCTGTCTCTAAACAAAAATACAAAAAGGGCTGACGATGTGGTTAAGTGCACCTGAGTTGAATCCCCAGTACCAAAAAAGAAAAGAAAACTACATCACAAATAAGGCGCACTGGCGCATGCCTGTAATTCCGCCAGTTCCTGAGGCTGAGACAGAAGGTTTACAAATTCAAGGGCAGCCTCAGCAGTTTAAGACAAAAGTTGTCTCAAAATTAAATAAAAAATTTAAAGGGCTGGGGATGTAGCTCACTGGTAGAGCACCTTGAGTTCAATCTCCAACACCACAAAAAAAAAAAAAAAAAAAAAAAATTTTTAAATAAAGGAAACTAAAAAAATTTTTATCAAGTCTGAAGAACTCTGGTACTACAAAATTTGAAGAATATTATTTTAATAGTTGCATAACAGTAACCATGATTTATCAATTTCACCACTATCAAGTCATAGAAGATTAATCATATTAACTTCAATTCTCCAGAAAAATCCTCCACAACATACCAAGCCTGATGGAAGTATTAAAATTAGATTTAGCAGGACAACCAAGAGGCCAGCACGAGGGAGGATGCATTCCTTGTCATTCTGTGACTTGGGATTTAAGCAGATGGCCGATGCTGCCCACCGATGCCCAGCTGTGTGCCCCCCATTCATCTCCCACAATTACTCCCCAACTGCCAGCACATCGCCTATCTTTTGAGTGCAGATCACTCTGACCACTGCCTATCATCCGCCATTTGCCCATTTACCCACCTCTTGCCTGCCCATCACCTGCCTTTCACATACCCACCACCCTTAGCCTGCAGACTGCCCACAGACTGCTGCTGCCTGGAAGTCCATTGTCACAGTATCCCCAGGTGTGATTACACAGTTGCACCATCTTGGGATACCAGCCAGGGCCTGCCGCTGCCAACGCCGCCATTTCAGAATGTGACCACCTCTGTATAGGGACACCAGCCAGGGCCTGGAGATATACTGGGGTATCTACAGGTTTGGTGGCATCATGGTTGTATCTACAGGTACATTGTTTGCATTGGGTGCTGTTAATCTTGGTCTCCCCCTTAAAGATGAGGTACTGGAAACCTTCAGAGACACTATAGGAATACAGGATAGAAACTGTACTGCCTCAGATACATACCGCTACATGAAAAGACACACAAATTACATGAAAAAACAAGGGAAAAAAGCATCGCAAACAAACCAAGATGTTCCAACAACAGAATCCATAAACAACACCGTAGTTGAAATGTCATAGGAATTTAGAAAATACATAGTTAGATTGATCTTCAAAGTGAAGGATGGTATTGGGGAAAAAAATACAGGAAGTGAAAGATCACTTCAATAAAGAGCCAGATCATAAAAAGTAATCAAGCAGAAATCCTCAAAATGAAGGAAACAATAAACCACATTAAAAATTCAATGGAAAATATTACTAACAGACTAGACCACTTGGAAGACAGAACCTCAGACAATGAAGACAAAATATATACTCTCGAAAATAAAGTCAAAGGCTGGGGTTGTGGCTCAGTGGTAGAGCGCTCACCTAGCATGCATGAGGCCCTGGTTTCAATCCTCAGCACCACATAAAAATAAAATAAAGGTATTTTGTCCACCTGCACCTAAAACAAAATAATTTAAAAAAGAAAGAAAGAAAATAAAGTCGACTAAAGAAGATGGAAAGAAGTCATGAACAGAATTTCCAAGAAATACGGGATAACATGAAAAGACCAATCTTAAGATTTATCGGAACAAAGGTGTGGAGATACAAACCAAAGGAACGCACCATCTTTTCAATGACATAATATCATAAAACATCCCAAATCTAAAAAGTGAAATGGAAATATCATCTATAAGAAGCTTTACCCAAATGTACAAAATTACAGCAGACCCACACCAAGGCATATTATAATGAGAATGACTAACATACAGAATAAGGATAGAATTTTAAAGGCTACAAGAGAAAACAAATCAAATTATGTATAGGGGGAAACCAGTTTGGATCTCAGCTGATTTCTCAACCCAGACCCTCACTATCAAGAGGTCCTACAATAACATATATTAAGCTCTGAAAGAAAAAGGATGCCAACAGAGAATTTTATACCCAGTAAAATTAAGCTTCAGATTTGAAGATGAAATAAAAACCTTCCATGATAAACAAAAATTAAAAGAATTCACAACTAGAAAACCTATACTACAAAACATTCTCAGCAAAATATTCCATGAGGAGAAAATGAAAAAAACAATGAAAACCAGCAAAGGGAGGAATTACACTAAAGGAAAGGTCAAAGGAGAAACTAAGTCAAGTTAAAAATCAAAAATAAACCAAAGTGACCAAGAGTACAAATCATATCTCAATAATAACCCTGAATGTTAATGGCTGAAACTGACCAATCAAAAGACACAGACTAGCAGAATGGACTTTTAAAAAGACCCAACAATATGCTGTCTTCAAGAGACTCCCCTCCTAGGAAAAGACATCCACAGACGAAAGCTGAAAGGTTGGGAAAAACACATCACTCCCATGGACTGCGTAAACAAGCAGGGGTTTCCATCCTCATATCAGACAAATTGGACTTTAAACCAAAGTTAGTCAGAAAGGATAAAGAAGGACATTTCAAACTGCTTAAGGGAATCATATATTAACAAGACATAACAATTATAAATACATACGCCAAACAATGGAGCATCCATACATATCAAACAAACCCTTCTCAATTCCAAGAGTCAAAGGGACCACAACACAATAATACAGTGTAGCTTTGACACACCTTTCTCATCACTGGATAGATCTTCCAAACAAAAACTAAACAAAGAAACTGTAGAACTAAACAATATAATCAATGATTTAAACTTAATGGACATATATAGAGTACTGATCCATCATCAAGTGAATACACTTTCTACTCAGCAGCACATGGATCCTTCTCTAAAATAGACCATTTGTTATGCCACAAAGCAACTCTCAGCAAATACAAAAATATAGAAATACTACCCTGCATTCTACCAGATCATAACAGAATGAAACTAGAAATCAATGATAAAATAAAAAATAGAAGCTACTGCAACACCTAGAAACTAAATAGCATGCTAGGAAAAAAAATACTTAAGAGGTAAATGAGAACACTGATCTGTGCTAAACCCAAGGCCAACATCATTTGAAATGGAGAAAAATTGAAAGCATTCCCTCTAAACACTGGAACAAGACAGGGATGCCCTTCTAGAACTCATACATGAATTCAGCAAAGCAGGAGGATATAAAATTCAATACCCATAAGTCTAATGCATTTCTACACACAAGCAATAAATCCACTGCAAGCAAAATTAAGAAAACTACCCCATTCACAGTAGCCTCAAAAAAAAAAAAAAAAAAAAAACTTGGGAATCAATCAACAAAAGAGGTGAAAGACCTCTACAATGAAAACTGCAGAACATTAAAGAAAAAAATTGTAGAAGATCTTAGAAGATGGAAAGACCTCCCATGCTCCTATAGGCAGAATTAATATTGTCAAAACGGAAATACTACCAAAAGTGTTATACAAATTTAATGCATTCCTATTAAAATCCCAACATATTTCCTCATAGAAATAGGGAAAGCAATCATGAAATTCATTTGGAAAAATAAGAGACCAGAGTAGTCAAAGCAATCTTTAGCAAGAAAAGTCAAGCAAGAGCCATCACAATTCCAGAACTTAAACTACACTAGAGAGCCACAGTAATAAAAACAGCATGGTGTTGGCCAGAAAGTAAACATATAGACCAATGGTACAAAAGACAAACCCACATAAATACAGTTATCTCATACTAGACAAAAGTGCCAAAAACACACATTGGAGAAAATGTATTAAACAAATGGTGCTGAGAAAAGTGAAAATTCATATGTAACAAAATGAAATTAAACCTCTATCTCCCACCCTGCACAAAACTCAACTCAAAGTGGATCGAAGACTTTGGCACTAGAACAGAGATCCTATGCCTAATGAAAGAAAAAGTAGGCACAAAGCTTCATCATGTCAGCTTAGAACCTGACTTCCTTAACCAGACTCCTAAAGCTTAAGTAAAATCAAGAATCAATAAATGGGATGGAGTCAAACTAAAAAGCATCTTCTCAGCAAAGGAAACAATCAGTAATGTGAAAAGAGAGCCTACAGTTTGGGGTAAAATCTTTACCACATGCACCTAAGATAGAGCACTCATCTCCAGGATATATAAAGAACTCAAAAAACTTAACACCAAAAAACAAATGGGCTAAGGAACTGAACAGACACTTCACAGAAGAATACAACTGAACAACAAACATATGAAAAAATGTTCATCATCTCTAGCAATTAGAGTAATAACAAGTCAAAACTATTCTCACCCCAATTAGAATGGCTATTATCAAGAATACAAGCAAAAAGTGTTGACAAGGATGTGCAGAAAAAGGCACACTCATATATTGCTGGTGGGAATGCAATTTGGTGCAACCACTATGAAAAGCAGTATGAGATTCCTCAGAAAACTTGGAATGGAACTACCAAGTGACCCAGCTATCCCACTCTTCAGTTTATACCCAAAGAACTTAAAATCAGCATACTACAGTGACCCAGCCACATCAATGTTTATAGCAGCTCAATTCACAATAGCTTAACTAAGGAACCAACCTAGATGCCCTTCAACAGATGAATGGAGAAAGAAAATGTGGTACATACACATAATGGAATATTATTCAGTCTTGAAAAAAGAATGAAATTAAGGCATTTGCAGATTAGTGGATGAAACTGGAGAATATCATGCTAAGTGAAATAAGACAATCCCAATAAAACAAAGGCCAAATGTTTCCTCTGATAAGTGGATGATGATCCATCGTGGGGGCACGGTGGGGTGCGTAGGGAAGAATGAAGGAACTTTGGGTTGTGCAGAGGGAATTGAGGAGAAGGTTTGGGTAGTGGGGATGGGAAGGTCAGTAGAATGAGACAGACATTATTACCCAATAGATTGTACTACTGGTGTGACTCAGCGCCATGTACAGCCAGAGGAATGAAAAGTTGTGCTCCATTTGTGTAAAATGTGTCAATATGCATTCTATTGTCATGTATAACTAATTAGAACCAAAAAAAAAAAAAAATAGTAATTGCTACTCCCACATAGTTACTGTGTGAAACAAATGCAATTATGAAATAGGAAGTACTTTAAAGGGACTAAGATATCATCTAAACATTATTTATCCTTACCTTTAACAGTCTGGATACAGAATCTAATATAATTTTGTACCATTCACAAAATTAAGAGATGCCAATCTTAAAAGTACTTTAAAGCAATTAAAACTTTGAAAGTAATCAAAACCACTTTAAGATTCCATCTCACCCCAATTAGAATGGCGATTATCAAAAATACAAGCAACAGGTGTTGGCGAGGATGTGGGGAGAAAGGTACACTCGTAGATTGCTGGTGGGGCTGCAAATTAGTGCAGCCACTCTGGAAAGCAGTGTGGAGATTCCTTAGAAAACTTGGAATGGACCCTCCATTTGACCCAGCTATCCCACTCCTTGGCCTATACCCAAAGGATCTAAAATCAGCATACTACAGAGATACAGCCACATCAATGTTCATAGCTGCTCAATTCACAATAGCCAGACTATGGAACCAACCTAGATGCCCTTCAATTGACGAGTGGATAAAGAAACTGTGGTATATATACACAATGGAATATTACTCAGCCATAAAGAATGACAAAATTATGGCATTTGCAGGCAAATGGATGAAATTGGAGAATATCATGCTAAGTGAGATAAGCCAATCTCAAAAAGACAAGGGACGAATGATATCGCTAATAAGTGGAGGATGACACATAATGGGGGGGAGGGAAGGGTTAGTGTTAGGGTTAGAGTTAGGGTTAGGGAGGGGGGCAAGTATGGAGGAAGAAAGTACTGTATAGAGGGTAAAGAGGGGTGGGAGGGGTGGGGGGAAGGGGAAAAAATAACAGAATGAATCAAACAACATTATTGTATGTGGATTTATGATTACACAAATGGTATGCCTTTGCGCCATGTACAAACAGAGAGGCAACATGTATCCCATTTGTTTACAATAAAATAAAAAAAAAAAACTTTGAAAGTATAAAAAAATTAGATTTTACAAATTACAAAAAGTCACTGTTTTTTTACTTTTCATTGTCACTGTGTATTATTTCAAAATTTCAATGTTTGAAATTTAAATTATTATTAAAATGCAATTGATATCAGATAAGAAAATTTCCAAAATCTATTTCCTAATCTAACTGCATTATGAAATAAAATAAAAAGCACTCTAATTGTTCTCTGAGGTTAACGTCAGGAAAAGCGACTATAGCCTCTCAACACATTTCTGGCCACAGAACTAACTAACTGACTAGAGTAGCATGGTAATCATTAGTTTAGTACTAGATGTACTTAGTACTTAGCTATGTATTATGAAATAATTAAAACAGTTACCTTTAAACAGTTCAAAATATAAAAGCAAAATTTACATGCACTGGATGTAATTCCTGATGAAACAGAATATAGTCCTTTATTAAATCTATATGCTTAAACAAAAATAATGAATCAGCTCCTCCTAGGATGAAAAGTATCCATTCTCCAACTATGTTACATTAAAGCACAGATCTAATGTTAGCTCTTCCTCAAGATGACTTTGGACAAGTATTTTTAAAACTACAACCTTAAGACATGCATGAAAAATTCATACATCATCAGAGGAAAGTCCTCAACATTATAAAGCAATGTACCCTCAAGATGTGTTTGAGAGAGCAGCTGATTTTTGTTTTAGCCAATAGATTCCTTGGTCCACCACGTTCCTCTCACTCCTGCCACCGCCTGAGGTCCAAGCCGTTCTCCAGGTCTCTTCTCTATGCCATCCCCTGCGCCCTGTGCTGGTCCTGCTGTCCTACAGACACCCATGTCTTGGGGACCACCAGCTCCTTGAGGACAGGAGCTGTCCCCACCAACACCCAGATTCCTGCGCATCTGGCCAGGCACATGGTGAAACTTACATCAGTAGTTCTCAGCTGGGGATGATTCTGCCTCCAAGGGATATTTGGTAACATCTGGAGACATTTTGGATTTGGACTGTCACAAAGGGTGAGTGCTATTGGCATTAGGTTAGAAGCTGGGACTGCTTCCAAAATCCTACCACACAGAAAAGCCCTCCACAGCAACGAATTATCTTTGAAATGTAAACAGTGCTGAGGTTGAGAAGCCTTGGTTTTAATAATTGTTTGCTGAAAGAATTAAAACTGTATTGATCTCTCACAGATGGAAGTTTTAGAAAAATGAAAACAGAAAAAATAAGTAAGAAAAAGTAGGCTGTTTATGCTTATGAAGACATTGCTACAATGTTGATTTAAATGTCTTGGTCTCCATACTTCAGGACTTTTACAAAATATCTTAAAAAGAAAGGGCAATGAAACAATGGAAATAAGAATCACTTAAATATATTATAGATTGAACTGTATTTCCCTAAAATTCATATATTAAAGTAGATTGTGATCTCATTTATAAATAGGTGTGCAGATGTAATTAGTTAGGATGAGGTTATGACGTGGTTGGTAGGGCCTACTCCAACATGGCTGCTGTCCCAGTGAAAAGAACTCAACAAGAAGAAATCGTCATGAACACAGGGAAAACACACTATAAAAATGAAGGCAAAGATCAGAAGATCTTCCAGCAGCCAACAATCGGAAGTGAAGCGTGGAACAAGTTCTCCTTTAGCCCTCAGGAGGTAGAAGCTCTGCCGACACCTTGGATTTCTGGTTTCCAAAAGTGTGAGACAATTCACTGTGCTGTTTTAAGTTTCCCGCTCTACCACTCTGTGCTGGCAGCCCTAGCACACTGATGCAGGGCTGCCCTCCACAGACACTCTCCTAGAGCTAAGCAATCCTCATGCACGGGTGTCAGCCCAAAGGTTTATGTAATTCTCTTCCATTGCCTTAGCAGTGGAAGTGTTCGTTCTAATCACAGGGAACTTGAATGGCAGGACAAATCTAATCTTGATTTATTCATTCCCAAATTAATTTTTCAATGCTCTGTAATGAACTCATGATTAAAACACAAATATGAAATATCCTAATTGAAATTGTAATTTGGAGTTAAATAGGTCTTCCTGTTAATATTTTCTTCTTCAAGTAAACAAAGCATTATCTTATGATTTTATAGAAAATGGGAAAGGGTGAAAGAGAGGTGGTTTAGATTGAGAAGTGCTAGTATAGTTTCTCAACTCAGGCCTTCTGAAACCCCCATGGATGAACTTCACAGTGTCCCAGGAACTCTGTTCATAGGTTATTCCACGGAATTTCACATTCTTTAATATACGTTCCTTTTCTGGGGAAGGGTTAAGAAGTTTTCATCAGACTCTCAAGGATTTCTACAGCCCCATCAACTAACCTAGTACCTCGTCCATTTTGTAAAAGAGTGTACTAAAGTTTATGTGCCATATTTAGTTGCTCAGCTGACCTGAGATTTTGGATTAATGTTTTAAAGCAAGAAATTATTCTCTATGCAATGTAGCAAACTTGAAAAGTAAATCATAATCTCACATAAGATTTCTACTTTTCTACTGTTTTTTGCTTTAACATTTTAACTCCACATAGTAAGAGAACATTCTTTAGAAGATTCTCTTTCATTGTATAGTGATGGCATGATGTCACCACTGACTCCCCACATCTGTACATTATACACTTGGAAAAGATATATTTGAAAGGCATTAAGGTGCATTTGAGAAATCTAGGACTTCACTGTTAATTCATTTAAAAATGATGCTTACCCTTACATAATGTGGAATTTTAAAAAACTACCATATGTAATATTATATGTAATGGTTTCAGTACTTATCATTAAATTGTGGTATACAAAATTAAGTATACCAGTAAATAAATACAAGAAAAGCACACTTCCTGTGAAATATGTATATTTAGTGAGATCTAGATGTTAATATCCTCTGGCATTATAGATGAATAAATGTATGTAATATACTTCTAATTCCCCCAAAATTATATGGAAACTAGGACACAAGAAAGTATCAACATTCAGAATCAAAAACCAAAAAGTAAAGGGAACATAGAGCCTCCCTCACTTGCATCTCACCACACATGCTACCACAGGCACGGGCAGGATTGGCTACTCTCAGGAAGTCCCCACACACTCCTCAAGCGCTGACCCAGGGAGAAAAGAATCTGAGCATGCCCAAAGTGTTTCCCACCATCGAATGAGAAGGCGATGCCCCCCACCAACAGCAGAGACAGGGAGAATGAAGAAGAGAAAACTCTGCCCCTGTGCTGTGGTTTAATTGAGAAGGCACTCCTGGATAGAGGACAAGACAAACAAACAACAACAACAACAACAACGATAAAAGATGCAGCATACAGATTTTAAGTATACATTATTAGGTTCCCAAGAACAGTAGTGCACAAAGCTTATTTGGTCACATGTCAAGTTTGAACAGAGGAAGAGGAAGGGGAGAAGAATTGAAATAACAAAGAGCAGCAAAAAATTGAAAAGAAGGAGAGAGAAAGCAGGAAACATTGCAATAAATGAGTAAATTATTTTGGTGACATCTACATTGTACACTGAATTGTAATTACAAAGTATTACTAAAGCTTCCCATGTGACAGGCATAGTACTCATTGTTACACATCCATTGTGGATGTGGACATTTCTATTTCTCTAAGCACTGATGAACTACCCCAACTCAAAGTCAATATGCAAAAATGGGGAGAATTTCGTACATTTTTTTCTTTCTTTTTTAAATTTCTTTTTTACTCTGACATGCAATGAAATCTCTTTCAACACAGTAGCTAAATAACTTCAAACTAGAGTTGAAAATACCACAAAGGAAAAAAAATAAAAATTTAAAAAGTAGTTTCTAAATGGTTGACAAAAACAGATTAGAAAAGTCAATAAACAGGTAACTACAACCCACAGCAAGAAATCAAAACAATGACATGGAAAATCTGTTTTCTAAAATTATAATATGACATTGACAATGTCAGGCTTGTAACAAGACAACTCTAAAGCATGTAAAGTAGACAGTATGGACACTTCACAGAAGAAACTTACAGGAGCAGTCACTAAGAAGGCTCAGACACTGGGCTTTAGAGACAAAGACTTCCATTAACGTCCTTAAGTATGCTCGAAGAGCTGAAGGAAACCCAGGACAGGGACTGAAGGGAATCCAGGAACTACTTCGCTCAATAATTGGGAATACAGATAAAGATATGAAATTTATAAAAAATTATCAAAGAAATGAGCATGGGAGAAAACGGTAACAAATGAAACACAAGTGTCAGCAGCATATGAGAGCAGGCAAGAATCACTGAGCCTGAAGAGGAGACTCTCCAGACTGAGAAACACAAGTAAGAGGAGGAAGAGAAACAAAACCTATTGACCCTGAGAAACCCTCAGCACTCCAAACAGGCACAGTGGCAGTCACAGAAGGAACACACTTGGGCAAAAGGGTGTTAAGAGGATCTGAAGAAATAATGGCCCCAATTTGCTAAAATGAATGAATCCACACATCCAAGAAGCTGAACAAACTACAACAAAGATAAATGCAAAGAAATCACCAATAAACTGTGTTATAATTAACCTGAAAGATAGAAACAGAAAAATATTAAAAGGTAGCAAGAGAGAAGCAACTCATTACATGCAAGTAATTCCCAATAAATTGAACAGCTAATTTCTCAAAATAAAACACACAGGCCAAAGGCAGCAAAATTATATATTTAAAGTACTGAAGGAAACTTGCTAAGCAAGAACTCTATATCCAACCAAACTATATTTTAAAAAATAAAGGTGAGGGCTTGGGATTTAGTTCAGTGGTAGAGCATTTGCCTAGCATGCACAAGGCCCTGGGTTTAATCCCCAGCCCCATGAAAATTAAAGAAGGAAGGAAGAAAGGAAGGAAGGAAGGGAGGGAGGGGAGGGAGGGAGGGAAGGAAATTAAGAAACTCCTGGAAAAACAAAAGCTGAGTTAGTGTGTCACAAGTAGATCATCATACAAAATATGGTACAGGAGTCCTTTACACAGCAATGAAACGCAACAGGAACTAACTCAAAGCCAGAAGAAGACATAAAGGACACTGATAAAAGCAACTACATATGCAAACACAAAAGCCAATATGATCGTATTTTGATTGGAAGTCCTCTTTTTCTCCCTATGTGATTTACAAAACAAATGTATAAAATAAAACTTATAAATGTGTTACTGGGGACACTATGTAAAGATATAACAACAACATGAAAGGGCAGGAATGAACCTATATAGATATAGAATTTTTTGTGTACTACTCGTTAGTTAAGGTGGTATTAATTTTTTTTAAACTGTAGCTAAGTTTAAGAGGTCAACTGTAATCTATAAGATATCCATTAGGAAAATAACTAAAATGTGTACAGAAAAGGAAATGAGAAACTAACTATACTACCCACCAAAAAAAAGGTACAGAAAAAGGCATTAATGTAGGAAGTGAAGAACAGAAATAACTAAAATACATAAAATCAAACAGCAAAAATACAGAAACATCTACATTCTTATCACTAATTTTTTCACATGTAAATTGATTAAAATCTCCAATTAAAAGGCAGACTTGGTTTAAAGAAAACATGACAACTACATGTTGTCTACAAGAGATTCACTTTAGACACAAAGATGAGAACAGGTAATGGGTTGAAAGTAAGAGGATGAGAAAAGTGGTAACCAAAAGGAATCTTAGTGCAAAAAGACAATAAAAGAAACTAAAGGTTTTGCCATAAGGGAAAGAAAAAAATAAAACTCTTCACAGTTGACATAACTGTCTACATAGAAAAAAGTTTCAGTAAACAACAAAAACTCCTGGAACTAATAAGCAATTATAGCAGGCTTATACCACACACAAGTCAACCTTTATCCTATATAATATGAATGAACAAGTGAAGTTCGAAATTAAAAATTACTTATACTAGCACCCAAAGAAATGAAATATAAAAGATGTATAAGATTTTTATAAAAACCTGATGAATGAAGTCAAGCAATTAATTAAGTGGATAGATATACCATGCGTATGGATAGAGAAATTATATTGTAAAGATGTCAGTTCTGCACAATTTGATCTATATATTCAGTGCAAACCAAATTAAAGATATAGCAAGTTATTTTGTGAATATGGCCAAACTGATTCTAAAGTTTGGAACAGAGTCAAAAAATAAAGTTGGAAGACAGACAACATTCAACTTTAAGATATACTATAATAATCAAGACAGTTCAGTTATTTGGGAAACAATAAGACAAAGAAAATAGAATAGAATATTAAAGGCCCATAAAAAGCCCAAATAAAAACAGCCAACTGATCTTTGACAAAGGAAAAAAGGTAATTCAAGGGAGCACAGCTAGTCTTTTCAAAAATATGTGCTGGAACAAGTAGACAACCACATAAAAAAATGAAGTTAGGTACATACCTTACATGCTTCACAAAAATTAACATAAAACAAAGCATTAACTTAAATGTAAAACTATAAAGTTCCTAAAAGACACTGTATAATAATCTTGGGATTGGTGTTGACTTTTTATATACACCACTAAGGCCTGATTCACAAAGGGATGAATTCATAAACTGGACTCTGTTAAAATTAATTTTTCTGCTCTATGAAATGCACTATCAAGAGAATGTTAATACAAGCCACTACCTAGGAGAAAATATGTGAAAAACGTAAGTCACATAAGTACCATTATCCAAAATACACAAAGAACTCTTAAAGCTCAGCAATAAAATAAATAAATAAATAAATAACATGATTAGGGGGAAAAGTCCAAGACAGTTAACAGATGTCTCAAAAAAAAAAATATATATATATATACATATATATATATATACAAACACACAGATGACAAATGAGAAAATGGAAAGATGCTCCATATATTATGTCATCAGAGAAATGCAAATTGAAACAAGATACCACTGCCCACCTGTTATAGTAACTGAAATTCAGAACAATGACACCACCAAGTACTGGCAAGAATGTGGAGCAACAAGAAACTATGATCACTGCTGATGGAAATGTTAGCTGGTACTGTACAAGTTTGTCATTTGTCATTTTTTTACACAACTCACAATTTTCTTATTATACAGTCCAGAAAGCACATTCTTTTGTATTCAAAGGAGTTGAAATGTCCACACATAAAAATTACATAAAAACGTTTGTAGTTTTCACTTCAAAAAAGATTGTATAGAGGGAGATCCAAGATGGCAGACTAGAGGGAGGCTGTGTTCCCTGTCGCTCTATAACTTGAATTTCAAGCAGAGGATATCTGTTTCTTCGTGAGGAAGGTTTTACAGCTTATTGATCCCCTGCTGTTTAACCCAATTGTCTACTGTGATCATCTGCAGTCAGCCAACATACTGACTACTTTTCAAGGGCAGATTGTTCACTGTCTGGCATCTTCCACCCACCATTTTCCTGCCGCTTGTCTGTCCATCACCTGCCTTTCATCTACCTATCATCACCCACTGCCCGAAGTTCACCACCCGATCCTCCGACAGCAGTCAGCAGACTGACCACAGACTGCCAGTGGAGCACCAGCTGACTGCTGTTGCCTGGAAGTTAACTGTCACAGTACCTGCAGGTTTGGTTACACGTGGCTATTGCCATTTTGAGACAAAAGGCAGGACTTGGAGGACCCCTGGCCAGACTGACCGAACCCCCGTCTCCAGGATCCTTCAGCCTGACCGATCACGCCCTGCCTCTGGGACCCTCACATCGATTGACTGCTCCCCACCACAAGGACCCCCAGACTCATTGATTGCACCCTGCCTCCAGGATCCCAAACCAGACTGACAACCCCCCATCTCCAGGAACCCTGCCTGACCAACCGCACCCCGCCTCCAGGACCTCTAGCAGACCAAACCACTCCCCAATCTGCAGCTCCCCATTTGCCAACACATTTGGAAGCCACAGTGGTCATCTTGGATAATCCTGGAAGCTGTATCTCCCATCTTTAGGTGGAGTAAATCTCATCCTGAGACGCCTGCTGGAGACTGGAAGCTCATTGTCAGGTACCTCTAATATATCAGGCTACTGAAGACTGGGAGGTTTGAAGACTATGACTGTTAAGAGTGCAGATTTTCTTTTTTCTCCTTATTGAAAAATTTCAGTTTCTATTTCTTTACTTTTCTGGTTCTCTTTTCCTTTTGTTTACCTATTCCCTCAGAGCCTCTTTCTCCCTTTTCCCATGCTAACAACTGACTTCTTTTGATTATATTCTCACTTTCTATGATCTAGAACTTGTATATATTCTTTTCTTATCCCATTAACAGCTACATCCTACACGCCTCCACATCCTCTTTGTCCTCCATTAGAAACTGTAGACCTTATTGCAAATTTATTTGTAATAGTGAATATAGTAATTGAACTCATTCTGTTTATTATGACAACATTGTTAATGTCCTCATGGGGCTATTTGGCTTTGGGTTGCACATTGTCTGAACTGCAACCTGCTAATATTGATCTCCCCCTTAAAGAAAAGGTTTTGGAAACCTATAGGGCCACTATAAGCCTATAGGGGGGAAACTGCAATACCCCAGATCTGCACTGCTAGAGGGGAAGATACATGAACAACATGAAAAAAGAAAGGGAAGAAAATGATCCAAACAAATCTAGATTCTATAGTAATAGAATCCAATGACAGTATGTTAGAAGAAATGTCAGAAAAGGACTTCAGGTTATACATGATTAAGATGATTCGTGAAGCAAAGGATGAGATAAGAGAGCAAATGCAGGCAATGAATGATAAAACCAATAAGTTGACAAGAGCAACTGCAGGAAGCAAAAGATCATTTCAACAAAGAGATAGAGTCTCAAAAAAAAAACCAAACGGAAATCCTTGAAATGAAGGAAACAATAAACCAAATAAAAAACTCAATGGAAAGCATCACCAACAGACTAGACCACTTGGAAGACAGAACCTCAGACAATGAAGACAAAATATTTAATCTTGAAAATAAAGTTGCCCAAACAGAGAAGATGGTAAGAAATCATGAACAGAATCTCCAAGAACTATGGGACATCATGAAAAGACCAAATTTAAGAATTATTGGGATTGAGGAAGATACAGAGATACAAACCAAAGGGATGAACAACCTATTCAATGAAATACTATCAGAAAATTTCCCAAACCTGAAGAATGAAATGGAAAATCAAATATAAGTTATAGAACACCAAATGCACAAAATCACAACAGATCCACACCAAGGCACATTACAATGAAAATGCCTAACATTCAAAATAAAGATAGGATTTTGAAGGCCACGAGATAAAAACATCAGATTACACATAGGGGGAGACCAATACAGATAGCATTGACTTCTCAACCCAGACTCTAAAAGCTAGAAGGGCTTGGAACAACATATTTCAAGCTCTAAAAGAACATGGTTGCCAACCAAGAATCCTATACGCAGCAAAACTAATCTTCAGATTTGAAGATGAAATAAAATCCTTCCATGATAAACAAAAGTTAAAAGAATTTACAAATAGAAAGCCTGCGCTACAGAATATTCTCAACAAAATATTCCATGAGAAGGAAATGAGAATCAACAATGTAGGTCAGCAAAGGGAGGAACTACCTTAAAGGAAAATCCATTCAAAGGAGAAACCAAGTCAAGTTAAAAACCAAAAATAAGCCCAAATGACTTGGAATACAAATCATATCTCAATAATAACCCTGACCATTAATGGCCTAAACTCATCTATCAAAAGACACAGACTGGCAGAATGGATTTTATAAAAAGACCCAACAATATGCTGCTTTCAAGAGACTCGTCTCATAGAAAAAGATATCCACAGACTAAAGGTGAAATGATGGGAAAATACCCACCACGCACACGGACTCAGTAAAAGGGCGGGGGTTTCCATCCTTATTTCAGATAAAGTGGACTTCAAGCCAAAGTTAGTCAGAAGGGATAAAGAAGGACATTTCATACTGCTTAAGGGAACCATAAATCAGGAAGACATAACAATCGTAAATATTTATGCCCCAAACAATGGTGCATCACTGTACATCAAACAAATCCTTCTCAGGAATCAAATAGACCACAACACAATAATTCTGGGTGACTTTAACACATTGCTGTCACCACTGGATAGCTCTTCCAAACAAAAACTAAACAAAGAAACCAAAGAACTCAATAATACAATCAATAATTTAGACTTAACAGACATATATAGAAGAGTTCATTCATCAACGAGCGAATTCACTTTCTTCTCAGTAGCACATGGAACCTTCTTGAAAATAGACCATATGTTATGCCACAAAGCAGCCCTTAGGAAATGCAAAAAAATAGAGACACTGCCTTGTGTTCTATCAGATCATAATGGACAGAGAGTAGAAATCAATGACCAAATAAAAAACAGAAATTACTCCAACACCTGGAGACTAAATAATATGCTATTGAATGAAACATGGATAACAGAAAACATCAGGGAGGAGATTAAAAAATTCTTAGAGGTAAATGAGAATGATGATATAACAAATCAAAATCTCTGGGACACTATGAAAGCAGTACTAAGAGGAAACTTCATTGCACGGAGCGCATTCCAGAAAAGAATGAAAAGTCAACAACTAAATGAACTAACATTACAGCTCAAAGCCCTAGAAAAAGAAGAACAGAACACCATCAAAAGTGGTAGAAGGCAGAAAATAATTAAAATCAGAGCTGAAATCAAGGAAATTGAAACAAAAGAAACAATTCAAAAAATTGACAAAACAGAAAGTTGGTTCCTTGAAAGAGTACACAAAATAGACAAACCCTTAGCCACACTAACAAAAATTAGGAGAGAGAAAACTCAAATTACTAAATTCATGATGAAAAAGGAAATAGCACAACAGACACTACTGAAATATATAACATAATGAGAAGCTACTTTGAAAATCTGTATTCCAACAAAATAGAAAATACCAAAGACAATGACCAATTTCTAGAGACATATGATCCTCCCAAACTGAACCAGGGGGACATACACAATTTCAACAGATCAATATCAAGCAATGAAATAGAAGAAGCTATCAAAAGCCTACCAATGAAGAAAAGCCCAGGACCAGATGGATTCTCAGCCGAGTTCTATAAGACCTTCAAAGAAGAACTCATTCCAATACTTCTCAAAGTATTCCAGGAAATAGAAAAGGAGGGTACCCTACCAAACTCATTCTATGAAGCTAATATCACCCTCATACTCAAACCAGTCAAAGACACATCAAGGAAAGAAAATTTTAGACCAATATCCTTGATGGATATAGACACAAAGATCCTTAACAAAATACTGGCAAACGGTATCCAAAAACATATTAAGAAGATAGTGCACCATGATCAAGTGGGGTTCATCCCAGGAATGCAAGGTTGGTTCAACATCCATAAATCAATAAATGTAATCCATCATGTCAATAAACTTAAGGATAAGAATCATATGGTTATTTTAATTGACGCAAAAAAAGCATTCAACAAAATACATGCTCAAAAGAGTAGAAAAAATAGCGTTAGTAGGAACATACCTCAACATTGTAAAAGCTATTTATGTTAAGCCCACGGCCAACATCATTCTTAATGGAGAAAAACTGAAAGCATTCCCTTTAAAAATAGGAACAATACAGGGATGCCCTCTTTCACCACATCTATTCAACATCGTACTTGAAAAACTAGCCAGAGCAATTAGACAGACTAAAGAAATTAAAGGGATACGAATAGGAAAAGAGGAACTCAAGATGTCACTATTTGCTGAAGACATGATTCTCTATTTAGAGGATCCAAAAAACTCCTCCAGAAAACTTCTAGACCTTATAAATGAATTCAGCAAAATAGCGGGATAAAAAATCAACACACATAAATCTAAAACATTTTTATACATAAGTGATGAAACATCTGAAAGGGAAATGAGGAAAACAACTCCATTCACAATAGCCTCAAAAAAAAGAAAAATACTTGGGAATCAATCTAACAAAACAGGTGAAAGATCTCTACAATGAAAACTACAGAACATTAAAGAAAGAAATTGAGGAAGACCATAGAAGATGGAAAGTTCTCCCATGTTCTAGGATAGGTAGAATTAATATTCCCAAAATGGCCATATTTCCAAAGGTGCTATACATATTTAATGCAATTCTAATTAAAATCCCTATGATATTTCTCATAGAAACAGAAAAAGCATGAAATTCATCTGGAAGAATAAAAGACCCAGAATAGCCAAAGCAATCCTGGGCAGGAAGAGTGATGCAGGACGTATCACTATACCAGACCTTAAACTTTACTATAGAGCAATAGTAACAAAAACGACATGGTACTGGCACCAAAATAGAGAGGTAGATCAATGGTACAGGATAGAAGACACAGAGACTTACCCACATAAGTAAAGTTACCTCATACTAGACAAAGGTGCCAAAAACTTACAATGGAGAAAAGATAGCCTGTTCAAGAAATGGTGCTGGGAAAACTGGAAATCCATATGCAGTAAAATGAAAATAAACCCCTATCTCTCACCCTGCACAAAAATCAACTCGAAATGGATCAAGGATCTAGGAATTAGGTCTGAGACCCTTAACCAAACAGAAGAAAAAGTAAGTCCGAATCTCCATCACATTGGCTTAAGACCAGACTTCCTTAACAAGACCCCCATTGCACAAGAAATAAAAGTAAGAATCAATAAATGGGATAGATTCAAACTACAAATTTTTTCTCAGCACAGGAAACAATCAATAACGTGAAAAGAGAGCCTATGGAGTGGGAGAAAATCTTTTCCACACACACTTCAGACACAGCACTCATCTCCAAAATTTATAAAGAATTTAAAAAATTTTACACCCAAAATACAAAGAACCCAATCAATAAATGGACTAAGAAAATGGCCTGACACTTCACAGAAGAAGATACATAGGTGATCAACAAATATATGAAAAAGTGCTCATCATCCCTAATAATTAGAGAAATGCAAATTAAAACCACCCTAAGATTTCATCTAACTCTCATTAGAACTGCTATTATCAAGAACACAAGCAATAATAAGTATTGGCGTAGATATGGGGGAAAAGGCTCACTCATACATTGCTGGTGGAGTTGCAAATTGGTGTAGCCACTCTGGAAAGCAGTATGGAGATTCCTCAGAAAGCTTGGAATGGACCCACCATTTGACCCAGCTTGGTTTATACCCAAAGGACTTAAAATCAGCATACCACAGTGATGCAGCCACATCAGTGTTCACAGCAGCTCAATTCACAATAGCTAGATTGTGGAACCAACCTAGATGCCCTTCAATTGACGAATGGATAAAGAAACTGTGGTATATATACACAGTGGAGTATTACTCGGCTATAAAGAAGAATCAAATTACAGCATTTGCTGGTAAATGGATGAAGGTGGAAAACATAATGCTAAGTGAAATAGGCCAAGCCCAAAAGACCAAAGGTCCAATGTTTTCTCTGGTAAGTGCAGGACAATATATAACAAGGTGGGGTGATGCGGGGAAGAGAAGAATGAAGGAAATTTAGATGGTGTAGAGGAAAAAGAGGGGAGGGGGTGGGGATGGACAAACAGTAGAATGAAGCAGACAGTATTACCCTATACATATGTATGATTACATGAATGCTGTGAATATACATTGTGTACAACCATAGAAATGAAAAGCTGCACCCCATTTGTGTACAATGAATCAAAATATGTTTGTAAAAATAAAAAATATTTTAATTAAAAAAATTTGTAGTTTTATTCATAATTGTCAAAACTTGGAAGCAACCAAGATGATCTTCTGCATGTGAACAGATAACCATGTACGTCAGTCAGCTTTTCTTCACTGTTGCAAGTATGTAGAGAAGAGCACATTAGCGGAGGAAAGGCTTATTTTGCCCCACGGCTTCAGAGGTCTCAGTCTACGGTGGCCCGGCTCCATTACTCTGGGTACAGGTGAGGCACGAACATCATGGTGAAATGGAATAGCAGAGGAAAGATGTTCGGCTTGTGGCAGGGGGACAGAGGTTACACAGGGGAAGGGGCCGGAGGCAAGAACATGTTTCCAGGGCACTCCGCCAGGGGCTGAGTCCTACAACCAAACCCCAGAGCCTACACTTTCTACCACGTCCCAGTCGTCCATTCAGTTATTTTTGGATTAATACTGTAATACAAAGCTGCTTTTCCGGTGCAGCCATTTCCCCGCCTCCCAACCACTTGTCAGTCTGTGAACATCCTGGCTAGCTATGGGTTCATCAGTCAGCTTGCGAGTATCCTTCTCCGTTATTGGTCCCCTGTTAGCCTGGCGGAATTCTTAAAGATAGCTTTGAAGCCAGAATTGGGGACAGGCAGTTAGTGTAGAAATAGGGAATCGGGTCAGATCGAGGAAATGGAGGCCATAAAACCATCTGCCTCTGGAAGTTGGAGACTGCTGTGGGAGAATGGAATGTCAAGGACCTGCAGAACCCATTGAGACTGCAGGCAGGAAGATGCTGATTAATGCCCCCTGGGCCCTTACCTGCCTGAATCACTTTGGCCCTCCCCCTGCCCCATCCGCTTCTCACCTGCCAAACCAGGCCTAATCCTGTAGGCAGGAAGGAAAGAGATAAGGGGAGAGAATGGGAGAACAAAACCCATAAAAAGGACAGGATTTGCTCATCCCACGGATTCCGCCTTGGGTCCCCTTCTTCCACCCGGGAGAAGTCTGCTTTTACTTTTCTTTAATAAAGCTGCATTTCCACTCTACACTTGCCTCGGCGTGCTTCTCCGGCGTTATACTTCAACACCTGAGGACGCAGGACTCGTCACCGGTAAAGAGCGGTATCAGCTTCACCACCATCTTTCCTCATGCTTCTCTCTCCCCTACTCACTTTCTCTATCCTCCTCGCTTTTCCACTCTCTCTAGCGCGCGCCCTTTCTCATTCCCTTTCTTTTCCTCTCATTTCCTCTCTTACCCTGCAGGGAGACACTTTGCTTAGTAAACTCCCTTATGTAATTTCCCGTGTCCGGCGTGGTTTTTGTGGGATCCCTTACATTGGTGCCACGACTCGGGATGGGATCTTCCACTGTCTCTTAAGTGAGTGGAGCCCCATCTGAGCCCCAGTGCCCCTGGACACAGCCCCGCCTTCCATTCACCCGGATGCTCAACTTTTTGCATGCAACTGGTGACTTCAGATTGGTGAGTTCCCTTAGACAGGTCCCCACTCTAGACCACTTAAACACACCTCTGCTGACCTGAGAAGCAACTGTCGAGTGTCCGGGGCTCTCGAGGCAGCTGGAGGGGTGGGGGTACCCCCAGGCACAACTTTTGTAGTTATGGCTGGCCCCTTAGTCCGTCTTATCTGCCGGGTGGATTCCTGGTTTTATGGTGGAGATTCTCTCAGGGTTGAGGCTCATCTCGCGCTCACACACTCATACTCGAAAACCCTGATATCAGGTCCTCAAACCCTTCTCAGCTTTTGCCCGGCACACACATTGGTGCTTGTGTGACGACACAATCAATGTGCTGCCCCTCATCTCCAGCCCAGTACTCTGGCCTTGGGACGCCCTGGCCACAGACTCGGCTGTATCAGTCCCCACCATGGGATCTGGGTCCTCCAATCTGGCAGATTCAACCCTGGGAACCCTTCGCCTGACCCCCAGCTTAAAGTCATCAAAATTCGTTTGTGTAATGGCACACAGCTTCCGTGAGCAAGCGGGCAGATGGAAAGGGATTCCTTATCTTCAAGTCTCTTCTTTCTTGCTTCTTGGCTCTTCCTGCAGGCCTGCCTCCGGTCCCTGTTTCTCTGTCTTCCCCTGCTTCTCTATCTCCTTTATCCCGTTATGTTTCTGCTTCCATTCCCTGGCCCAGCCCACCTAGTCCCCCTACCGCAAGATCTTGCATACGCCGGTGTGGAGGGAGTAACCAGCCCAACCATCAGTGGCATGTCCCTGTAAGGAGTATGATATGAGCAGCTCCATTCCCCACAAGTAGTGGGAGATAATTGTTTCACAATTTTCTGCGTCCAAACCTGAACTGATTACTAACCAGGAAAAAGGGTTAAAATGCCAAGGCATCAAGTTTCTGCTAGAACATTTTAGCCCCTTTCAGATCCAGATCTCAGTCAAGGCTTACATTGAAATGTAAATGGAGGAAGCCAGAATGCTCAGTGGGAAACCAGTCTCAAACTCAAGGAAAAAGTGTCCACCTTAAATTTCTCCTGGGCTGCAACTCAGAATACTTTTTCTCTCCCTTTCACCTCTTCTCCTTCTCATTTTCTCATGCTATAATTAATGACCATTATCATTTTTCTTCTAGGACTTTTCTTTTTCTTAAATGCTGTATTTTTGAGCTCACAATTTTGATCCTATATACCTAGGTTAATGATTTTTGATCAGTTCTTTTTATCCAACTCTAGAGTTATTTTTGAACATCTGTTACATTGCAATGGAGATAAGCATTACAAGGACTTTGCTTTTGTGTTAAATATAAGCGCGCATAAAAATTAAAATTTTAAAAATGGATCTAAATATTTTTAATTCACGTGATTTAAAAGGGTTCAATTTAAATTGGGTAAACTAATAGAAGTAAAATGTTCTTAAAATTAACTCAAAAGTCTCTAGGTGGTCAAACTAATAAAATGTTGATATTTATAAAATGTCTAACATAAATTTTTCTAGGACTTTTCTTCAACAGGAAAGAGATAGCAAATACTGTTTACACTTGTCTGACATCTCGTTTTTTTTACACTTGTCTGATATCTTGGTTTTTTTATAACGAATGAATTAGAATTGACATGTATAGAATTACTCAAACGTGTTTGTTAGAGACATCTGATTAATTTACAAAGTTATTCCATGAGGTAACATACTTAGACATTATTCTTTGTATACTAAATGTGTTCATATTTTCCACGTATATAAGCCTTTAAAGCAGAAAATTTATCAAGCTGCTATTCTTCAAATTAAACTTGTCTGTAATGGTAAACCTATCATTTAATGTTCTGTATAGGACCTATCATTAATAGGGTATATGTAAAATTTGTTAAATGCATTTCTAAAAGTTATTGAGAGCCTGATTTGTTAAAAGGTTAAGCATGAAAGCATTTTACCACTTTATCACACAAAAGGAAACTTAAAAGCTCTCTCAGCCTTTCTTTAATTCATGTTTTAGATAAATGTTAAATTGTGTTAACTAATGTTCATATAGACTCAGGAGTCAATATATGTAAACTTTTTAAAATGACATTTAAGAAAGAGTGTAATGCGCACTAGCAAAAATGGGACAACAGTGACTGAGATTGGGGTCTCTGACCTCATGGCTGTGGCATGCCTGGTGCCTGGGAGTGCTCCTGTGCAGGGGCACAAGATGCCTAAATGCTGTGACAATACGTTGATCTCAGGCACACAGCTCTTGGGAAGGAAGGAATTCTTTTGCTAGGTAACCAGTGTTTCAGCAGCTCCCTTCTCTGGTTCCTGCCCACCTTACAGTAACTTTGGAACCTAACATTGCACACATATAAAGATTGCTGATATAACTCTTTAGAGTTTTATGCATTTCCATCAGAGCTAAAAGCCCCGCCTCACCTGAGATAAGGCTCTGCCTCACAACCCTGCTGCACATTAGAATGGCTCCAAAGTAAGCCAGACTTTAACTCATTTAAAGTTGTGTTCAACAGTTTGATGTTTGTTGTAAAGATTACTGTGATCTCAAACAGGGGATATAATGAATAACTCAGCCAAAATTCAAGATAGCTATTGCATAAACTGAATGTTTTACTGTTGGTGATTCCATTTTATATTTTCCTTATAAACTCTAATTGTTGCCTGGTCAATATTTTGCAGAAGTACTGCTTCAAGAGCGAACACTGTAAATTAACTTGGAATAGTAAGCCATCAGCTATAGGACAGATAATGTAAACCCCAATTAGATAAAAAGGGGGTAAATAACTGTAAAGTCATAGACATTGAAGTTAAAGCCCAGTACTCTTGCTTTATGACTGGTGAGACTGACTTGCTTGATGGTTAAGATCAAACTTAGAGATTGAGATTAAATACAGACGTCAAGAAAAGGCCATATTTGGGTCTTGCTCTCAAAGTCAGCCTGAACCCAGGGAACAAGAGGACTTCTCTAAGGAGGTTTGCAACTCTGGGTCACACAACCTCCTGATCAAGGAGATTGATGAGGCCACTAGAAGAAAAGACACTCAGTGCACCTGCTGCAGAAGAGGGTCAAGGAAAAAGGGAGACATCCCCGGTGCTTTCAAGGGAAGCCACCTCATCGAGGAGACCCTACCTAACCAATGGCACTAATGGAGCTAAGAAGCTGTTCTTAAGTTCCCTATGAGTGACCCCTGTGGGAACTCAGCTGACTCTACAGACAGGAACAGGTCAATTTGACCAGCTTGATCTTAAACACCTAGCAAAACAGTTAAAACCAAAATATAGCCATTCTTGGGCATTTAAAAGAAATAATACTTAAATGTAACTTAAGATGTACACTTGTGTTAGCCCACTAGAATAAAGACTCAAAGCTACAAAAGAGAGATTCTTAGGCAAATGTGCCTGATAACTATTACGAGAGACTGCCAGAATCAGAAGTTTTAGTCAGTTTAAGGCCTACAGACACAAATAGGCTTAATCTATGTTTGCTAGTAACCGAAGTATAGAGATCTCTACTAAATGTTGTATTTACATTCCTGATAACCTGGACAATGTTAAAGTTTCCAAATAAAGGCCTTCTCCTCTCCAGCCTTTGCTAGACCTTGTTATGAAAACAATTCCTCAGTTCTTCCACCCCCTGGTGAGGAATTATTGACTTCTGTCATCTTTATGATATGCATTGGCATGTTCCAGATTCTGAAACATTTATATTATATCAATCTCATTTCAGTACTCATGTCTTTTTGTTCTTCTCTCATAGAAGCACCCATCCCCGATGCCTTTACAACCTACTCTTCCCCAACTGGACTTCTACCATGGACCCCTCAATTGACCCAATTTCTAAAAAGAGAACTCCAAACTGCTTGACCCACGCTGCCCCCTTCCAGCTCAAAGAAGCCAGATTGGTCATCACTCCCTTTCCCTACAGCAGTGAAGGAGTTCCTAAAATTAGAGGGGCGAATGAAGCCAGAATTGGGGACAGGCAGTTAATATAGAAATAGGGTATCAGTCAAATCGAGGAAATGACGTTCATGAAAACCATCTGCCTTTGGAAGTCTGGAAGGAAAATGGACTTTTCACATTTCACCTGCAAAACCAGTCACTCAGGCAGGAAGGAGAGAGAAGGCTTCAGAAAGAACTGAAGAACAAAAGATTTTCTTATAAAAACAAACGGGGGAATGTAATATAAAGCTGCTCTTTCCGGTGCAGCCATTTTCCCCACCTCCCAAGCACTTGTCAGTCTGTGAACATCATAGCTAGCTATGGGTTCATCAGTCAGCTTGCAAGTATTCTTCTCTGTTATTGGTCCCCTGTTAGCCTGGTGGAATTCTTAAAGATAGCTTCACCACCATCTTTTCTCATGCTTCTCTCTCTCCTACTCACTTTCTCTATCCTCCTCGCTTTTCCACTCTATCTAGCATGTGCCCTTTCTCGTTCCCTTTCTTTTCCTCTCATTTTCTCTCTTACCCTGCAGGGAAACACTTTGCTTAGTAAACTCCCTTATATGATCTCCTGTGTCCACCGTGGTTTTCGTGGGATCCCTTACAAATACAATGATGTGGTTGAAGTCCTCATGATCCAATCTCTTCCCAAAAGCCTCACCTCCAGACACTGGTGCATTAACAGGACAAGCCTTCAACACCTGACATTTTCCAAGACATTCCAGATCCAAACCATAACACTGTGGTATGTCCAAATAATAGAATACTATTCAGCAATAAAAAGAAAGTAGCTATCAAGCTATGAAAAAGGACATGAAGAAAACTTACACATTTATTAAATAAAAGAAATCAATCTGAAAAGGCTAGATACTATATGATTTCAACTATATGACATTCTGGAAAAGCAAAAATTATAGAGACAGCAAAAATATTAGTGGCTGCCACAAGTTAGGAGAAAAGAATGTATAAACAGAGTGTAGAGGATTTACTACAACAATAGATGCACGTCAGTATGCATTTATTCAAATACACAGATTGTACAACACCAAGAGTGAACACTAATGTAACCTTTGAGGATAATAGGTTATAATCTTATGTGCCTTACTCTATTTTCTATTGTTATTTTCTATTGCTATTTCTATTGCTATAACAAAATGGTTGAAGCTGGGTAATCTATAAAGAAAAGAGACTGCACGATATATAATTCCCTTTATATGACATTATGGAAATGACAAAACTATAGCAACAGATAACAAACTGATAATTGTCATGAGTTAGGAAAGGAAAGATGTCACTGTAAAAGGGATTTCTTTGGACTCTCGGGATTTCTGTGTATCATGCTTGTGGTTAGGATTACGTATGTTAAACCCATGAAATTGTTCACATGCACACACAAAAATCTGTCTTCATCATGATCAGAAAATAAAAACAAAATTAAGTAAGTTGCATTAAATAGCTTGATGATAATGAAGCCAGAATTGGGGACAGGCCGTTAATGTAGAAATAGGGGATCAGGTCAAATTGAGGAAATGGAGGCCATAAAAGCCATCTGCCTCTGGAAATTGCCCCTGAGAGAATGGAATGTCAAGGATCTCCAGACTCCACTGACTACCAAATTTAGCTGAGCTTGTCAGGGACTGCAGGCAAGGAGCTGCTAATCAATGCCCCCTGAGTCCTTGCCTGGTTGAATCACTTTGGCCCTCCCTGTGCCCAACTACTTCTCACTTTTTGCATCTCATCTGCAAAACCAGGCCTAGACACTAAGGCCGGAATGAGAGATAAGCGGGGAGAGAACTGGAGAACAAAAGAGACCTTAACCTATAAAGGATGTAGGGTGGGGCGTGCTCACTTCTCCGGGATTCTAGAACATCAGCCATGGCCCCCTTCTCCTTCCGGGGGGAAGTCTGTATAATTACTACTTTTAAATAAAACCTGGTTAATATGCCTGCCTTGGCGTGCTTCTCTAATGTTCAAACTTCAACAGTTGAGGAAGCACTGGTACACGGCATCATAAATATACTGGACATTTGGGAGGTATCTAATAGGAAGCCTAAGTTTTTTATTAGAATTTGTCTGGTTTTACAAGAGCTATCTCCAAGTTTCGCATCTCTCTGTTCTTATCCTCTCCTGACCAAGCACCATTCTGAGTGGCAATGTGGATTATTTGCTGGCCTGACAGGCAGGGTTACACTGCTTACTAAACAAAGCAGGTCCTAAGTGGAAAGGCATGCCTTCAAATGTAAAACACAAGTTAGCATCGTCACTAATAAACTGAGCCTGGGTAAGATCAGGATGAGTCAGAACGTTGGTGATTCCACAAAGGCACTGCACCCCTCTAAAAGCCACCTGCTGCGAAGCTTGAGCTAACTAAACATAAATAAATGTACAGACTAATAAGGGGCAAGAGAACTGGTTAAACACAAATAACAAACCATACTCACCTTATAAAAAGAAGAATGAATCTTTACATAATGTCTTAGAAAAGTTGCATATTAAGTGCATGATAACTAAAAATCAGATTTATTTTCCTAATCATTTCCATCATAAAAATAAATTTGTGCTTTCCCGGAAATATTCTGGAAAGAAAAAAAGCTAAGGCCAAACATTTAATGAGATCATGATTTTGTCATGAAATAATGACTATAATAAAGTCACACAGTAAAAATACTAAACAACCACTGACATTGTCAGTTATACTGCTTCTGAAAAACACATGGTAAGGCAATGTAATGCTGGAGCAAACACACTGAGGAGCTTACACAAACCTTGACCAAGAATGAGACAAGCATAAGACAGATGAGGCTGCTCCATTATAATCTTATGGGATCACTGTCAAATATGTGGTCCATCACAAACCAAAACACTGTTCTTTGACTGTATTTTCAATTCAATAGCCTACATCTTAAAACACCACATATACTACTGGTATCACACTACTTCCCCAACCTTCTTTGCTGGGTAGTATGTCTTGGTATGTTATGTTACAGATGTTCTACAAATGTAACAGGACTGATCTGAACTAAAAAGCGTTGAGAAAAGAAAGGCAAAAGTAGTGTTAGTTCAAAACATAGCAGCACTTCATTAGTGAAATGGACATTTATTGTAACAGATGGAGTAGCAGAACACCAATCATTAAGTATTTAAGTACTTCTGTGTTTTCTGCATACTCAGGCATTACAAGACATTTTCAGATATAGTCCCTGTTCTCAACTTATCATCTTAGAAATGTTTTATAAAATGTTCAAGAATACAAAACAGAAAACACTGAGTGCTAAGTTCGTATTAGGAAGTAAAGTGTACAAGTAGTTCGGTACTAACAAAAATAATAGTTAACATTTACAAAGCACTTAAAAAGTACTAGCATCTATTCTGTGCTATTACATACATTAATCTACACAGCATTTATTTCCTTTCTCCCCCCATCTTTACTTGTCCCCACTCCTCTCTTCCTCTTGCTCCTCCACTCCTTCCTTTCTACAGACCACAAAACTGAGGTTAAAAAAAAAAAAAAAAAAAAAATCCCAGTTCAATTAGTAAAAAGGCTGAGTTAAATACCAGGCACTCTGCCTTAAGGAATCACTGACAGTTTCACAAAGAAGTCAGAACTGTAAACCATGCAGTAAATAGAGACCTTTCCCCCAAAGACAAATCAGGTTAATAAAGGCACTCAGCCATGAGCACCCACAGGATCTCTGCCACAGCCCCAGGCGCCTAGACGGACTTACTGGCCTCACTTCACCTGTGAAATAGTGGAGCAAGCCAGGGGTGATGCTGCTCATCTTACAGCTACGAAGCGTTTACTCCTCAGTGAACCTCCCCTAAGCACAGTGTGCACCAGGTGCGACACTGCTGTCCTCACTTCCCGAGGCTTTCAGAATCTAAGAGGAAGTCCGACGCACGGGTCAGAAGTCCTGCTGGTGGGAGAAGAGATGACTTGCAGGAAGAGGTGACGTCTGAACAGGTACTAAGGATCTGTTCAGCAAAACAGAACAGAGAAGGCACTGTGACAAAGGTAACACTGTGGGGTCAGAGTCTAGAAAGGAGTGCCAGACAACATGGATGTGAAAACAACAGTACCTCAGTTGGCTGAGTGGAGCTGAAGATGTGGAGAAAAGCCGGCGTCAAATAGCAATGCATGAGGAGCACTGAGACACTTGATCCTGAAGGCAAGTATCACACAGAAATGAGGCATGCCCAAAGGCATGCGCCAGGCAATGCGAGGATGCTCAGATGTGAAATGGTTAGACTGTGAGAGTCGTATTTTACTTTACTCTGTCCTCTGTGGTCACAGTGCCATCTCCTCTTCTAACTGTATAATCTCCTGTTCCCTCTTCAGGACACTTGTCATTGGATGTAGGGCCCACAGGAGTAATCCAGGATGATCTCATCTCAAGTTCCTGCACTTAATCACATCTGCAAAGGTCCTTTTCCAAATTAGGTGGCATTTACAGATTATGGGCTCAGGACACGGACATATCATTTGGAGGGTGCCAGGTCAGGCATTCAACACACTACGCTCTCCTTAATCAATCTTACCAAGTGAATGGCCTTGGTAATCCCCACTACTTGGGAGGCTGAGACAGGAAGATTCCAAGTTTGAGACAGCCTGGACAACTTGGCAAGACCCTATCTCGAGATAAAAAATAAAAGTGCTAAGAATGTACCTCGGTGGTAGAGTGTCCCTGGATTCAATTCCCAGTACCAGGAACAGGAGGGGGGATGACACTGGGAATGGAAGCCTAGCACAAACCAAACCTAGGGTTTAAAAATCAATCTTAATTTACCTAAAAAAGATGAGATTATGTGCTTTCAAAAAGGATCTCTGCTTTACAAAAGAATTCAACACAAAGTTTATTCTAAATACTAAATCAAATTTGCAGATGTTTTAAAGACTAGTTCTCCATATGATTTATACCTAATAAATGATTCATTAAAAAGAACCCTTTAAGCATTTGCATAAAGGGAGGAAAACATGCCTTTTTTCCCCCGCAATAGCTGGCACCACAAGTAAGATGAGAGTACTCTGCCAGGCCGGAATCACACCCTTACACCACAGATGAGAGAGGCAGAGCAGCCTTCTTCACAGGGGCTGAGCCAGAAGAATGTCATTCATTGAGGGTGGATCCTTCCATGCTGCTGATTTTTCTTTGGAGACAATATTGGCCTTAAGACATTTTTCTGCCCCACATTTCCTTCAAGTATTAATGCTAAATGAGGTAAACATAATAATGTCAACAGAAGAATACTCTGAGATGCAATTTGTCTCAAGAGATAAAATGGGCAGTCTACATTATATACAATAAAAAGACTAGAAAATAATGGGAGATAATGTAAAAGGTGGTTTTGTAGGTATGTAACATTTCCTCACCAATTCCTTGCACATTTATAAAAGTTGCTGCCTCACCTTGTTTTGTGCTACCATAAGGGCACAAACACAGACTCCATAATTTATAATGAACAGAAATTCATTGACTTTGGGTTCTGGAGGCTGGGAAGTCCACAATCAAGGGGTCAACATCTGGCAGTAGTGGCAACTTTTTGCTGCATCTTTCCATAGAAGAAGGGCAAAAGAGAGCAGGAGATCAAATTCCCAGCATCAAGCCCGTTAGTAATGGGCATTGATCCATCAGGAGGCAGAGGTCTCAGGACCTAAACTCCTCTGAATAGGCCCCACCTCCTAACACTGTTGCGCTGGGGTTAAGTTTCCAGTTCATGAAAGTGTTGGGAGGTGGGCCCCAATGGGAGGTGTATAGTTTTGTTTTCTGAGGAGGAAAAAAATTAGCAGGAAGAACTTTCTAATGTGAGCTACACATACGAGGCTTGTTTAAAACAGTGAATAGCCAAGAAGAATTAGGACAGAAATTAAAATATACTTTGAACTCAGAACACTCTGATTTTCAGAAAAGAGAGTACCAGTTTGCTAACGCTGCAACTAAGACACAGTCATATAGTTTAGAGCCCTGCCCTGTGGGGCTTCATCTTAACTTCACGGTCTCTTTAAAGGCCTTATCTCCAAACAGTCAGGAGCTAGAGGTCCATGATCACGAGGCCTGAGGCACTGGGTGCTAGAACTTCAACATTCGAATCTTGAAGAAACACAATTTAACTAACACTCTCTGATCCAAAAATTTTATGCTTGTTTCGGAAATTATTTAAAAGGGAAAATTAATCTTTTTAATAACTGGAAAATATTATTTAGAAAAATGAGATGTAAAAATAAGGATTATCGATCTGATCTGAAATATACATATTGATTACAATATTCTAATACTTAAATTTAGTACAATGAACAAGGAGAAATAATCATGATAAATGAAACAATCCCTCAGTAAGAATGTAGTGCATATAATAATGTTTTAGCATATATTTTAAAAAGCACAGACTTGAATTTTACAATGGATTTATTACTAGGTTTGCATCAAGAAAACAGTATATTTCTTTTAAGATGAATGGTGTTTTCAAAAATTATCTTCTCAGATGCTACTTCATTTTAAAAGTGGAAATAATTTGATTTTTTTTTAATGAAGCTAGTAAGCTGGCAATACAGCACAGATTTTTCAAAGTCTGCTGAAAGATCTATGCTCTATAGGGCCTTCAGTATATCAATTTGTTAAACATTGACTTGTCTCTCTCCATCATAACATCATCTTTGAAGGAAGAAAACACATCTTATTCATCTTCTTATCCCCTGAGCCTACTGATTATAGTCAATTATTGTCAGTAGTAGTTATGTTGTATAAAATCAACAAACACCAAATCTGCAAATATAAAACCACTGCCTCTAGTAGAAACATGCGGCTAGGTTCTTGCCAGCTTTTGGTGACACTATTTTTGTCAATCAATCACTACATGCTCTGCACATGCAAAAATGACAAGTGCAAGCATAGCTAGTATCGATTATGAAATCACAAATAAACTTGAGTGAATAGACAAATTTGCAAATATAGAATCCACTATACTTTGACACACTGGACACTCAACAAATGCTTTGGAATTGAATGAGAGTAAAAGAAGGAATTCATAATCATACTGGGGGCGTGTCACTACTTCTAGGAATTTCATTATTTTGATCCCAGCTAAGACACACTCATACTACACAGGATCCACCACTACCCCAGATGTTTGGTTTTAGGCAAACTGGTGATACCTTTTTTAAACACTGTCATTCTTAAGTGTGTCGTACAGGTGATCTGCCTCTCTTATTTCCTCATAACCCACAGGCATGCTACACTGTGTGAAGCGGTGCTGCAAATACCTCAGAGGTTTCCACCACTTGCTCCTAACAGCTGGGTAACTTCACATTGTCTACTGTACAGCCAACTTGCTGCACTGCTATCAAACATCATAACCCTGCACCATAAAAGCTGCTAGTTCTTGCTTAACAACGAGTGAGCCAAGTTCTCCCTGGTGACCAACATACTCTATGAGCAGGAATACAAGCATCTAAATTTGCTCACTACTAACATGAGCTTATTTCACAGAAGCAGCAAAGCCCAGAATTACACTCATTATCTTTAGCTACTGGGAAAGATTTAAACACAAACACAACACTTCTGTTTTCTTTGAAGTTTCATCTGTGTCACTGATTTCCTTTAAAACTCTAATTCCTTTCTCCAGCAATTAATCACTTCAAGACAGTGAGTAACAAATGCTAAAGGAAGAAAGCATTATTTTTCTGGTCACTCTAGCGCCATGCAATTTACATCATAAAATGGTAATTGTTAAAGACAGAGTAATGCAACTCCCTATCATTTACTGAATCAGTAGAACAAATTACTTAATATTTCTGTGCCCCAATTTTCTCATCTGGAAAATGGAGATAATAATATACACTTCACAGGATTGTTTTAAGGATTAAATAAGCATAAATGGAATTTGCTTAAAATAGTTTTCAGTAAATGTCTGCTATTGCTAGCACTTAAGTATAAAAAAATTAGTTTGTACTCAGTCAACAAAACATTACTCAACAAAAGATACAACACTACATTGTTACAAAAGTGGCCTCAAGAAAATACCTTAAGTCAAAAATGGCACTGAAAGAAGTTGGTGGTTATTTCAAAATTCTCAAACCTTTCTTTTTTTTCTTCCTTGAAAACACAACCAAAGACATTAGATAGCCATTCTTCTCAGCATTTTCATTTTCAAAATACCGATTTTATCCTTCTTTATGGTTCTAATTGGGTGTAGATACTGGTTCCTGCAAACCACAATTCTCACTGCTAACTTTGCTCAACAAGTGGATATTCTGAAATTAAGTTTAGACTATAATGAAAAACCTGCCAAATTTCTTAACCTGAGTTGGTAGCACAATTAATGACTAGTAACTTCTGATATATGATGTACTAGCTGTATAGATTTTCAGATCTTTCATTCTAATATGCACACCTTGTGTTCCCCTGTTTAACAAGGTAGTCATAAAATTATAGGTTTATTCTTATCTTTGTATTTTAGTTTTCATAATGAGCCATTAAAATAGTTACAGAAGATATTCTACTGTAAGATATACTACTGAGACTTCATCGCCGTAATGACAGTTTGGCTGTAGAGCACGTTCTGTGTCTGGATTGTTTTCACCAGTAGAATTAGTATGTTTGGCATATGCAGCAGCAGACAACCATCAGCCTTGAACAGTTCAATCCCGGGAATCCACAATGTCTCCATGTGTCACTGTGAAGGCTAATAAGCATGTTGAGATGAACAGCTTATCAGATGTTAAGTGCTGCTGAAATGATGCTAGTCTGTGATTAGCTTCCCCCTGCACAGATTTATTAAGACAGGGGTAAATGCACAGAGTATAAGATCTTTCCATGAGGCCCACTAAACAACCCTTTTTATCAAATTTGTCATATTTATTTTCTCACCAAAAAATAACAAATGTGAAGCTTTCTAAGGGGCAACAAATCATAGAATATTATGCATAATGAATTAACCACATTTTTGCTAACAAATATTATTTCTGCCAAATGATTCAAAAATAATACTAAACTATTTAAACAGACAAAGATCTGGCTTACAGTCAAGAAACGCAATAATTTTAAAAAAGAAAAAAATCTCAATAGAGTTTTTTTTTTTTTTTTTTTCAGACAAAGAGTCTTTTCCCCTGCTCTGGCACAAAATTCAGGAAAAGAGCCAAGCTGCTGCTTATCAACCCTTTGACATCAGGAGAGGACTATGTGCGTCAGCAGGCCCAGGAGGAACCCCAGACTTATGGCAATGGACATGTGCTTCTTATCTTATCAGCTGACAGTTTCTGGCACTTCAACCATTACTGTGTGAACCCCAACGGAAGGAAGGTGTGTGTGATTGTGAGGGTGTAGGTTAGAGTTATGAGCTAAGCAGCTCTGAACAACTTATTAACAAAACAAACTATTCAACATATTACACTTTATGATGAAACCCAACCTTAAGAGAGGTTTGTTGTTTTTCTAAGGCAACTTAGCTGCATATGACAACTTCGCTTAATTATGCAAGCGAATGCTGAAGTTATATTTTTGGGGCTGTGAGGCCACTGACTCCACTTAGAAGAGTTAAAGAAAAAGCAATTTTTTAGAAAAGTACATGTAACTCTTACATTAGCTCCACTAAGAAGGTGCTTGAGAGTTGGGAATAGGATTAAGACTGCTTTCAAATATTGGCCGACATTCATACCTCTAAATACAAAGAAGGGGAGGGTCACGTCAGGTCAGGGGGTTCCAACAGCCACCCCACTCAGAACAGCACAGAGAAAGAACATGTCTTATAAGAACTACTTCACCAAAAATAATCATTTTAAAAAATGTTGGCTTTAAAAATCATTTTAAAACAAATTTGAAATATGTAGAGCAATATTGCACTTGCTTACTGAAAACCAATTTTGCCTATGTAATAAATATTTATATGAACAAGATTTTTATTTACTGGTCAACTCACACTATGCATTACTCCCTTTAAAATGACAGTGCATTTATTCCACAATTTACAACTATCACCAACAGTACTATATATATACCGTATTTCACGAGCATTTGTCATCCTAGTAATAAATATTTACTCTTCCTTCAAGTTCATCTATTAAATTAGAATAAACACAATTAACTGAGTCTATACTCCTTTGTATGAGTCAGCGATCAGTCATTCTGAACCACGGACAAGAGAAAAACCGTTCTCACCCTCGTGTGACAAAAGTCCTCTCTGAACACATTATCCTATCCTCACGTCTTCCTTTCATCCCTCCTGAGCCGGTCTGTGCTCTCAGTTGTACGCTCTGGTCTCTCTTCAGTTTGTTTCTCTACCGTATGAATTAACTTTGCCTCCCTATTAAGTTTGAAAACCTCTGCCAGTTATTTCACTGACACCTCAGTGAGCACCACAGAATTCCTTGTGTAAACCCAGTACAAGGGAACGCAACACCCGGTTCTCTTCACTAGCATTTCTAACAGGTTACAGTTTAAAATGCAATCCTGCCAATTCTCTCATTTCCCCTAGACAACTCCCTATCCTGATCGCACAGCAGCCGAGCCAAGGCTGCTCATTACTCCTGAGCATTCAGACACATCATTATCCTGTGACACATAATCTGACCTCTTTTCCCCCAAGAGGACTCTTTACTTTTCCACTTGGACATTTCATTGAACCTCTACCCACTTTCCATCCCCTCCTAACTCAGCTAACTCTCCTTCTCGGTTCAGTTCCTTTTTTGCCTTGCTCACTTAATATTCCCCCTCTACGTTCATGTCTTCAAAATATAGCCCCTGCTAATACGATCACCTTTCCACCAACCCTGAAATATCATCATCGACAACAGCCAAACTTCCTTCAAACCTGGTAAACACACCTTCTTCTTTTCTTTTACCAACAAAGTAAAAAGAGTAGACTTGTCTTCTAACTTGTTCCTTAGTCACCGCCTCACGACTCCAGCCCCTGGCACTGCAATGAAACCACTTATTTTTTGCAAAAATCAAAATTCCTCCAAATTCTTAGGTATCGTTATTTCAGTTTTAGACTGATTATCCCAGTCTTCATCTTCCTGGGTCTCAGTATTATGGGATATTGCTAATTGAATCCATACTTTCTTGGAAATTTCTCCTACATAACACAGCAAAAAAGGTCCGTTAGCCAATAATCAATTTACTTAAAACAAATACATTCGTAAGCAGACCAACTGCTCTATGAAAAACAAAATGAAAATCAACCAAACAGAACTTCACGGAAATCCTCAAAAGGTGTTAAAATTAACCCATCCAATATAAAATACCATAAAGTTTTTAATAGAATAAAATTCTAGCAAGGATGCTATGGGGAGTTGACTGGAGCCTGGTGTCAAAACCAATTCAATGTCTAAATAAAACAAGTTTTGGTCAACTGATAAATTTAATAAACTGACAGATTAAAACTTAGAACTACAAAGAGCTGGTTGGCTTCCTACCTCTCCGGATAGCCCTCCTACATATCTTCGGCTAGCTTGGTATCCTCTACTCACCTGTTAAATGCTGGGATTTCTCTCTTCTATCCTCATTCTACATTCTTTTCCTTCAAAGTCTTCTCTACCCCCATCTCTTCCACTGTAACATCTCTGTGGATGACTTCTACATCTATACCATTAGCTTCTAAACAAAAAACAAACAAAAAATCAAGTGACCATCAGATAATTCTCAGCATCACTATACCTCATCGTCCTTCCATCTCTACTCCTCCCTCTCTGTACCCCACCTCTCTTAGTGAAATCCTTCTCCTCCTAGTCACCTAACCTGCATATCTCAGCCATCCTCCAATCCACCCTCTTCTTCAATCCCTAAATGCAAATGCCGGCTGATGGCTGTCCATTCTACCTCCATGGCACTTCGAACTTATTCTGGCCTTTCCTATACCCACCGCTACTGCCTTTGTTCAGAATACTGCTAGCCACCATTTTCCCCTCTCGGGAAAGGTCACACTACCTCACCGGGCTCAGAATAGATTCTGATTAACTAAGCCAACCCTGGAAATACTCTCAATCCCCTGCAGGACACAGTAACAAAAAGAGCCACTCTTCCTTCAACGTGTGCACCAGGCCTACAGCCGAGGTGCTGCTGCCACCAGCGGAGCAACACCAGCCAGCAGACTGGAGAACCAGGAGGCCGGCCACCCAGGTCGCCAACCCCGCGGCCTCCTGCTCCACGGCGCTGGGCGCACAATCCTGGGGTCCAACAACCTCCCACGCGGGTCCCTCCCACCAGGGTCCCTCCCACAGGGTCCCTCCTACAGCGTCCTTCTCACAGGGTCCCTCCCACCAGGGTCCCTCCCACAGGGTCCCTCCCACTCGGGATCCTCCCACAGCGTCCCTCCCACTCGGGTCCCTCCCACAGGATGTCCCTCCCACAGGGTGTCCCTCCCACAGGGTCCCTCTCACTCGGGATCCTCCCACAGCGTGTCCCTCCCACAGGGTGTCCCTCTCACTCGGGTCCCTCCAACAGGATGTCCCTCCCACAGGATGCCCCTCCCACCCGGGTCCCTCCCACAGGATGCCCCTCCCACTCGGGTCCCTCCCACAGGATGTCCCTCCCACAGGGTGTCCCTCCCACAGGGTGTCCCTCTCACTCGGGTCCCTCCAACAGGATGTCCCTCCCACAGGATGCCCCTCCCACCCGGGTCCCTCCCACAGGATGCCCCTCCCACCCGGGTCCCTCCCACAGGATGCCCCTCCCACTCGGGTCCCTCCCACAGGGTGTCCCTCCCACAGGGTCCCTCTCACTCGGGTCCCTCCCACAGGGTGTCCCTCCCACTCGGGTCCCTCCCACAGGGTGTCCCTCCCACTCGGGTCCCTCCCACAGGGTGTCCCTCCCACAGGGTCCCTCTCACTCGGGTCCCTCCCACAGGGTGTCCCTCCCACAGGGTCCCTCTCACTCGGGTCCCTCCCACAGGGTGTCCATCCCACTCGGGTCCCTCCCACAGGGTGTCCATCCCACTCGGGTCCCTCCCACAGGGTGTCCATCCCACTCGGGTCCCTCCCACAGGGTGTCCCTCCCACTCGGGATCCTCCCACAGCGTTCCTCCTACTCCGGTCCCTCCCACTCGGGTTCCCTCCCACCCTGGTCCCTCCCGCGGGCGGTGCGCAGCCCACAGCCGCGGGGCGGTCCAGTCATCCCTCCAGTCAACCTCCTCCACCCACTCGGAGCACAGCCCTGGCATGGTGCCAGAACGGCAGGGACGGCAGACGCGAGGTGGGCGGCCATTCCCATACTTTGGCTGTGAAGGTCCTGGTCTCCGGGCCTCTGACGCCGCCCAGGGCCTTGGGGCATACGCAGGTCCCTGCCTAGGCTGCAGCACCCGGCCAGCTGAGGCTCACCCAGGAGGCCAGGGCCTGGAGAAGGCCAGGGCCTGGAGAAGGCCAGGGAGCATCCTGGGCGCCTCGCACGCAGCCTCAGCGGCAGGGCAGGTGCAAGCACTTCCGGTGATGTCACGCCAGAAGCCGGCCATCCTTTCCTCCCTCCATTCCGCCTGCTTCCTCCCTCCCTCCCTCCCGCCTGCTTCCTCCCTTCCTTCTACCTACTTCCTTCCTCCCTCCCTCACTTCCATCTACTTCCTTACTCCCTCCTTCTTCCTCCCTTCCACCTACTTCCTTCCTCCTTCACTTCCATCTGCTTCCTTACTCCCTCCCTTTCCCTCCCTCCCTCCGTCCCTTCGGCCTGCTTCCTCCCTTTCTCCCTCACTTGCATCTACTCCCTTCCTCCCTCCCTCACTTCCATCTACTTCCTACTCCCTTCCTCTCCCTTCCTTCCTTCTACCTACTTCCTCCCTCCCATCTCCTCTGTCCCTCACTCCCACCTACTTCCTCCCTTCCTCTCTCTTTCTCCCTCTCTTCCTCCATTCCTTCCTTCTGCCCACTTCCAGCCCTACCCAGGCTGCCCAGAACCTGAGACCACAGAGTATGGGCACAGCACCCCAGCTGCAGTGGCCTCCTGCCCAGCTCTGCAGGCGCCCTCTGCCCTCTGCCAGGCTGGGACAGCACCTCCACAGAACCTGCGGGCGACCCCGAGGCCCTGCTCCTCCGGTTCTGACTCCTGTAAGCAAGAGGACCCTGATAGCTGCAGGCAGCCTTCATCCCTTCCGGCTCAATCAAGGCATTGCTGAACTGTTAAAATACTTTACAAAAGGAAGCGCCTCCTTACCTATCCCTCTGCCATCCCTCCCTTCCGGGCAAGTATCCAGAAGTACTATTGACTCATAGGTTCTCCTGTGAATGTTACAACCCAAGGAAAAGGTAGGATGGATGCAAAATGCCATCTGAACCAAAAGGACAATCATGGATTTTTTAGAAGTATTTGATCAGGTCCTCACCATTTCAACAAAGTGAAAAATTCTTGGGGTATGGAAGCACCTCCATTATTTGCCCCCAAACAGCCTCTGTCTCTTGCTACTCTCCCCTCTCCTAAGGCCCTCGATACTTTCATGAAAACTAGGCTTACACAACTCTTTCCAGCTACAAACGAAGGAGAATGACAGTGAGGATCCCAGAATTATAACGTGACTTTTTCTTACTTTCCATGCAAACCATCGGGCAATCTCCTTTTGTTTGGAACTTCAAAACAGGTTCAGGAACTGACGACATTTCACCTTCCCCACAGGCAACACCCTCATTCAAGCCATCATCATCTTTCATCCTGATACTTTCAGAGTCTCCTTATTGGCTAACCTGCATTTATCTGTAGTCTGACAATACAGCACCCTGCCAGAACATATGTTCACGCTTCTATTCAAAAACCTCCAACACTGCCCACTGTCATACAGGAAAAGCCAAAGTCCTTACTGAGGCTTATAAGCCCTATCCGGAATGCCCTTCATGACCTCTCCTGAGCAAACAAGGCATACTTCCACCCAGGGGACTTCACCCTGTTGTCACCTCTGCTCTTTTTGCAGATATCAACATAGACAAATTCTGTACCTCCTTCTGCTCTTTAAAAATATCACTACATTTGGGGCAACGGTGTTTAATATCACTTCCATCTCCACCTCATTCTGTTCTACTTAAGCACTTTTCCCATGCTTCTCTTTTTCTAATATCCTAAATAATTTCATTTTTTATTTACTTTTTCTCTTTTTACCTTACTTGAATGTATAAACCACAAAGGTAGGGATCTTTTGTTTTTTCACCAATGTATTCCAAGCCCATAGTGGGTATCTTAATTTTTTTCTTCAGTGCTAGAGGTTGAACCCAAGATCTTGTGCTACACCTTTAGGCCCCCCAACAAATATTCAAATCAATGAATGTCTGAATAAATGAACCCAATATTGGGGGTCAGGAGATAGGCATAGGGAGGAATGGATCAGATATGACTTCTGAAACAATGCTTGAGCTGAATCTTAAAGAGAAGAAATTAAGCAAGCAAGCAAATGGTTTTGTTATTTCCAGACAGGGATCCAAACATAAGAAGACACAGATGCAAGAAGGCATGGAATATGCATGGAACTACAAATAGACTTCAATGTTGCTGAAGCTTAAATAAAAGATGGAGATGAGGTTGATATTGTCAAGGGCCCAGATCACACAATGTCTTATATTCAAACTCCAAGAAGTTCACTGTGAGCTTTTTAACACATCTGACTTTATTAAAGTGAATTTTAGAGAAAACAAATAATGTCCATATAGAACAGTGCGGATGCTTTTGAGAACATTTAATAGATATGACAACAGCACCTACGTGGTGGGGCTGCAGTGACTGAGAATGAAGTTGAGTCCCTGTGTAGCACAGCTACCCAAGGAGAAAACGTAGTGAGGTCGACTTTGGAAATGCTAAAATATATAATTCTAACACATTAAATTACAAAGTAGTGAGAAAAGTAAATGTTAATTTCCCTTTTAGATCCATCTCTGCAACATCAAGGAGAAAGTGGAGGTAAGAAGTGCTTTCACCTGTTTCTATTATAAACTGTCATATACCCACTCACAAAAATAGTTAATTTAAATTTTCCCAAAAGAGAACAACTGGGACCATTTAAATGCTAAATGCAACATCACCACATTTTGATGAAGGGATAGTGCTATGGACTAAATATCTGTATACCCAAAAATTCACATGCTAATTCCCCAGTGTAGTAGGAATGGGAGGTGGGGCCTTTGGAAGGTAATCTGGTCCCAGTGAGATTAGTGCCCAAAATGTATATCTAGGAGGAAATCTAGGAATCTAGGAATTCCTGCAGATTTCCTCTCCACCCAAACCCACACAACACTGCTCTCCTGGTGTCTTTCCAGTGTATCTTCAGGTGGTAAATAATGCAGTGAACTTGCATGAATATGAAAAAACAATTCAACAAATGTATCCACCACCAAGAGCAGCCCCCAGAGCTGCTGGACTTACGCAGTCTTTCCCAGCCAACTACTTGTGACAGGATTTGTAAACCTTTGCTGGCATGCCTACTATGTGTCAGGCAATATTCTACTTCACTTTTCATTTATTAAATAATTTAAATCTTCAAAATAATCCTATATTATCATTATCCCAACTTTATAGAATATAGGTTTAAGAAATTTGATAACTTGCCAAAGTTTATACTGCAAAGTAGTTCCTGAGCTGTTTCAAATTAGCTTGCCTTCAGATTCCACCTTCTTTAACATCTATTCTGTACCATCTCTTAATCTCACTGCCTCTCAATAATTTATAAATAAGACAGATATTAAAAAAAAAAAAAAAAACGGGACTCCTAATAGATGTCTGCATCAAATCCATGGAACCTGTGAGGAGCACTGTATCTGGCAAAAGTCAGATTAAGGTTAAAAATCTTAAGAGAAGGCACTAACCTTGCATGATTCAAGTGGACACTAAATGTAATCACTGTCACAGTATTCTACACAGCACTCCCAATCAAGGAACTAACTTCATCACAAATGAAGAGTAGCAGGGGACCACGTTCCTGGAATTCAACAACCAAACCATGTCCCCATCACCCTGAAGCAGCCAACTTGATAGAACAAAGGAAGATATTGGAAAACTCAGCAGAGCTAGGTTGGAAATCTTGCAGGGCTAGGGCAGTGTCCTCTGGGAGACTGTATATGCCCTAAACCAGCATCCAATATATGGATTAATTTGCTGGTTTTCCCACACCCAAGTCTCATGGCTACAAGAACCGACAGCTGGGGAGGATGGCACCAGTCATTGTCACTTACAGTGATCCACTACCAAACTGTTTACTTTCTGCCCCACAGCCATGTACTCTGCTGCTCCTGTCAGGAGGTTTCAGTTGCACAGGGACTGTGTTCCACCATAAGACACAATACATCCACTGAATTTGAAGTTATGATTGCCACTTAGCCGCTTTGGTTGCCCCATGCCTCTGAATCCATGAGCAAAGATAGGAGTTACTGTAATGGCTGAGGTGACTGATCTTGATTGCCAAGAGGAAACAGCTACTCCTACTCCTACTAAGGAGTCTAGTTCCAGGTTCAAATCCTCTGTGTGATCTGTCGGCTTCAACCGACACTTGCCCTTGCAAAGTTGTGCCTAGGAGGCCTCCTGAGGACACAGTGCCCACCTACACACAAGATTGGTGCACTGTTTTCTTCCCTCTCTTATCCCCTTATCATTTGACATAAGACACATTAATAATAGATAACTTTAGGCCACAGTATAGGACAGTAAGGAAAACAGACATCAAGAACATTTGCATGTTGGGCAAGGGTTAGCATATTTGGGGCTGTCCATCAGATAGTGGCATCCCATTATGTGGACAAATGATCTTGTTGTCTTTGGAGACTATACATGGTCTAAGCAGATGTGTATGAGTACTGAGTTGACACAGGGTGAGGTGCAGTGAAGTCATTTGCCCTGTCTTTTGCTGTATACCAAAAGCCATAGAATCTTCTAGGAGTCTAGAAAATAGGCTTAGTTGCCAGAGGGTGGTATTTGGGGTTGTAATGAACCTGAGTAAATGAACCCCTTGGAATAACCTTTATCTTCCCCTAGGATCCTCCAACCCCCACCCCACCCACTCATCTCTTAGTGGCGTGCCTAGAATTCACCCTGATCCAGAGACTCACGTGCCCCATAATTCCTCTTCACGAATTTATTGTTCTCTTTCCAAACAGTAGGAAAGCATCTTGTTTTGGTCATTTCTTCAGATTTCACTCTCTTATAAAGGTTCTCTTCTATATATAAGTTCAATAAAACTTGTATTTTTTTTCTTGTTAATCAGCCTTGTGCTAATTTGAGCCCACATGAGTACCAGGAAGGACAGAGAGAATCGCTCCCTGCCCTCCATCAGCAGCGACAAATGGTTGACTTAAAAGAGCATATCCTTGACTATCAGGGTGGGCCCTGAGTATGTCCTTATAAGACAGACAGAGGGATTTTTGAGAGACAAAGAGGAGGCGGGAATGCTAAGATGGAGGCAGAACTGGGCTGGCACTCCCACAGCCCAGGAGTGCCTGCAGCCAGAAGAGGCCAGGAGGCCAGGAAGGAGCCTGCCCTGGAGCCTCCAGTGAGAGCAGAGCCCTCAGACGCCTGGACCTAAGGGAGAGTGAACTCCTGCTGGGATGAGTCACCACACTGTGAGATTGTTACAGCAGGAGTAGGGAACCAACGAAGGCAATGAGCCACAAAGCAGTGGAGCCCAATGACACTGAGGAGAAAGGCCGAGGTAGTCCATGCTCCCACTAAGTCACTGCCGCAGGAAACTAGTCTTCAAAACTGAATTCTCACTCAGATACTAGACGTTAAGATGTCTTCTCTCCCTCCACCCCACAAGATACTAATTCCAGAGCTTTCTGATATTCCTTTTCCTGTTTCCCGTTTCTTCAGATACCCAGGACATGTTTGGAAAGAGCTATATCCCAGAAGACAACTGATATTTTATGTTATAAAGGCCTAAAAGAAGGAAAACAAAGCTCACAAATGTTTAAAACATCCATAAGGGTCAAATGATAGCTTAAATACTTGAAATTCATTTATGGAAATTATACTCTCTATTATACCACTATGTTATAGCTTACTAAGGAATCTAATTGCATATAAGGTCCAGGAACTATCAAAGTAGGTGATTCTTGATGTTTTGAATCACTTTTCATAAAAATATTAGTTGGCTTCAAAAGTTGATTTGAAATCTTGATTGAAAGCCAACATATAGAATTATTATTCCACAGCAGTTTTTCTTATATATCTTCTATGGTTTCCTTAAAATAAGATGCTGAGCTAATAACAAAAGACTGTCTTGGGGAATGCCAGGGTCTGAATTTGGGGTGACCCCCACATGCCCGTGTGTTCAAATCCTGGTATTTATGAGATGGCAGAACCTTTAAGAGGTAGGACTCAGCTGGAGGCGTGCATGCCTTCAGGGGATTGAGGGCCCCTGGTATCCTCCCCTTTCCCTTCCCAGCCATGAGGTAAACACGCCTCCTCTGCATACACTCTCTCCATGAAGTACAGTATCATCACAGGACCTAGAAGAAAAGGGGTCAACAACCAGCTATGGACTGAAACCTCCAAGATTGTGAGCAAAATATATCCTCTTTTTAACTTGATGATCCTGAGTATTTTGTTACAGTAATAGAAAGCTGACTGACACAAGGGCTTCATCTTAGAACTCTGTGGAGAACTGCATGCAGGCAAAACTTCAGGCAGCAGCACGTTTAGACTCCGGACCTTCCACGCCGCAGGTGCTCATTCAATTCTGCAAATCGGAAGAAGAGCACTAAAATGGCGCTGCAGAGGGAGGTCAAGCCTAAAGCAGCAGGACAGGGAGGGAGGACAGGGCACAGAAATGCACGTGGAATGTAAGACTCGGAGGACGTGGAATTTTGATCTGTTTGTTCTGGCCACACCACCTGTGTGTGGAATAGTGGGCACTCCATGAATCGTCCTGTGGAAGAGGTCAAGGTCTACAAGATGGGGGAGTACAAATTTTTTGAAGAATTTATGGGAAGAAAGCCATGAGAACAATTCAAAGAAAGCGACATATCAAACCCCTGCTCTCAAATTTAAATTTGGTAGTTACACCCTCAAAAGCAGTTTAAGGAAAACAAACGAGTAATTTCCTCAGGCTCTCTCAGGCCTCAGATGGAGTATCACCTGATGGATAAAGGAATCTCTCATCTAATTCACTGTTTCACTTAGTAACACCAGCAGGACAGGTAGAAAATTCATGCTGCACGTTGAAAACTGGAAGAAACTTATCACTTGGCAGATTCCATCCCTACCCATACTGACTTAGGGTAAGCTGCCAGGAACCCCATCTAACTGGTTCCAAAGCAGGGAAAACACTGCCCCAGACGAGATGGGGTACAGGACAGGGAGCCCTATTTCTACACAGCATCTTAGAAAAGATTCAAATCATGCAAATTACTTCACAATTTATAGGTTTTATAAACAGCATGAACACATTACTAAAATGCCCAACAATCCTTAGAAATCACAACATCTAGTCAGTCTTACAGCATCTAACCCAACAGAATGATACACCTAATGTCCCTCCCTCCACAAAGCCCTTCTGTTGGATGGACACGTACGAGCTTGCTAAGCGGACTTGAGGTCTTTCAGCGCGTATTCCAGGTGTTTGGAGGAGTCTGAAGAGGTGAGCTATGGATCACGGACTCTCCTATTTGACTAATAGATGTGACAGAACGAAAGGATAAGGCCTCTGGGAGTACGATTGAAAAAATAGATACAGTAAATAATGTTCACACAGCTTCCAGGAAAGGGGAGCAATTATTTTTGGCCTTTTACAATTCAGGCTAAAGCTGCAGAGGTTAAATGAGGTCCAACACCTCATAAAGGCCTCAGCGCAGAAAACACGGCTCAACAGCAGGACCCCTGAAAAGAAGAGTCTCAAATCTCTGCAGGCTCGGGATCCAGCAACCAAAACCAGAATCCATCTCAAAACCTTCAATCTTACTCATTTTCACTCCTGTAAACTAGTTGACTTTATTTTAACTACTGTCTTTACTGATACCATCCACCAGAAAGTTGTCTTCTATTCCGAATGATCAAGTCAGCAAGCACTGCTCTAAGAAACCGATAGGGGTATCTAACTCGGCCTTTGTATCTTGCACACGTCATTCTTGCAACTGACCTAAGCCTCCCTCTTGGCCTAGATTAGAGAAAGCCTAACTGGGGGTACTTAACTAGTGGGGTGTGAGGAAAATAAAGTTAGCATTCTGATTTTACCGGGCCCCTGCCATCAAGGCAATCCTTTCAGATACAGTCCAAAGAGAGTAAGATAAGCTACATTTAAACTGCACATACACTACATGTTCTCATCTATTAGAAGGGGTCTAGGAAAAAAATCCTATATGATGTTTTTATAAATAGAAAATGAATCCCTAACTTCTCTAGTTAAAACCAGGTTTTTAAAATTCCTATCTTTAAGAAAAATACCATGACATATGTTGTGTTCCCATTCACTCTCTCATGAAAAATAAATGAAATATGAACAATTCTAAGTATTGTTTAATATTCATTTCAGTAATTCAGACAGTCATTCAACAATTTCTCATAATAAAAACCCAAATAAGAAAGACTCACCCTGCCACATAGCATCTTTGCAGAGAATGGCCTGGTGTATACAGGCAAGAGGCCAAGTGAAAGTACACAGTGCCTGCTGCTTGCCAGATGAACCCCAGCTCTGCGTTCTGACGTTTACCTCCACGTCTGTGATGTTCTTCATACCACCCCCACCTCACTGAAGCCCTCCCCTGGAGGAACTAAACTTGACTGGGAAGGCAAAGCAGGACAGGACAGAATCCGCAGCCCAGTAGCTTCCTGCAGTGTAAGAAGTGTGCAGGTCACCGTGATGCTAAGACGGTGTCTCACTTACACTTGTATGAGTTCTTTCCAAAATGAAATCATGATAACTTTATTTTTAATATTCTTAGCTAGCAAAATATGTCATCCTACTTGAATAAAGACAATGCTATTAGCTCATAAATTTCACAAGTTTGTGAGCTACTACTTAGTAGACAAAACATGGGTTCTAGTGTCATGGAGATGTGAGTTTGAATCTCTACTTTCCCACTTGCTAACACAACCTCTCTATCAGTGATGAATTTACTGAAATAAAAATTAGGAAAACTACCCCATTCACAATAGCATAAAGAAAAATAAAATACTTAGGAATCAATCTAAGAAAAGAGGTAAAAGACCTCTACGATGCAAATTATAGAACAGTAAAAAAAGAAACTGAAGAAGACCTTAGAAGGTGGAAAGATCTCCCTTGGTCTTGGATATGCAGAATGAATATTGTCAAAAGGCCATACTACCAAAAGTGTTGTACAGATTCAATGCAATTCCTATTAAAATTCCAATGGTATTCCTCATAGAATGAGAAAAAGCAATCATGAAATTCATTTGGAAAAATAAGAGACCCAGAATAGCCAAAGCAATCCTTAGCAAGAAAAATGAAGCAGGAGGCATCACAATACCAGACCTTAAACTATACTACATAGCCATAGTAACAAAAATGGCATATTATTGGCACCAAAATAGACATGTAGACTAATGGTACAAAATGGAAGACACAGAAACAAACCCACATAAATACGGTTATCTTGTATTAGACAAAGGTGCCAAAATATACATTGATGCTGGGAAAACTGGAAATCCAAATGTAACAAAATGAAATTAAACCTCTATCTCTCATGCTGCACTCAAAGTATATCAAAGACTACTTAGGCACTAGAACAGAGACCCAATGCCTAATAGGCCCAAATCTTCATCATGTGGGTTTAGGACCTGACTTCCTTAACAATACTTCTATAGAACAAGAAGTAAAATCAAGAATGAATAAATGGGATGAAGTCAAACTAAAAAGCTCTTCCCAGCAAAAGAAACAATCAGTAACATAGGAAGAGAGCCTAGAATTAGGGAGAAAATCTTTACCATGTACAACTCAGATAGAGCACTCATCTCCAGGATATATAAAGAACTCAAAAAACTTAACACCAAAAAAACAAATAGCCCAATCAATAAATGGGCTAAGGAACTGAACAGACACTTCATAGAAGAAATACAATCAACCAACAAACACGAAAAATGTTCAACATCTTTAGCAATTAGAGAAATGCAAATCAAAACTACTCTAAGATTCCATCTCACTCCAGTCAGAAAGGCAATTATCAAGAATACAAATAACAACAAATATTGGCAAGGATGCAGGGAAAAAGGTACACTCATACATTGCTGGTAGGAATACAAATTGGTGCAACCATTATAGAAAGCAGTATGGACATTCCTCAGAAAACTTGGAATGGAACCACCATTTGACCCAACTATCCCACTCCTTGGTTTATACCCAAAGGACTTAAAATCAGCACACTATAGTGACACAGTCACATCAATGATTACAGCAGCTCAGTTCACAATAGCTAAACTATGGAACCAACCCAGGTTCACTTCAACAGATGAATGGATATAAAAAATGTGATGTATACATATATATGTATATATGTATAGTTTGAATTCATCCCATTTATTGATTTTACTTCTTGTGCTTCAGGAGTCTTGTTAAGGAAGTCAGGTCCTAAACCAGCATGATGACGAGTTGGGCCTATTTTTTCTTCTACTAGGCATAGGGTCTCTGTTCTAGTGTCTAAGTCTTTGATCCACTTTCAGTTTTGTGCAGGGTGAGAGATAGAGGAATATGTTTATATATTCCATATGTATATGGAATATTGCTCAGCCTTAAAGAAGAATGAAATTATGACATTTGCCAGTAAATGGATGGAGCTAGAGAATATCATGCTAAGATAAATAAGCCAATCCCAAAAAAACAAAAGCTGAATGTTTTCTCTGATAGGTGGCTGCTAATTTGCAATGGGGGTCGGGAGGGCTAGGGAAGAACAGAGTTACTTTAGATTAGGTAGAGGGGACAGAAGGGAGGAGAGGGGCTATGAGGATAGAAAGGACAGTAGAATGAATCAGACATTATCACCCTATGTATATATACTACTACATGACCAAAGAGATTCTACATCATGTATAACCATAGAATGAGAAATTATACTCCATTATATATGATATAGCAAAGTGCATTCTACTGTCATGTATAACTAATTAAAACAAATAAACATTTTTTTTTTTTAAAAAGGCTACAGGCTTTGAATTTCTACCCATTACTTGTACTGCTTATTGTGTCCAATCGCAGAAGTGCTGCTTCCTTTTTTCTTCATGTAATGCATACTTTATAATATGTTCCAACAGACACTAAAACACCTTAGAGACATAATTTTTAAAAAGTGTTCTAGACATTTAACAAATTACAAAACCATAATAATTACAAAACTATGATGACATCATAGATTGTATAGTTATTTTCTTCAATTAACAAAGTATTTAAATCAAAACAAACTAGAAAATGAGACAGAGTTGCTTCGCCCAGATACTTGTCATTGTATTAGTCATCCAGATCATGAAAGCTGTAAAGCAAGAGTAGGAGTATTTTTATTGGGAAGAGGAGGAGGAGCAGAGGGTGGCGTGAAAGAGGGGAAATTAAAAGATGGTGCCTAATTCTTGGTACATTAGCAGCAAGGTTAAAAAGGGAGTCGCTGCAGCCTTCCTGCTCCAAACTCTCAATTCCGGTACTAAGGGGGCTTTTCTTCTACAGCCCCAAAACTAGCTGACCGGATTTCAAGCATTTTCCCTAACGAGGGTTTTCAACATGCCTCTGTTTGTTTTTCTTTGAAGGCGTTTAAGTTGCATGTGGAATAGAGTTGGTGTGGTTGCAGTTGGTGTCAGTGTGGAAAACGTTTGCTTATTGCTTTGTTTTGCTCTGTGCTGCTCCTGCTCTACTCCAGGACATCTCTCAGTCCCAGCTGCTCTCTCTCATCCCAAGCCCAGGTTTCCCAATAACAAGAACCATAGCTGTATGGAATGGGTCGCTAGAGAGTCCAACTGCCATGAGCATTACTCATCTGGCCCTGCCCTGCTCTGCATTCCTGGCCAAAAGGCAATGTTAAGTTCACTTCACACATGGGACATACAAAATGAAGAGCTTAAATAACTCTTCAGAAGACGTTAAAAAGAAAAAAAAGTAACCGCTCAATATTTTAGCCTATTTTACATTTGCTGGTAAATGAATAGAAGTGGAGAATATCATGTTAAGTGAAATAAGCCACTCCCAGAGAGCCAAAGGACCCAGGAAAGTGCTCTCTGATATGTGGATTCAAACCCATAACGAGGACTGGCAAGGACAGGAAGTACAGAAGTTCACTGGATTAGACACAGCGGAATGAAGGGAAGGGAAGGGGGTTGGGAATAGAAAAGCAGCAGACTGAATCAGACATTACTTTCCTATGCTCATACATGAATACCGACCAGTGAAACTCCACATCACGTTCAACCACAAGAATGGAATTGTAATGGGTTGCACCCCATGTGTGAGTACTATGTCAAAATATATCCTACTGTCATTTGTATCTAAAAACAGCAAATAAATTTTAAAAAGTTTATCCTATATGTACAAAGACACACATATATCTAAATATGAAGGAAATATAAATGAAAGAAAAATTAAATGTAAAAAGTTTGCATAAAAGATCCACCTCAGAATTTCCAGAACTGAATGGTATCTTTAAAGTCAATCGTTATAATTCTGTTGTTAAATATCTCAGGGATAGCAGATCAATTTAAACCAATAACAAATACCTTATTTATAAATTACTCTTAAAATCCATAGTAATTTACCATGTCAAATCTAGTCATTTATATTTTGTCATTTGTTAATAGGTATTGCAAATGCCAGTGGGTTTTGATTAAAATCTTGTTTTGCAAGTTTAAAAAAATTTTAACCTATTTTAGCCTGATGAAAATTAAGAATGTAACCTACCTAACATTGCTTTCTATAGATTTATTCTGTTTACAAAAGAAACTTTAAAACCCACAAAACTGACCCATTCATTCATTACTTCTTTTTGTTTGTAGTAGATATGTATCACAAAGAGATCCAAAAAGTTTTTAGTTCTATGCATCACAAAGAGATCCAAAATGCCTTATTCTGTAACATATTCAGTTTAATTCAAATCCTTACCTATATATAATAAACTTGAAGCTCAAAATGCCCTAATTAAGAAAACTGATGAATCAATATTCCAATATGGAGTTGGAAAATATGGTGCTAAAAGAAATAAGTCAATCCCAAAAAAATCAAAGGCCGGATGTTTTCTCTGATATGTGAATTGTAATTCACAATGGGGATGGGGGACAAGGGAAGAATAGAGTTACTTTAGATTAGGTAGAGGGGAGTGAAGGGAGGGGAGGATAAACAGGGATAGGAAGGATAGTAGAGTGAAAAGATATTATTATCTTATGTACATATAGGACTGCCTAACCAATGTGATTCTACAACATGTACAATCAGAAAAATGAGAAATTATACCCCATTTATGTATGATACATCAAAGTGCATAAATGCATTTTGTCATGTATAATTAAGTAGAACATATAAAAAAAATTTAAAAAAAAACATTCCAATATGAGCAAGAGACACAGGTCACTACCAAGAACTTAAAAGAGAAGTCAACAATAAACAATTCATCTATAATCATCATTTGTAAGCCCAAAGTAATAATTAATTCAGGCGAAGTTCATCAATGAATGCTAAAACCACTGAACGACAGGGCGATGAGGTCTCAAAGTGCCATTCCATAGATGACTCCCGACAAAGGAGAAAAGGTACCTTTACAGCAGAGATATCTGGCGGCCACCATCTGAACCTAGTGAGCAAATTAAGCATCACCTAAAATAGAAATGGCATTATGTGATGTAGTGGGAATTTGTGCTAAGCTAGAGAACCATATACTCTCCTGCATAATTTGAAAGAAGAATACTTAAAAGAATGGCAGGAGGTGAGTCTGATGCAGTAGGGAAGATTCCAATCATGAGGTGATAAGGAAATGAAATTCAGAGACTTAAGTACCTTTCTCAGAGCAAAGCTGAAATTCAAAGCAAATATATGATTCTAAAACCCAGATTCTTCTGATTCAGGAGCCTGGCAACCCCAGCCACCACTGGGTCAAACACCCAGATCCAGTCAACTATAGATTGTTCCCTTACACCCTAGGCCAGCCCTACAGCTTACCTGCCTCAGTCCTTCCTTTTCTAGCCTAATTGTCTACTAGTTCTCTTCTAAGATTCAAACTAATACGCCTCCCCTCCAAAGCTGTGAAACAGCACTGTTGCAGAAAAGAGCTTTTGGCTATGTTATAGTCAAGAAAACTTGGTCCATTATCACATAGATGAATCTCTGTAGTTAACAAACATAGGTCTCTAGGACAACCAAAATCAAAAGTGTAATCGTATTATTGCCATACCTAAGTTAAATGAAAAATCAACCATGTGACATACCCATGAAATGCTTGCCTGTGTTCCATTACAACCACCTCAGATGAAAAACAGTGCTCATGTTCATCAACTTTAACTCCTAGACTTCCATGACAATAGATCTAAAAACCTATTCAGTATCTCTAATTAACAGGCCTGTCCTACTCTGTTCAGGCAGCTATAACAAAATACCTTAGACTGGGTAATTTTCAAACAAAAAAGTAAATAAATTCACTGCGCACAGTCGTGGAGGTTGAGAAGTCCAAAATCAAGGTACCAGCAGATTCAGTGTCTGCTGAGGGCCTACTCCTCATGGAAGGTGCCTCTTATGTATCCTCACATGGTGGAAGAGGAAAGCAACTCTCCCAGGCCTCTTGTGGGAATTCTAATCCCATTCACAAAGGTCTACTCACCTCTCAAAGGCCTCACATTCTAATACCTATGACCTTGTTTATTATGTTTTAACATACAGATTTTGGAGGATACACAAATATTTAAACAAAACCAATGTCCAAAATCAAACATCTGATTTTCCTCCTGAAACCTGTCTATACTCTTGTAGTCACTGAGGCTAAAACTCGGATGTGTCCTTGGTGTCTTCCTCTCCTGCCTCACCCCCTATCACCCATCAGGAAACCCTGAATTGTGTCCACAATCCACCATTTCTCGCCCACCCACTGCTTCCATTGTGGCCCAAGCCGCCATCATCCTCTGCCAGAATTGGAGAATTGTCACTGGCCTCCTGACTTGTCCCCTGCCCCTTTCCACTCTTCTGCCATAGTTTGACTGCTCCTCATCCAGCAGCCAGCGTGCTCTCGGGAGGTGATCAGCTCACTTCTCTGCTTAACTCTTCCGTGGATTCCAGTTCTACTCCGAGTGCACCGAGTTCCTCCAGGGCCCTCAACGCCCCACGTGGTCACTGCTCTACTGCCCACCCGCAGGGCCCCGGGCAGCACCTCCATGTGTGCCAGCCATGTGTGCAGACAGGCTTGGCCTTTGCAGCCTCCACTCCTACTTGTCACCGCTGTCCACTCCCTCCTTCGCCTTCTTGATGCAGCCTGATTAAGAATTAAGAAGATGACCACAGTCCTAGGTCCTTCACTGCTTCCTCTCCCGTGACAGCACCCGCCGTCCTGGGCCCTGGGCCCTGCATCTTCTACTGACCTCTTTGTCTTACCCGTCCTCCCTCCTGGCACAGGAATCACCCAGGAGGACAGGGAGGGCTTTCAATCTGCTGTTCACTACTCTACTCCCTGTTCCTAGAGATATGCCTGGCACATAGCAGACTCCTAATATGTCTTGAATAACAAGGGATTACACACACACACACACACACACACACACACACCACGTATTAGGGAAATTATCCTGTGGATTAAGTTTTTTAAAAAGTAACATTTTATTCTGAGAGAGTACTAAAAATGAAATCAGGTTTTCACGCTGACCTAGTCACAAAGTTACTCAATTCTTAAAATGAATTCTAGGTAGAAAAGTACACCAGTGGGTCTTTGCTTTATATTTGTACCCAAGAATTTTCCTATACAGAACTCAGGTCTTAGCCACAAAAAATGTTTTCTCACTTAGGTTATCTTAGTGAATGTTGACAAGTGTGTAATATTTAATATGACCAATTAATAGGAAAAACTCCCTCAAATAATTCCAAATGTGTCGGATAAACAAATACTTAGACCCATTTTGAGAACAGAAACAACCCACTTGAGAAACAGAATGCCTACCTCACAGTTCAGCTCATTCTTTTCCAGGTAGCTTAATGGCTACAGACAAGAGTCTGGCAATATTAAACCAAAGTACACAGGAGAAAGCCTGAAGGACACTAGGTTTACTTATAGTTTGGGCTACATCTTTCATGGACCCTTAAATTCTATTTTTATATAATGGAATATAAAGAAAAGCTAATGGGGAAAAGGCCATGAAACTGTTATAAAGATGAAGAAGAGAAACAGCAGCTGAGGATGGCTGTGTGCCCCATGTGGCCCAGTGGCGCAGAGGGCACCTAAAGAACCAGACACTTGGGACTATACAGACAACACTACCAACAACAGCACTCGGTCTCTGCTTTCCAGGCCCACTCAATGCCACGAGGCAGGCAACAGACCACACATACGTCCAGTTTAGAAGACTTCCCCACTTATTTTTTGTTAAAGAAAAACCTCCAAACTTGTTTAGTTTGTTGTATAGACCTTAAATACCAACATAGTTTTAAGTAGTTATTTAATTGCATATGGAAATGGTAGAACTGTTGCAAAGTTCGAATGCAAAGTCACTATTCCTGTTTAATATATGTTCTTATTTCCAGATCCTGCTGAAAGATGGCATAAAAATACTAATAAAATCAAAGAGATCGTAAATAGACAACCTTTAAGAGTCACGGGCAACTGCAATCATAATTCATGATCAAAATTTCTTTTGAAACAGGAAAAATACTTTTAGCAAAACTATGCTTAAATTTTTCCACACTTAAGAAATTATTTTATAACATGAAAAAGGGAGTTCCTCCTTTGTTTATACTGAGGCACAAAGAGTCTGTGACCTTAGCGATGGATTTATCCTGATGACAACCAAACCAATCTTACGAGGATCACTATGAAGACAAAGATAATGCAGTAAAATTCTTAGCATACTGTCTGGAACAGGACATTTGCCCAATAAATGGATCCCTGAGTTCTATTTTCTGTCACACTCATATAGAAGGTACAAGCACAAGTTAATTTTCCAAGAAAAATGTCATCATTTTAGCAGTTTCCAAATTATTTAGGAAAACTCTGAACCTTCACCCTGGCTGAAGAGTTAGAAGACCTGTTTGCTGCCTGATAGGAGTGTGGCTGCAGACGGGACTCTCTAACTGAAAGTGACGCACGGTCTCAGTCTCTCTCCAATGTGCAAGTCACCGCCAGTTCCTGTGACAGAGCACTCTCCTTCCTAGAGGCTGCCTTCCCAAACCATGCCTTTCCGCCCACCAAGAAGTGACAACCAGTCCCACCTGAAATAGTTTCTGATTAGCTTTCATGCTAATCTAGACCTTCTAACATATTCTAATACATTACACTCTGGTCATCTTAGAAGTGACCTACTGGAGGACAACTATGGATGAATCTGAAAGGATACAAACAATCCTGATAAATTCTATGCCAATTCTTTCACTATGTGACCACAACTGCCAGTGTTTGTGGCGAGTAATAAATGCTCTACTGAAACAAACAAACAAAATATATATATATATATCAAAACAAGCAAGCAAGAATGCATCAGGCATAATTTCCTCTGTTCATGTATGAATACACCACCAAGGACATCATGTACAACTGCAAGAATGGAATCCTAATCAGAGTAAGTCATATCCACGTGTGTAGAATATGTTAAAATACACTCTACTGTCATGTATATGAAAAAGAACAAAAATAAATAGATGAAAGCAAGCGAGCATGAGGAAGCAGAGGCAGGACACACGCCCTCACCTCCATAAGGCAAGCAAGTTCAAGTGCAGCACAGCCCTCGCCAGGCCGCTCCCTCCTTGCAACAGGGGTGGATCTTTCTGTCCCACAAACACAGAGTGCCACTAGAGTTTTATTTTTTCTTTTTCAATACTACCTCTTCCGAAGCTTCTTTCTAGTAAATTTCAATATATCGGCTGTTTCTTGTGACTTTCTTGCCACTCTCTCCTCTGACCTCTTGGAGAAACACGAAGCCAGGGGAACTCTTGCAGCCACCACTGGTGTTACCAAACCACATAAGTGACAAGACATAATGTGCACCCCTGTTACAGTCTGGTATCATCAAACAACTCAGAGAACTTCAGGGGTCTCTAGACAGTCCTAGCAGAACACCTGGTACACAGTAAGAGCTTAATCAACACCCGCTGCTACTCTCATTTGCACAAACACCCTCCTCACCATATAATTTTGCCATACCACAGTCAACCGTTAACTGCCAGGGACGTGGCGCCAGCCAACAGCACAGAGCTCGTGGGCGGCCTCCCCAGCCTCTTCGGCAGCCTGCCTCCTGGGTTTGGCATCAGTATTCAGGCTCCCAGGAACGAGGCCTTGCACAAAGCCTTAGATAACATTCTTCCTGCCTGGAGCCCAAAGAGACACACCAGTGGGTTCTTGCATAGCCTGGCTCTTCAAGCCCAGGGACTGATCAACCGCCCTCCAACAGATTCCAACTGCTGAGGCTGGGAACGAGCCAGTTCCTCTGACGCCGCTGACATCACAGTCAGACCCTGGAACCTTCACTTCACCACGCCTCACAGATCCCTCCCCAGCCAAAGGCCTTCGTCTCTGTTGAATCCACACTTCCTGCTCCAAATGAATGCAACACCTTGTAATCAATCACTTTCACCCCTGCAGGGATTCCACAGAAGACTCACTGGGCTTTCAGCACTACATGCTGGAGATGCACTGCCAAAACAGCCTGCAGCCTGTCCAAGACACTAACCACCCAGAGAGCGAGTGGCAAGCCAGGGTACAGTTCTAAAGAGCCACTGTCTATGAAAAGGGTGGTGAATGAGTTCTCTGTGGAGTGAGGTTTGAAGAGCAGAGTAAAAGTTGATCCGATGAGAAAGTGGGTTGCCTTCTGAGGGTCTTTGCTTCTACTCGAGAAGCTGAATTGTGTGTGTATGTGTGTGTGTGCACGCACGCGCGTGTGTTCACATCAGTGCATATGAACTTCCAACGTGTCCTTCCATCTGCAGGGCAGTGCTGCATATCGGCGCTCCCCTCTCCTCTCACTTGCACCCCAGGCATCCACAGTGTCCTGGGAGCCCCCCCTGGCATTCGTTCCCCACTCCATCCCACTGACCTTTCTCCTGGCAGACTTAAATCTGTACATTCCTCAGGGAACTTCCTCACTAGCACAATCCGTACTCTACAATGGCCTTCAGAATATTTCAGCAAGAGCACAAAGGATTTGCCCACAGTGGGACCTGCAGGACCTACTCGACAGCCTTTCAATATCCAGGCATAAGTTGTATCGAGTAGAATCAAAAATCGGTATTTTCAAATATTGTTCCTACTTACCCCCACTCCTGCCTCCCAGATACAAACTTAATTTCTAAACATATCTGACATTGAAAGTAATGATATCCATACAAGGGATTCAAAGGTTTATGCCTGATTTCAAGATCTGGCATTTTCCATGTCTTTCAAACACATTTTTCACAAGTAATTATTTTCTAGATTTCCTAGTCTCTAAGATTCCAAAGCCCTCTGACATTTTTTTTTTTTTTTTTGCTAACAAACAACTTTTTAGTCTTTCTAAAACTTACATACCAGTATAGGTCTGGTATGTAAGGCAGTAAAGGCAGGCTGCCTTTTGCTTTCCAATTTCATTTATCTGCTTTTAGGTGCACTGAGTATTCCATAGGCCCCTCGTGCCTGTCTGATTTATGAATGATAGTTTATAATTACACTGCCTCCTCTCAAGGAAAACATGAAGAATCCCAGAACCAGAAAGTCTGATCTTGCACTACAACATTGAATCCAACTCTGCTCTGACTGCAATAATGAACGTCACATGCTAGATGACAGAAAACAGTGGGGGGGACATCCCTTTTAAAATCAGTATTTTTAAAAACGGACACTAAAATCATGACGTACGAAGCAAACAGGTTGAAAAGACAGGTTGGACTTCGGGTTGGATCTCTCAGCTACAGTCTTCTGAGACTGCCACCCCTCCTCTTTCCACTGCACCTCAGCATCAGCATTCCCTGTAGCTCTGACAGTGACAGGAGGAAGTCACACAATCACTAACTATGCGAAGATGTCAGGCAGCGGTAACAAGAAAAAGGAACGGTTTCCCTGACCCACTGCTGTCTCCCTGCCTCCTCTGCTCCGAGGCCTAACCACCCTGCACCCGCCCCACGAGCCACCCATCTTCCTCACACCCCTTCGCAGCAAACCACTCCCAGAGGCAGCTCCATGGTGTGGGCCCCCCCCATGGGTGTGGGCCCTGGAGAATAAACCTATCTGCCTCTGGCTAAAGAGTTCAGTCTCTCTCGGGGGAAAATTTCAGTTTTAATGGAAGAGCTCTGGAGAAATGAACGCACCTCTAGAGTGCCTTTCCAAATGTGCGATCTCAGTCACTGTGGAAACTGAAAGGAGAACAGGCAGAGATACCATGGAGCCCAGGGTCAAGGTCCCACACTTAGACAAGCCCACTGAAGGTTCTGGGAATGACCCTCGCAATGAGTTCACGTTATCACATCCTGCAGAATTTGCAAAAGTGAGACGATTTTGTGTTCCTTTTCCTAGGAAGGGCACCCCCATGACAGAAGCTCATGGGTCCAGCCCTCAGGAATCATCTTGCACAGGATGCGGCCCCCTTGAAAGGCAGACAGACTGCTTTGTGAAGCCTAACCTGGTCTCCATTAGAAACTTTCTGTGTGACAATCAGAACCTGTTTGCCCTCTGATCTGAAAACAAAATTAGGTTAAATTTACAAGAGAGAATGAAAGAAGTAAAAATAAATATATAAAAATCACATTAAATTTTATTATATCATAATTACTAGTGATAAACCTTTTCAGTTATCTTGAACCAACTTTGGAAACCCATGGAGCATCTTGTACAAAGTATGAGAGTCTGCACGAGGAAGCCCAGGAGAGGGACCACGAAGCTCTCCCCACGGTTCTGTTGTGCAGCCGTGGTGAGAAACCCAGGTAAAAGATGTGTGGGGTTATGGCCTTAGAACCTTCTTAAAAATCCAGTGACACTTTTCCATGCCTCAGGATTGTACTGTAGTGATACAAGGGTCAAGGCAATTGAAACCCACATGTTTTAAGCAGGAAGCAATTAAATATATACAATGAGAGAAATAACATTTAGTGGCAAAAATGACACTTCCAAACTCCCACATTGTAGCTGGAGGCATTCTAGCAATAACAGGAAATGGCCGTGCTGAAAGGCTTCTGAGCACCACAGGGAAATCTTTCCAAAGCAGCAGTCCTCAAGATGTGTTCTTTCTAATGCACACTGTCCAGATGAAGGCCGTGCAGAGGGTCTGAGGAGGCCCAAACTTTGCACCCCAACACAGTGACTTCAGTGCAATCAGTGACACATTGACAGACATGAAAATGGCCAGAAATGTGGAGAAAGAGGGCAAATTCAATGTTGCACATGTTGTTTATTAAGTGGAATTTTTTTATAACAACAAAGAATTGTCACTAAGTGTTTATCCATTAAGGAATGGATAAATAAAAGGTGGTGTATGCAAACAATGGACCACTGTTCCCCAATTAGCTAAAGCAGGTGTAAAATTATGTGAATCTTCATCCAAACTGGGAATATTTCTGCTTGTTTAAACCAATTCTCACCACCACCAATACTGTCCTTGAGCACAGAGGCCCTCTACCACTGAGCTACATTCCCAGCCCTTGGTTTGAGACACGGCCTTGGTAAATTCTCTAGGCTAGCCTTAAACTCCTAAATCCTCCTTCCTCAGCTTTCTGAGTAGCTGAGATTACAAATGTGTTGAAGCCAATACTTACAAATCATGTTCCTTCTAGGATACTCTGAAAGGCATCCATTAAGGCATATACATAAGGGAAAACAGTACTTAGGCTTAGCAAAGACAGATGTATACCAAAGAAACAAGAGGCATTCCCTTACACCAGATTTGAAAGTCAGGCTCTTTCCCTGTACCCAGCTGTTCTTGTGGGCCTTTATCATAATGTTATGACGATTCATTTGACTCATCCAGCTTCTACAGTAAAGCTCTGTAGAGGTTAAGGACCATCGTATCCCGAGGACAATACAGTGCCTGGCAAACTACAGACCCTCAATATTTTCAATACATGAATCTCTGCCTACAGCTTCAAGTCCCATTCCCGTTTTGGCACCTTACAAACACCTAACTCCAATTCAGCCCTCTCTCATACGTCCAACTAGCTCGCTGACAAACCCATCTCACTGTCCTGCAGCCACTCAGAAGCTACATGCGCAAAATGGAATTTACTATCCTTTCTAAAAAAACATGTCTCCATGTTTTCGGAAGTACAAAAAGATAACCAGAGGGTCCTTGATAGCAGTACTTGAAAAGTGAATGCAAAGAAATAAACACCCTACCTGGACAGGACACATATCCTTTGTACTAATGATCAAAGGAGACCCCTCTCCATATTCCTGCAGCCACTCCCACGGTCTCCATGTCTCCTAACACATCACTTGCACTTCCCCAGGGATTTCAGAATTCACTCATGCTATCCCCTTACCCCGGGACATGCTTCCCTCTCTACTCCACCAGAGCAGAATCCTTCTGTTCAGGAACTCAGGCTGAGATCCTGCTCCCTGCAGCAGGTTCCCTGCTCCTTCCTCCCAGGGCCTCTCTGCTGAATGTCAAGCAGAAGCCACCCTGTGCTGCAAGCCATGGCACACGCAGGGCTTCAGACTCATGTTCTAATCACTGCCAAAGACGCTTGGAGGGACACACCGTCCACAGCTTACAGCTTAAACCTTTGAAATTCCCCCCATTTTAAGAATGAGAAAATGGAACAAAGATTTGAAGAAGGGGTGAGAGGCTCTTGCCAAAGACCATCCAGTGAGAGTTTCTGATGCTCAATCTTTCCAGTGCCCACTATGCTGTATGACATTTATAACGTCATTATACTGGCTTGAATTTCTTTCTCCCTTAAGATTGTTATTCCACAGGAACTATTTGAAACTCACATTTTGATCCTCAAACCTTGCAGAGCTGAGCACACAGCAGGTGTCTGTGGAATTTTGTTGGATAATATGTGGCCAAGAGAGTCAGAGCAAATGTAGTCCTTAGAAGCACCGGCTTTGAAGTCACACGTGTGACCTCGAGTGAGTTATGCACATCATTAGTAAGTGAGATAACATCAATCAAGCACTTTGTACAGAGCCTGGACAGAGTAGATCCTCAAAAATGCCACCAACAGTTATAATAAGAATGAGGACAGAGAAACCCGTGAGCCTGCATCAGTCAGTAAGGGTGGGGCTTTCTCAACATAATAAGAACCCCAGAATCTCAGTAACTCAAAACACCCAGGATCTTTCACTCACTGTCCTCATCCACTGGAATTCTGGGATTCTCCCCCTCTGCTTTGTTCTCACGAAGGAACTCAAGATGAAATCATGTGGAACAGCAGGGACTAGCAGAGCAGGGGAGGGAACACCTGCGCAGGCTGTTAAGGATTTTCACTGGTAAGTAACACTCCTCACTTCCCTATGTGTCCCACTGATGAGGTCAGGTCACATGTCCATAAACTCTAAGGGGACAGGGAAATGCATCCTTACCTCATACCCAGTAGAAAAGCCAAAAAAGTCACAGCACTAATGACTGCAGCAGGGAGAGCACACTGCCTGAGCAGACAAGGTCAGACACAGCAGGAGGAGGAGGATTCAGAGAGAAAGACTGGATGGCCAGCAGAGTGAATCAAGGTCAGGCTGAAGGGAGCAGCTGTGGTCTGGAGTGGCTGGAAGAGGGAGTGTGGAGCCCGGGAGCTTAGCTCCAGGAACTGACGGAGTCCAGCTGACAGCCCTTCAGGCTGCATCAGGGGTCTCGAGTCATGGGACCCCAGAGGATCAACATGACAGTATCTGTAGCTTTACAAGATGGCAAGATTGCTCTGGCATGTGTCAATTTATGACTCTTTATATTCCAATAGGAAGTATATTTATTTTCTCGTTACCTTGTCGTAATTACCCTCACTTTTTTTTTTTTTGCTTCACAACTTGAAAATAGCAAATAAACATACTTTTTTCTCCACTTAGGAGGAGGATGAAGTTATCTAACGTTTGGAAATCCACTGACCGTGGGACTTAAGAGCTAATGCACATCCCCTATCCCCACAAGGAGCAGGGCCTCCTCCTCACTGGATGGGGAGGCCAAGTCTGGTCCATGTACCCAATTCCTTGATTGAATGTGAATAACAAAGCTCTAATTAGAATCATTATATAACTATAATCATTTAATTACCAATTTAGACAAATTTTCAAAGACTGAGATTATGGTTTGAATCTGCCATGTCCACTAGGGCTCCGTGCATTGAAGATCTGGTCCCCACAGCTGCAGGGTGCAGAGGTGGTCCCTTGGGAAGGGACTGGGTCATGAGGGCTCTGATACTATCAGGCGAGCAGTCCACTGGGAGGTGGTGGAGAGGGCAGGAGGTGAGGTCCAGCTGGAGAGAGTCAGTGTGCCCTCCAAGGGCGGGTCTTGCCCCGCCTCTTGCCCTCTCTCTCCCCCTGTCTCTACCTCTGCCTCTTGACTACCAGAGAAACTCCTCTTGGCAGTTTCGCTCCACCTTGTACCCCCTGCCACGATGCTCGGCTCACCACAGGCCCACAGCCAGGGGACCAAGCAACTGTGCACTGAAACCTCTAAAACCATGCACCAAAATAAGACTTTCCTCCCTGTATTTTTCTCTGCTATTTTGTCACAGTCACAGTGACAGAAAGGTGACTACCACAACTGAAGTTGGCACAGTGCAGCATGAAGAATTTCATGCATGTGACGTGTATCTCCAATTACTTAGATGACATTTTTTTCAACAGATTATTGTGGAGATTAGTTCAGTTCATAAGAATGAACTGCAGCATAAAATCCAGATAGGTCTACATAGCACATTTATCTGCTAAAATCCAGAATCCACATCTGAAATTCCCAGAGTCTCAACATCTGACTCTCCCATGGGATCTCTGGCCTCCAGCTGGGTGGGCAGAGCAGAAGTGGGAGCTGCCCGCTCAGCAGCCGGGTCTTGCGGTGTGTGCACACAATGCCACACGGTCTTCTCAAGGCTTGGTGGTGTTCTCTGAACAGGGCTTTTCATTCGCTATTGCTTTTTCTGCCACAGATAATAGCATAGAGACTTCTTAATACCATTCCCAGCTCGTGGGCAGTGTACCTGCATGCTGGCTAACCTCATCGACACTTCCTTTCTCTGGACACTTTCCTAAGAAGTGGCCCTCAAGACTGGTCTACGGAGTAGTCTGCCTTTACCTGTACGAGAGATCAGAAAGCAACAGAAGAACTAAAAGGAGCCAGAAAAGCTTTTTCTGGTTTCAGTTCCTGTCCTTAAATTCCTATGTGACCTTTAACAAGTGATCAAGGTTCCCTGCAAATTACCTCACTTCAGTTTTCACTTCAAAAACGGGTTAAGTTGGATTGCTGGTCTGATTTAGGAGGTCCTAAGCAGTTTCAGAGTAACCCCAATGCTACTCCTAACCCGCAGATCTGTCTCTCTCTCCTAAAATAGTGTTCCTTTTCATTGAATAAAATTCCAAAACTTTTGTTTCTCAAAGGACACTTTCAACTATAAGAGGCAAAGGCCAAAAAAAGAAAAAAGGAGCCTACTGACCCATGAGACTGTCACTTGTATTTACGGCAAACTGTGTGTGAAAAAGAAGTGCATTAATGTCACATGAGCCACTAAGAGGCTCTTGTTTCTGCATGACTACCGAGCTGTCCTGACTGACATGCAGGCTCCTTTCTGGACAGAAAACCTAGCCCCTGCCTGAGCATCACAAGAAGGGAAGGGGCAGCTTCTCCAGGGCCCCTGCCAGCCCTGGGGCACGCTCTGCAGAGCCTGGCTGTCGGCAAGCCCCTGGGCTTGGGCGATGGGGGCTGTGAGGGGCCAGACCCAAGTCACACACCAGGACTGTCCCCAGAAGGGGCATAGGAGAGCCCAGTGGGCAGAGAGCAAGCAACCGTTTCTGTGCACAGAACTCTGTAGCTCCCTGCGTGTCTGACACTCGGCACTGCTGGTATAGTCATGGTACTGTTCACCTCCGTGAAAGCAACGCACAGGAAAGTCTCCATGGATGTTAACGCGGCTCTCTGTGAGAAAGCCTGCCAGTCTCCTCTCAGAAAGCCATGGGAGAAATGGGCACACAGTTTTGTCCGCGTCGAGGGAATGTGAGACGAGCAAACTGAGGCACGCTATGAGGAATGAACTAAAACGGCCCACAGAAGATTCCAGCAAGAGTCTCACCTTAAGACATTCCTGAATAAGGAGAAATGTATCAAGGCCTTCAACGCCAAGAACCTAAAATCTTACCATCTTAACTAATGAGACGTAATTTCATACATTGTATTTGCAAACAGCACAAGAACGATCAGCAGAGTCCTGCATTACATTTGCAATCTGAAACAATGTTTGACGGTAACAATGCCTCCAATTTAACATATTTTAAAACTAACAGAGAACAGTATTTTCTCTTTAAGTAGAAGACAGCTTTACCAATTTTACTTTGAATTGGCACATTTTAAACTGAAAAGTGTATCTCTTACTTGGTTTCTACCCCTTGTAGCATATGTTAAATAGAAGGTAAGGTTAGTGTCTCAACAAAAGTTGCCTCTTCAAGAGGAATACTATACACCTCCTGCATGCGTATGGAATTTTTTAAAAAATCACACTCCATAATCCAGCACTTAATAGATCAAATTCTTACTTGATTATAGTCAAGAAATCGCTTACTTGTGGCGACTAAGGAAGCCATAAAATTGTGAATTATAAACATTATTATTTAAAGTTAAGTGTGAAATTATTTGAGTTCACGTGCAGCACCGTGTTCTTCTCGTGAATGCCAAGGTGGAAGCTAAGAAGGTGCTGTTTTAAGTAACCACACTCCAGTCTCCGCACCCCTCTGTTCGGCCTCAGCTTCCCACACCGGCGCCTGAGGCCCACTCTGCTCCCTGCCGATTTGGGCAACGGGCGCTTCCAACTCAACGTGGCTCAGACCGAACCCAACACCTTGCTTCGCAAGCTGCTCTGGTGCTGGGTTCTTTCTCTCCCTGAGTGACACAGCTTCCCCTGCCCGTCCCCTCCTGAAAACTGAGTGGTGCTGGGGTGCTGGCCCAGCCATGCTGATGATGCCGTCCGGACATCTCAAGCGTCCCCACCAACTGTCACCCTTCTGCCACTTACCAGCTCCCAGACACAGCTAGGCGTTCTGCCACTCGCTCTCCGCTCCCTGACTGCGGTTTCGCTTTGTGAACCATTGCTGACAACGGCCAGAGTGGCCCTTGTGCAATGCTAGCAATGCCATTTCCCGTCCTGAAAGCCTCATGTCACTCCTCGCCACCTGAAGTCAGAAACGTCCCAGGCTCATGAAGCCTCCCCACACAGATCCCCAAGCCTCTCTTGGGCCTTGCCTGGCACCAGTCAGCTTCCGGCCATCACTCCAAGCCCACCGGCCTGGTTTGTCTCTACCAATGAGCCAGGCTGGCCTCACACTCTGTGTCCACCCTGCAGTCGCCCGCCTCTGTCACACCCGTCTGGACCACCAGCGGCAGGAAGCCTCGCCGGGCACACCAAGCCTGGACTGCATGCCCTTCCCCTCTTCTCTCTGTTTTCGTTTTGCTCGCCGTGGTATTTCCAGCACTGAGCAGCATTCTTGGCACATAATGGGCACTCAGTAAATATCCATATTAATTACTAAACGACTTGAAATGGAGAAAATATTTTAAAATCCATAGACGGGCTCAGTGAGTCTCCTGATCAAAGAGAAGTAAGGAAATCTGAATGCAGGAACGTTCATTACAAAGAATGGGATAAAACACGAGTCTTCAGCAGCCAGGCACAGTGGCGCGCACCGGTAATGCCAATGGCTCCAGAGGCTGAGGCTGGAGGATCGTGAGTTCAAAGCCAGCCTCAGCAACTTAACAAGGCCCTAACCAACTCAGCAAGACCCTGTCTCTAAATAAAATACAAAAGAATGCTGGCACTGTGGCTCAGTGGGTAAGAGTCCCTGCATTCAATCCCTAGTGCCAAAAAAAGAAAAAAAGAATCTAAAACAAAGTGTTACATTCAATGGATAGAAGTTACAGAAATACATGTAATATAAATCGCTTAATTCCATCCGTTCTTTCAGATAAAAGAAGTTAGATTTGATAAGGTGACTAATTAAGTCCCAGCACCTATTATTCTTAAGGCTATCATTCTAAAAACATGCTATTCAGACACTCTCAACAAATTCCATCCAATATTTGATTCCAAAGTGATGAAAGTCTGGGTTTTCCATGTGTGATAAACAGAAGCAAGAGGCAAAGCAGATCAATTTATGATGAAAGAAGTAAGATAATATTACCTCGTTTTGTTTAAAATGTTTTTAACAAATGATAAAGCATTTGTGAGTCTGATGCCCTTTTAAAAATGATAAGTATCAAAATACTTCAAGGAAGTTTTATTTTAAAACTCCTTTCAGCAAAGTAATATTTCATGCACAGCAAGACTGACTTGGTCCGTTTAGAGCAATGATAATTTTACTCGGGGGCTGCTGGTTGATGTCACTCAAGTTCGAGTGTCTCCACAGGCATGCTGCCCAGTACCGGGAGCCTCCCCCTTCCCTTCCGGTGCCTTCTTTTTCTGGTCCCTGTGATCTAATGGCATGTTCTCTGGGGTTTGCAGCATTACAGGGGAATGTAAGAATCTACACCCTGAGGACCAAAATGGAGGGAAATGAAGCAAAATCTGTTTTCACTGATTTACATTAGATATTTTTAAACCCTGATTTTTACCCACAAATCTGAACTTTCTTCCTTCACTTTTTTGGGGGTTTTTGTTTTGTTTTGTTTTGGGCAGTGCTGGGGATTGAACCCACGTCCTGGAGCTTGCTAGGCAAGTGCTCTACCCCAGCCCCCGATTCCTTCAGTTTTATGCCTGATTTGTGGTTTGGAAATACTGACTTTCTAGTACGTTGTCTCAACCTAATTTCCTCTGTTTTTATTTCCAGCCACAAAAAAGACATTTTTCAGGTCAGATGTGTCTTATGCCCCATTTGGCCCTGTCCACATGACACAGGATACATGTTGGCATATCCGCTGTCCTCACCCAGAATCCTATCAAGAGCCAACTCATAAAGCCATCTGAAAATAAGTATGCCCTGTCTGCAAATGAGTGTGCCCAGCTTTAAAGGGCAAGAGTGTCCCCACATGCTGTGAAGGAAGCAGCGTGGAGGCCCCAAGCAACTCAGCTGCGACTGTGGCCGTCATGAGCAGCAACTCCTCAGAGGAGATTAAGACACTTTCCAAACCCATTTCTCACCAAGTAGCTATCACTCAATAGAAAAAAATTTTCAGCCTAAAGGATGGGATGCCATTTGAATTCTTTCTGAAGTTTCTCTGTATTAACAAGATTTAATAGTGGACAGGTAATGAATGTGGAGGAGCCAGGACCAGGGCCACGCCCACCTGGCTTGGATGCCAAATGAATACCCAAGTAGCAAATTATTATTCAGTCACTGAATTTCAAAGACTAGCTTCCCTTTGGCAACAGACAACTTGTCTTGTTAGTAGACAACTTACTGCAATCAGTTTCTCCTGATCCAGAAACTTAAATGCACTATAACTTTGTACCCAAATAAAAGAAAAATGGAATTGATTTCTGATCCACAAAGAAAAAGGTATATATAATATTGTATACAACCAGAATTTTCACAAAACACTTTTTCAATGTGTTTTATTGAGAATAAATTTTTTAACTGCACTGGCAGACTTCCCTTGAATGTATGCAGACTGAGTCAATGCTATTTCTGCACTAGAGGCTTAGAATCGAAGCCTGGGCATGACTTCAAGAAAATGTATCCTGCAAAAGGAGGTACAAGGACAAAAGAAAAAGTGTCGCTTTCCTCAAGTGCATGTGCTTCTCAAGTACAGTTACCTCTAACGTCTGTAAGCACGAGTGCTGGCGAGGTTCTGACAAGGGATGTGGCACCACAGAGGATAAAACCGTCCATTCTCAGAGAAGGAAGTCGCTTCCTGCCACCTGAGTACATGAGGAAATGACCCTTGCAAAAGCCACAAACTCAGGGAGGCACAGCCTGAAAACCAGGGAGAAGGTCAGCTTCAGAATTGCAGCACCTTCCCAAAGCCACGGCTTTAAATCCAACCTGAAGGGCTGGAAATAAGCCTTTACGCCTGGTGCCAGCAGGACTCCTGGAGCTGGGCTTATTGGAAGGACAGGTACCGGCGTGAACAGTGACCCACGTCTGCCAGCCTGAGGGGGTTCCCAGGGCACGAGACTCACAGTGCTGGGACGGAAAGTCCCAACTGGTCAGCCTCGTGGGTGCAGATGTGACTAAGCACTGCCACTGAGCAGAAAGGTCACCAAACACAGAATCAGTCTTAAGGGCAGACAAGCCCAAGGAGCCTCTGCTTTAAGGAGCCGCGCTCATTCCAACAGCTCTCAGTTGTGGAGCAGAGCCCACAGCGACAGCCCCACGGGACTCCAGCCCGCGCGTCCCCACGGCGAACTGCACGCTCAGAAACAGACCACGCAGGGTCAGAAGACTGCAGAAAAGACTATAGGACGCTGCCGCTCAGAAAGCAAGGAGGATTCCCGAAGAATGATGCACATGTATTTGATGTGAGCTGCTCAACTGTGTTTTGTTAACTGGTAAAAATCGGTACAGAAGAAAATCGCCTGGTCCAATACGGTTGTGCATTTAATTTGGAATTTTTTAAATGTATGTTAGTGGAGCAAAAATTTAACTTTTAGATTACTGTCTGAGTATGTTTCAACATTCGTACCCTATTTTATAAGGAGGTTATAAAGATAAGATCATATGATATATTTAATAAGCTCCCAATCTTAACTTATAACTGACTCTTACCTACCCATATTAACTTTAACCATCTCAACCTATAGTAAGCTAGATTTCCAAACGGAATCTGCTTCAGCAAAGTTGAGAATGCACTTCAATCTCTCCCTGTTCATATCCCTTCACTCCATCCATTAGTTGTATTAACTGCCTATCAATTATTCTATCTTTAAAAAAAAAAAAAAAAAGAAAACATGGCATTCAGTATTCTGGGCCACAGTTCATTTTTTACACCAAGAACCTGTCTTTCTGCTCGGATCACATACTGCTGTGTTTTGTTCTCTCTTGTGCATCCTCTCCTGTCCTGCCCAGTCCCAGCAGTATCTGAGGTGCTGATGGGTGGCAGAAATGGAAGGGAGACCCTCCTTGTAAGTATTCTGATACCAGGAAACCTATCTGGGGCCACAAACAGGAAGTTGTGGGAGACTCAAAACAGCCCAGGAAATGGTCTAGGGCTGTGCACAGTGGTCAAAAGTCACAGGATAGAAATGTCCAAATAAAAGACTGCACCAGGTGTGATGCAAGGTACCCCAAAACAGAACATGCATCTTCATCTGGTGGCAAGTATCACAGAAGAGCCCAGAATCTTCTGGACTCCATTTTGGAGATGTAAAGCAATGCTCTCTCAGAATAAAAATAGTTGAGCAAAGTACAGGTGCTTGCACTTTTATTATTTGCTGCAATTCTTATTCTACATTCATTATTGTCCTTAGTATTTGAGAAAAAAAGTTTTCAAAGATTTTAATAAAATTTATCTGTTACTGATGAAATTACACCATGAGAAATTAAATTGATCAAGTCTAGTAAGTAAACTGTATATTCTAAAGATACATTCAAAACATTTAGAGAACTCAAAAAAAGACAAGCAGGAAATGGAACTGATGTTTAGTAAATCTTAACATACGATAAAAAGTAGCCGGTTTCTCACCGTGGTTAGAAAACTGGCCCCGTGCTTATGACAGAAAAGTCAGAAACTCAAAACCTTTTCTTTCTGGAAGGAAAAACTCCTTTTTCCTTTCCAAGAAGGATCAACAGGTTGTGTATGATCAAAATTGTTAGTAAAGAAACTCAAGAGATTGACACAGATCATTTTCCAAAACTGTTTCCCTTCTTCTCACGATGGCTAATGTCATATGTCAACTCAACCAGGCCACCATTCCCAGTTGTCTGATTGAACACTAGGTTCAATGTTGCTGTGAGAGAGATTTTTAAACGTGATTAATGTTTTAACCATTCAATTTTGAGTACAGCAGTTACCCTCCATGCTGTGGGTGAGCCTCGCCCAATCAGCTGAAGGCCTTAGTAGCACAAGCAAATAAGAATTCTTCTCAAGACAGTAACACAGAAGAAACCCCACCTGAGCTGCCAGGCTGCCACCTGCAGAATCACACTCAAGGCTGCAGCACCAACTCCTACCTGAATCCCCAGCCTGGCAGCCTACTTTCCACATCCAGACTTGCCAGCCTCCACAATCAATCACAGGAGCCAGATTCTGAGAAAGGGGTAGAGGCAGGGGAGTGTGGGTGTGTGCGTGCGTGTGCGCGCGTGTTCTGCTGCTCGGGTTCTGTTTCCCTGGTAAACCCCGACTAATGCACTTCCTCTCCATCTTACAAAACCCTATGGTTTACACACACACATGTGCATGCACATGCACACACAGCAGTCATATTAAAAAGTTCATGCTGGGAAAAAACCCTGGTAAGAAAGAGACTTCTTTATGATCAGCTCAGATGTCAAGGGATGCTACCTTGTTTGATGCCTTGTAACTCGTGGCACAGGAATTTCCAACAGAGAAAAAGAGGGAGAAGGAGAAGAAACCAGAGAAACAAATCCTCCAAAAGCCAAACTCTGAATGTTGTGAAGGAGGCACAAGTGAAGCAAGAACTCTAAAAACTGGTGCAAAATTGCTAATACATTTTAAGCTCACTTAAAGAAAGAAGGGAGCACCTCAGGGAAGAAGACAGTCTAGAGGCCAGAGACAGCACGGGGCTCCAAGTGCAGAACCCAGGGAGAGCCCCTGGGGCACTACCCTGTGCCCAGGACCTTCTTATAGAAACACTCTTCCTCTGGCTCCAAGTGTGGGAACCTCCCCAGGTCTCCTTCTCTCTCTCTAAACTCTTACTCTCTGAGGTCTCTGAAATATCTATTCCTGTAACTCAAAAAGTCCTCCTTCCTAGCCTGGTCTCCTGAGCTGTCCTCCTGCTCCTCTGCCTGCCTTCCAGATGTCCAGAATTTCCTGCTATCTCCTCACCTCCAGCTGAAGAGTGGTGAGAGAGAATCACAGGTTCTGCCCTATCCTGGATCCCCTTCCACATCCCCTTCTCTTTCGTCCTTGTCACCATGTGGATCAGCATGGGAGTCACTCATTCATCTCTTAACCATTTCTCACAAGACTGTCCCTCCTCCTCCTCCTCCTTCCAGGACCCTCCAGCATCTGGTTTCTGCCTCCACGTCTGACCTCTGCATGAGCCACTTGTTGCTTCTGGTCATCCCAGATTCAAACACTTCCATCTGAGTAAATTCTTGGTTTTATTTTTTTAGGTTGATTCACACACTAAATTATCAAATTACACAAGCAACTTTAGGAATTTAATTTCAAGAGAAAAGCTTTTTAATGAACTTCCCCCACTCTGATTTGACATGCATATCTCTTACAGTATTTCTAAGTGGTTTTTCCCCTTTCCTATGCCCTCCCGAAACATCGAATTCTAACATAAACTGAATCCAGTTCAGAATTCCAGCCTCTGAATAGTTGAGGCTGATGACACCGTTAGGAACTTTAAATCCTAAACTTGACAGATGGATCGCTGGGTGCAATGGACCATCCGCTCCTTCTAAGAGAGTCCAGAGGGCACCTACTCTATGCCAGGCACCACTGCAGGCATGGGAAGCACAGCCAAAAACAGCACAAGTTCCCGGCCTTGGCAGCTTATAGACAGTAAAGAATACGGTGAGAAATAACGTCACATGATCCAAAGTGCCGTATAGAAAAATAACATGCAGTAAGAGGTGCAGAGGGGCAGGCAGGAGGAGAGGGCCCTCCTCGGGGAGCCAGCCGGGCGTGCCCTCTGACGGGATGGGGAGCAGGTCCTGGGGCCTGGTGTGCTTCAGGAGCACCCAGAACCACGCACTGGCCCAAGGAGAAGGCTCGGGCTGGAGAGAAGGAGTAGGCCTCTGGGCAGAGGCGAGGCCCAGCATCTGGCCCGTTTGCCATGGGTTTCTGAGTGCACTCGAATCTCCCTCCCACTACTGCTGGAAACAGATTGCCAAGGAGCAACGGGAAGCTGGGCGAGGAGCCAGCGGGACCAGGCCAAGAGCTGGGGCTGGTGAAATCCACTGAAGATGGGTGGGGTCAACAAGATGGAGACCAATGGAAGCGTCAAGGCCATCTGGAAAAATGGGCCTGAGCCACTGGGAGAAGGGAGATGTCATTCAGAGGTAAGAAAGAAACAAGTTGAGGGTGGAGCTTAGAATGTGGTTCTGAACAAGTTTGACTACCTAGCTCTAAATGAAAATATTGAATAAACAGTTGAGATATGACCCTGAGTTCAGGGCAAGGGGACACTTGCAGATAAACTGCCAGCTACCAGCTGAGAGAGAACAGCTGTGGGTCTGAGAGAGCAGGTAGAAGAGGGGGAGGCCTGGGCCCTACAGCCTCTGGACATCTAGAGGGCAACAGGAGAAGCCAGTGAAGGACAAAGAGCAGCTAGAGAAGAGCGGGATGCAGGCAGGAAAGCTGCTCAAGGCCAGGGAGCAGTCCCTGCACCAAGTCTGACACTGAAGGCCGGTCCCTCATTCTCCCTCACAGGAGAATGAAGTCACTTAGACCACGGAGTACTGTCCTGGAACTGCGCAGAAGCCCAAAGTGAAGGCTGAGCAGATGCATGTGGAGCTGATCATGCCACATGCTCTCTCTTTTGGATTGGATGTCAAGATCTCTGTTCTCTGAATACAGCTATCCTCTTAGGATTCATTGTAGAAAATGTGCAGATTATCCATCTTAACTATAAAATAGAACTCGAATACATCTTGCTAAATATAGTCTTATTGCAAATGTTCTGAGTTAATAATTTTAAGAAATATGAAATAAGTATTCAAATAACAGATTTTTAGCAGCCCTCCAAAGAAAGAAAATATTTGAACTGTACAATTTTTTTGAAAGAGGGTAATAAATTTCTTTTAGACAGAAATCACTTAATTAATCCTTATATCTATATAAAATACTATGGTTAACATCATTAATTTTTAAGAAAAGAAGAGGGTGTTGCCACTGAGGGTTAAGAGAGAAGCTAAAAGGCACTTGCTGGCTTCCTCCTTTGGTGCTGTTCACCGTCATTACCAAGACCCAGCAGGGGAAGGGCCAGCTCACACGTGGGGGCCATCCCAGAAGAGCCCCATCTTAGGAAGGTAGGGGTGTGTTTCCTGCCTAGGCCTGCAGTGCTGCGTCCAAAGGTGTGGAAGCTGAGAAGGTAGGAATGCTTCAAGTAGCGATGCAGGCTGCCCCCGAGAAGCAGTGACCTGCTGACGGGATGGTGTACAGCTGCCCCTTCTCCTCTAAGTGTCCTCTGAACAGGCCTGAGTGGAGTCTCCAGGCGACTCACCACTTGATCAAAAAGCACAGAGCAGCTTGGGCTTCATGGGAGTTTTTGTTTAAAAGGCCAGGAAGAAACATTTCATTGTCATGTGCATTTTTCAAATAGACATGGTATTACCTGTTGAAGTTTCACAATGTAAATGATAGGCGGCTTTTAAAAATGCATCCACTGTCAATGATGTCTTTTGTCCTACATCATTTTCCCTAGAATGTTCTGTTCAACAATCACATCCATGATTAGTTCTCCCAACACAAATGGGGACCGAAGAGAGCTGACACTACGTGGGCTCCTGTGTTCAAATGCCGCCCGGGAAAAGCAAGAAAACTGTCTTAGCAGATGTGATTCCGCAGCATCATGCCAAGCACAGGTGCAGAGATCAAGCTTTGGGGACCTTCTGCCACCCCTCGCCCCTCTGTGTGTGGGGAGTAGGGACACCTGCAGCTGCCAATGGACCAAAACCACCCAGCTCCACGTGGAAGTTCTTGGTGCACAAACCTCAGTGAGCCTCAAGTGAGTTTTACTGCCAGAGACCTGTCGACACTCAAGCTGTTCGATGCTGTAAAGCATCTGATTTTCTAGTGCCTCTTCTCTCTAGAACTCTGTGACAGGCAGAGATATTCTGAAGGCAGTTGAAAAGCCTCCACACCTGCCACCAAGTCCAATCCACACAGCTGAGGCCATTCACCAACAGGCTGCCTGCCTACCTTGCATTTGAAAGCCATTTATTCTTGCTTTACACATAATTCTAAAACAATGCTCACCTGGAGTATCAACAAATGCCAAGGTACATCAGCTTGACAAATGAAAATGGCTGCAAACTGCAGCAATCTTCAACCACTGGAATCTCAGAGATCAGTGTGCAGTCATCACCATCTCAGATCACCAGGAAGCAGGGAAGGGTGCAGCATGCCACTCAGGGACTGGCTCTCCTGGGTCTGCAGCAGCATCCTGGCAGCCATGCCACCTAACCTCTCTGACACATATCTTCTTTAATATCCAGTGCAGATGACAGTCATCACTGCCTTCAGGGGTGTACTACGGCTTAAGTAAAGGGTTCCAGGCAAAAGGCTTCGCATGGTGCCTAGCATAAGGCAAGCATGCACTGGTTCCTGTTATCTCTACCAGGAAAATACAAAGTGACATCACTCTGCTCCAGTTTGGAAGTCAGAGTAGCATATATGAATTTTAAACATGATTTAAAAGATTTCCACCCAAAATGCTTAATTTTCTAAAGTGTGGTGCTTCAAGTGAAAATCACTACTCCTCGAAGCCAACATAAATTCCCAGAGGTATAGACAAGAGATGTTGCTACTACAATTCACTCAGCAGTAAAATGAGTGGTAGTGTTCCACATATTCAAAGTGCCAGATTAAAAATAATCTAGATATTGAAAAGACCCTTTCATTAACTGAGGACAGCAGATCTATGTATTTAAAAAGTCCAGATTTTTGTCAGTTGTCAGAATCCCTAACATCACAATTTTATTGACTCTTTTTTTTAATGAGAGATAAATGGCTTTACACTATTTCAGGATTTTGATATGCAAGTGGGTAGATGGTGTGGGAGGACGTGATGACTAAGAGTTGAAGAAGAAGACTTGTGAATCGTTTGTGGGAGAACTGGGCTGTGCAATGTGAGGGGACAGGACAGAGCTGGGGTTGGGTGACAATGGACTCTGAGGCAGAGGCTCAAGCCGACCAGAATCTAGAGAAGCCAGATTTCAGATGGCCCACGGCCACCTGCATTCTTTCTTCCTTTTAGATAGGGCGATGACAGAATCAGGAAGGGAGAATTCCAAAGCCCTGGCCACAGCCGCCTGCGTTCTCACGGCTGCAGCTCCTCAGATCTCAGCCCACTGCACTGGAACTGCAGAAAGCAAGTCGCCTGAACAACAGACTTTTGTGTTTCCCTGATTAAATATAAATTCATTTATAAACTGTCCAAGTAAAGCATGAAGGAATATTAAAAACGACTTTCAATTAGCCTAGTTTGAGTTATGAGTTTTTGTTTTTTTTTTTTTAATTAAAGCACACAAGAGAATTTTAATCAGCTGAGTAGCAATTGCTTTCAATTAAAAACTAACAAGAATAAATTGATATCATATTAAGTCATTTTTACTGTACTAGTTTCATCCTGGTTTCAATTAAACACCATTGTCAATATAAAAATCTCATCCACAATTAGGAAACACTCGTCACGTGAAACACTTCAAACTCCTTGAAAGCTTCCTAACTTCAGTTTTAAAGCAGGGAGCAGAAGCATGACTGTTTCAACACTGATCTGCAGGCAACTGAAGATGGCAGTTGTGTGGAAGTGGGTTTTTGTAATTTCATACAATTAAAAGAAAAATTAAACATCCTTCATGCAGAAATCCAATCCAAACCACTCCAAAATCCTGAACTTTCCGAACATGACGCAAGTGGAAACTTGCACAGTTGACCTCATGTGACAGGATGCAGTAAAAACACAGGTGCACTAAAAATGCAGAAAACTGTCTGCAGGCAATGTGCAGAAGGTGCCTGGGAAACAAGCAGACTTGCACCCACCCGCAGAGTGTTTCACCATGAACATGCAACCATTCCAAAATCTGAAACGTCACAAATCTGAAACACTTCTGGCCCCAACCCAAACAGGTATCTGAAGAAGCCCTACCAACTTGTCTCTTGGCTAAGTACAGGATGGGTCTCAGACTTCTAACATCACACATGTAGAGCCATTCCGGTTCTGGCCTCCGTGACATACTCTGGTAGGGTGCAGGCATCTCTAGAGGAGTCTACACTGCAAACTCACAGAGAGGGGCATGCCTGGTATCCCTGTTGCACAGACATGTAAAGGAAAAGGTGGAAACTTCCAAAAGCATATGAGCTGTCACGGAAAAGATTCAAGGCCTCTCTTCTCACCCAGAGCCCTGTGAGAAGAAGAAGGCGGGGAGTGAAGGAAATCTTGGCCAGAACGAAAGTTCTCCAGAGCCACTGGGTGCAGTACTCCCCTGCTCCAATCCAGAGCTCTGCCTTTTGCCCCCCTGCAGATCAGCCCAGGCTAAGACTCTATTTTAACAATAAACCATAAGTCAGGGATCAAAAATAACTGGAATTATTGTTTTCCTGTGCAGTGTGTAAGGCAACTAACTACGTCGTGCTTTTGATAAGATGAAGGAAGGTCCAATTTCAGTTCAACTATTTGGCATCTCAAGTTGATCTCTGTTCATGACACTTGAAGATATAGACTAATCTTATTCAAATTCATATATTAAATTACCAGTCTGATTCAATCCATGATCCATAAACAACAGGATTGATGACAACACCTGTATTGCCTATGATCAATTTCAATGAGAATTGTTATATGCATTATTTACAGAATAAACTTTTTAAAAATAACTAACACTACTGTGTAAATGCACATATCATCCTTAATATCTACCTGGGAACAAGGATGGGGGCATAAAAATATTAACCATCTAGCATTTTTTGAGTGGGACAATTTGAACAAAAAATAAATTGTAGTCAATGATTTACTTCTAAAAATGAAATGATACATTGTGTACATCAGATTTTTTAATTGTAATATGCCATTGTTTCTATATATGAATTATTTTGTTTTGGTTTGGTTTATTTTTGCTGTGCTACAGCTGTATCTCAGGGCCCCATATTTACTGAGCTGCACCTTCAGCCTCCTTTTTTATTACAGAACTAAATTTATTGTTACAGAAGCATAAATAAACAGTAACATTGTACTGATAAGTTAGAATGTTAGTAATTATCCGGTTTTGAAGGCAGTTCTGGTTTTGAAGGCAAGTCAATGAAATTTGAGTATGGGTTTAAGGGTGCTAAGCAAGCTCAAGCATGAGCTTATTAGGTGGCGTACACCAAATAAGAGCCACACGGAATGTGCCGAGCTCAGAGCTCAGTGGGACCTTCTCTCCACTCAGCAGTGTCTTCATGGCACACACTTCTTCACCGCAGGGAATCGTTATGAGATGTGAGTGGACTCCTGAAGAAAACAACTGGCCTAGGCATCTTACCGTCAAGAGAAGCTGCGAGAAGACGGCTCATCACCATCTCTGCCTTTCAAAGTAATCTTGAGAGTTCAAACTATGGACAAAGACACTGGCACTTACTGTGACACTGACCTCGCTAAATCTTAGAGAATTTCTGCCCATATTATGCAACGGGGAAAGAGACCATGGAGACATCAGATCACAAGACTGGTCAAGTCTAATAACTTCATTGACAAATGTAGGAACAAGTTGTCCCTTTGGGTACATCAGCACAAAACAGGCTGCACACCAGCAGCTAGGACACTCCTCTGGATGGGGGTCTCTGTAAGATGCAACCAGGCGTCACTAGGCAGGAATGCAGCACTGGCCTGCATGCAAAGGCACCCTCCTCCTTCAGCAGGAAGACAAAGCCGCCATCCACTGTGCACTGTCGGCAGGTCTGGCGGAAGGGATGGCTTCCCAGCACCTGTGGGAGTGTGCACTCACTTCCTGGAAGTCGCCATGCAGGGAAGCACAGCTCTTGACCTTGGTCAGATTCTAAGGCCGTCTCTGCAGGTGTGAGGCGTAGACTCAAAACCTATCACTACACCCCTTCACAATCTTGAAGACTCGTAGTGTCAGGGAAATTTTCAAGTATTGGGAATGAGGGGCCACAGGCAGGGCTTCTCCTTCAAGCTAGCTCTGTCACTCAGAACTGCACAGTGCACGGAGAGCCATGCACAGGGCTTGGGAGCCAGGGTCTTCTGTGAGGACGAGGACCCATCACCAGTGACAGGGAGAGAAACGTTCTGGCCAGGCTGGTCGTGGAGTGGGAAGGAGATATGGCACTGAGCACCTAACAGTACTGGTCAGAGCAAATGGGGCACAAGCCGAGCTCCCGGAGAGAGAACCAGACCTTCCCTGCAGGTTACTGTGTCACAGTCACAGAATCTGCATGCTAGAAAACACTGGAAACCCCCACTTGGAAGAGAAGAGGCAGTCACCAGAGAAGGAATGAAACCAAGTAGCAAACACTTAACACCCAGCATTTATATCTCCAAAGGACACAGGCAGGAGAGTCGTCTGAGGAGTATTAGAGGACAGGAACGGCTTAGATCACTTTTATTTTTAAAAATTCCTTTTTCCACAATAGGTGTTTTCCACTATTAAAGAAAATCCTATGGGTAAACAATTGTCTTCTTCTGAAGTGAATCATCTCTGGTGGTTCCCAAAGTTGGAAGTGCAAGGGAATCATGTCCTGGTGATACTGACTGCCAGCCCACCCTCCAGGTCGGTGTTCTCGTAGGTCTGGAGTGGGGTCTGGAATCTGTGCAATCTGAGCCCCACTGTCCAGGACAGATTCTGTAAATCTGAATTTCCTGGGCTGGTGGTATGAGGGCCCGTGCAGCCCTGCCCGCTGGACGTCATCTGCATTGTGAGGTATCCTGGGTTGTTTGCTCCACCTGGGGAGAAAGAACTTGCTAGAGCTGGTAGAGAAGCCAGGGCTTTCAGGAAGAGGCCTAAAGCTGAGCTTGGCCCTGGACTTCTTTCATTTACTTTGTGACCGTGAGACTGCTGGTTACCCTTACGTAAAACAAGACTTTGCTCTCTGCTGATTTAGGACTGTATCAGATCATGTATAAATGGAGACTATTACCTCCCCTCGTTTTAGAGAACACGTGAGAAAGTCTGCAAGTGCACACAAAGTGCCATGAGAAAAGGGACAAACAAGAAGCACAAAGAAGAAGAAAGCAGATAAAAGACACGTATGGCCAGAGGTGACACACGGGCAGCGGGTGAGCCCAGGTCTGATAGTCAAGGGCCGTTTACAGAACTCAGTGACCACAGAACGCAGGTAGATCATTCCTTCTGGAAAACCAGGAGCATTCCCAGCCCTAAGAGATGCAGCATGTCCACAACAAGAGGGCCTTTCCCAACCTTCTGTGGACACAACCCCGTCATAATGCCCCCAGAGCATGCTCCATGGGTCCAGGTGGCCCTCACCTCTCTGGCCTGCTCTAACTCTGAGGAGTACAGCTCTGAATAGTGCTGGATGAGCCCTTCCTGGGACACAGGATCCCAGTGGCCTAGATGTGGGGTTGAGCTGGGGTAGAGGCGATGTGCCTTTATGAAATCCAGCAGCCAGTCTGCACGATTAGCAGAGGCACGTCCTGTTACTGAGAGGTAGCCGAGGGCCTCCCCTGGTCGGGGGCAGTAGTCTCCTAACAAAATGTTTGGATGCACTCAAACTGAGATTCCACAATAAAATAATGTTAAGAGTGTTAAGGTTGAATTTATAAAAGGCTTCTGAGAAGGTTAATACTCACAAAGGTATTACTTATTATTTCATGTGAGGGCTGGGGTGTTATTCATCATTTCTTAAGACTGAACACCAATTTCATTTTACAAATGCATAATGTCAGAGATAGATTTGTCCTCATGGTCCAAGTACAGTAGGGTAGGTGTGCCCATCACTGTGAGGAAGTGGGGGTCAATAATGCACTGCTTTATACTAAACAGGCACCCAAACAAAGGTTAACAGGTCAGGAAACTAAGAAAAACCCTTAGGTCCATACTGGTAAGTGATTAACTTAGGAACTCAAAAATCATAGCAGATTTCTCAGAATTAACGACATAAAATAAAACAGGGGTATGTTTTAGAGTGTGTTTACACATACTTCTAGCTTACCGAAGAGGTTAGTGGCAAATGTAAATACTGTCTTACCTATAAAATTTATCCAGAGATTTGGAATTAGTTCTTGGGATAGTTTTATTTGCATACAATAAATAAATAAGTCTGTACAAATCAGAATTTTTTAAGACCATTGTGAACAGAGCATTATCTCTGTTTTTGGTAAGAAACATAATTCAGGGAATACAAGAAGCAAAATGTCCTAAGTAATCACTTAAGGAAACATTATAAACCACAAAGAAAGAGGTAGGAATATCGTCATTTAATTCAATGGAAGAAGATTCCATTCTCTTAATAGGAAAATATTAGATATTCACAATTAGGCATACTTCTATAGGCAGTGTTTCAAAGAGAAACACTCCACATAACTGCAAGCACTGCCAGCCAAGTCCTGTCACTAGGTAAGCATTTCAGCGTGCCCGGAGAGGTTCCATGGCCTCTAGGAGGTTCCTGAGCTCTCCCTTTCTCTACTGATTCCAAGTGCACGACTGTTTGAGACAGATGTTCATGTTCACGTGGTAGAGAACATCCCGTTTGCCTAGGGCCTGTCATGCCCACTGTTAATTTCGTACTTCTGGGGCTTGGATCAGGATCAGCCACAGGAACCTGCCTGCATACCCTCATGGGGTAGCTAATTCCCCTACGGCTTGGAAAGGACACTTTCACACGCAGCCTCTCAACAAGCTCTCACAATGCTTTTGAGAACCAAACTTGAGGGTGACAATAAAGGAATAATTTTTCACTTAGGCTTACGAAATCCATAGTTTTTTCCATTAATAGAGAATTTTGAAGATTAAATAGCCATTACTGAAAACGGAGCACTCTAATCTTGTCATAATTGACAGCTTTTTGGACAATCTTCACAAGGAAGAACTCCACTTGGGCAAAATCAGCCTCACAGAAAACCTCCCATTCCAGATGTTCCGCCAGGGCCCCGGGAGTCCCCAGAACAGCAGACATCTGTCCCCTCAGCTTCCCACAGTGCATGCAGCACTGACCACCAGAAAGGTCGGTCTTCATGCGAGCAGTTATCCCGCAGAGACTGGACACCTGTCCACACAGCTGCAGGAACCCATCTGTGAAGAACTAATGGGTGCACAGAAACGAGTCTCCTTCCAATGCAGGGGACGGGGGACCATTTTAACTGGTCATTACTCTGCCTAACATTCAGACTTCCTGCCTCACAGACCCTTCTCCTTCCACAGGCAAACCTCCTGATTCTTCAAAACAAATAATGGTGTCTGTCACAGAAAGGGCGAGAACCAGCGCCTGCCTCCCGGGGACTGCCAGGACCCATGGGGACAGCTAGTGACCTTCCTGCCTGTTGTTCAGTGACTTTAATCCTTGAAAGCCCTAAGAAAAGGCACCATTATCTTCATCCAATTCTATAGGTGAGATAACTGAGGCAAAAAGAAGTTCTCGCCTGATTTCTCACAGGCAGGGTGGGATGGGGCCAGGGTGGAAGCTGCTGTGACCTGAGTCCTCCTGTGACCTGGGCGGGCACACTCCACCAGCGCACTCTGCAGGGTGGCCAAGAGTGCCCGTGGAGGCCCAGGTGAAAGAACCGGTCTAGAAGGAATTGCCAGCTCACCATCACAGCTGTGGTTATGGGGCTCTCCTCCTGGCACTGCCCTGGTCAGATGCCTATGAGACCTGTGTCACGTCCAGACCTGAGCTTCCTGGCGACGGCAGTGACATACACGGGGCGGGAAAACTACCCACACTTCCAGCAGTGAAGAGGAGTCCACACGCAGCCCAGGACCACTTTTGGAGCACCCATTATGTGCCAGGCAGCACACCAGCGTCACGAGGACCAGCAAAGCACGCCTCGTTCCCAGCATGGCTTTTCGTGGTCTGTATAAGGCTGGGCACAGCACGGCTTCCTATCCAAGTGCTACAGGGTGCAGAAGGGAACGCAGCAGCCCAGACCCGAGCTGGCGAGTCCTCCCAGACCTGCCCTGAAGACTTCACGGAGTCCTCACGGAATTCTCTGCAAATGATCTTACGACAAAGGCAGGATGCCAGGGCAGAAGGCAAAGTCTGCCATGCATTTCCCCACAGCCAGAAATTAATTTCTAAAAATGTGCACTGTCTCCTACCCTTTGAAATAAGAAAATGCTTTTTAGCAATTATTCTCCACAATCCTATTTCCCTGTAGGGTTTTATTCCATCCCCCATCTCATTTCCTCCATCCAGTCCTTCACTTGCTGTCAATAACATCTCTTTTTAAAAATGGGTCAGGATTTCTTTGTGCTGGGTGAAAGGGGCCAACTCCAAACGCTATCTAATCAGATTCTAAGACTCTTCTGCGAGAGGTCCAAGTGTAAAGCCTACTACCGTTTGCTCAGAGAGAAGTACTTGAACCTTTCTGTTTGAAACATTCTACTCAGCAGCACATCCACCCTCTCTTTTATTTCCAGTTTACAACTTTGATTAAGCACAGAAGGGGTCCAAACTCAATGCAAATAAAAGCTAAATGAAAATGGATTTTAATGATCAGGAAAGGACAGAGGGAGGAGGAGGAAGGAGTCAGTCATTTCATATCAAAGAAAATCTAGCTTTAAAAGAAAAAATCATCTAATTTTCTTACACTGATTATTCCATTGTGTCGAGTTCACAAAGAATGCACCTCTTCCAGGTGCAGGTCATCTAACTTGCACTGGTTGTTGAGATAGGTCATATAATCTTTATGGTCTATATTGCTCACATTACTATACACATAAATGCAAAAAGCAAATTTTTTAAAAAGCAAGTAGTATGAGATCTTAAACTTTCATCATTTAAATATATACTAGTCAAAACTGGTAAAAGTTAAGTTCGTCATCCCAAGGTTAAGTTGCCCACACAACACCCACGTTGCATAATAAGGTATGTATTGAGTTCCTACCTAGCAATCTAAAATAGAATATTCAACAACAACGGCAAATTAACTACCACACTAAAGTAGAACTGGAGTCTCTAAGCACCTAGAACACACAATTGCCACCAAATATTACATAACCATGAGGATGGCTAACTTTTATGTGCTCAGCCCCCTAGATTCTGTAACAGTGCCCCCAGGGCATTGTATTCGTGCTGAATTTTATAGTTTACAAAGCACGTTCACATTTATTACTCGTCTTTATCCAGAGCAAAATGGGAGGGAAGGGAGGTGGAAGGCACAGGTGTAATGAGGGAAAACACCAGAAAGCGAGCTGCCCAGGAATCCACGGCCAGGGATGGGAGGGGCCAAGTCCACGCTGCCCAGTGCTGCTCTGCAGTCACCTGACCCAGGGTCCTGTCCCAGCAGGGCACCACTGGCCTCGCTGGCTGTGCATGCTCTCTGGTCTCCCGGGCCTCTGATACGTTTTCCATCCAGCACCCTGACGTGTACACTTGAAAACTCAGAGACTAAGTCCACTTTTACAGGAACCCACGCCTGTCAGAAGTCTCACCTGCAGTTAATCACGATTAAAAAGAGGAAGGGAGACATAAAAAGCAATCCATGTAACACCAAAAGGATGGAAGTGCTTCAAGTTACAGGCACGTTTCTCTTTTCCATGAGGCACGAGAAATGCACTCACAGGAAGTTTTAGATGCTAAAGTGCTTGGAGATGGAAAGACTTTCAAATCATAAAGGTTGTAACAGTTTTCATTTACCAATTTTTAAAAGTCCATTTAAAAGCACATGCCTTTCTGTTTATGTGCTATTATTACATATGTAATATTAAGGTTTTTACACATCACCAACCAAACATTTTTTTAATTCCACAAAAAGACATACTGAACAAGCACATCTTACTACTCTTGATCTATAAAGGTCTACAAGTGAAGATTCCATGTTACTTTATCAACAAGACCACCAAATTTTTAGTTTTACTGGGAGAAAGTCCTAATGGGGAAAGAAAGACTTTACGCTTCAGCTTCAGGAAGAGGTGAAGAACACAAAAGCCAACGGAGCAGGCGTCACTGTGACTGCAAGAACTGTGGCTTTCCTCCACCTTCTGCTAGAGCGTCCTGCTCAACGGGGCTGAAATGACACCACAGCCGATTTGGACGTCAAGTGAGCAGAATGAGGTATCGCAGCCAATGCAGCACGGCTGCGACAGGACTCGGAGGTAACGCAAACACGGTGGCATAGCTGGCAAGTCTGGTTATGAAATCACTAATCAAAACGGCTCGGGTATCAGAGGAGACTAATGCAGGTCACCCGGGGAGCACAAGGACTTGGTGCTGGCTGCTCCAGGGAAGCATTCCCAGTACTCACAAGAAAAACAAATACACGCTTCTAATGTCACTGCTCTGCGTCCACATCATCAGCAGAGCTGCAGGACAGTGGTGACACCTGTAGCAGGCCCTTGGTTCCCTCCCAGATTCAAACTAGCTGGCAGCTGCCCAGCCTCTGGTCACCTGCCTCACCTGACAGCTGGGTGGGAGGAGGTGCTGTCCCCGAGGCGTGTGGGGCTGATGCTGGCACACCTGGGAAGGTCCAAGAGCGGTACACAGAACTGCCTAAGGATCCGAGGTTATTGATTACACTGGCAAATGGAACTGCAAGCCTTCAGAGTCCTTCAGAGGCACTGCTAGATCATAAAAAATAACTGATGCTCATAAAGTCAAAAGCAGAATATCAGACTCATAATACTACATCTAAGAAGATAAGGAGAGCATCACACATTCGTAAAAGATCCGTAAGTAAAATAACATAACCCACTGAATGTAGATGACCTGAAAGTTACAGCCCAGTACCTGGGAAACACCATCCTCCCAGGAAGCCTCAGCTTCGGCCGGGGGCGCGGGCAGGGCGCGCTCACCTGCGTGGCATACTAGCCGAGTCTTGAGGGGACGAATCCTGTGCAGCCAGAGACCCCGCCTCCTCTGAGCACAGAGGACACAGCCCCAGCTCCCTCTCCAGCACCGACTCAGTCGGCTTCCAAGTCACACTCGGTACCAGTCATCCTCTTTGGACTGTTTTAAGAACCAAATAAGAAAAATAATACAAAACAATTCTTTAAAACAGAAAATCTGTCTGGAAAGTAGTGTTATTATTTCTCTCGACTCTCCAGCTGATGTGTCACCCTGAGGGCACATCCACAGCCTCCGTCCTCCAGGACATCAATCAACCTCAAGCGTCACAGGCACGCTCTCCAGCACATCCCCTTTCCTCTGGCCACCAAGAGGGCGAGTGGTCCTGAACACGTGTGCACCAGCTCGGTTTGTCTACTGGGAACCTGACTTGCAGTGTGTGCCACGAGGCTGCCGCCCCACCTGCCAGGCCTGGATTCGGCGTGTGCACCACGAGGCCCTTCTTCAGAGCTGCCCACATGGCTCACTCCACCCACACCGCCCAGTGAAGAGGCTGTCCAGTGCCCTGGTGGCTGCAGCACCCTACCTGTGTGTCCAGAGCACTGTGCTTGCTTTGGTCACTTTGACTCCACACAGTGGGCTTGCTGAGACCACAGACACCACTGGTTCACAACTGTCTCCACGAGAGGCACCTGAAACACATTCACTGAGCTGAATTCTGCCCAGGGAGACCGCTACAAAAACATGGGAATCAAAACAAGACACTGGGAAGCGGTGCTCTCGGAGGTGATCAGTTGATGGCATTCCCTGCGTGGAAGCAGGAAGACGGGCACCCACAGTCCTCTTTGGTCTTGCCAAAGAGACCTGTCAGCCAGGTCTCAGAAGTGAGCCTCTACCTGTAGTCTTCACACCTGCCACTGTCCTCTTCCGGCCTGGGACTCCCAGACACTCCTGGGAGGGAGAATGCAGCCGGCCCAGGGAGCTGACCTTCCCGCAGCCTCTGAATTCAGACCGGAGCACCCTTCGCATCACTGCCTCTGACAGCATGCCTCTGGGAAAAACATATGCCCTCTCACACTTTTTTTTTTAAGGTTCACCTAGAAAAAATTTTATCATGAGTTTAAGTAGTTGCAAATGATATATGTTCACACATGTTTTTACAGCAACTATGCCTCAGACCTATTTTTGTCAAAACCTTAGAGCTAAGGAGAAGCTTGTTCAGTGTACAGAGCCTCTCCACCACGCGACCTTCCTGGAAAGCCAACCTCACTGCTAAGGCAAACACTGAATCAGACCTCATCAGAAAGGGTTTAAATACATACTCTAGCTTGCATCCCCTGGGCAGCTGCTCACTTCTGAACTGTAATTCTAAGATAGGTGGGTGGGAGGGTGGGTGGAGAGATGGACGAATGGACAGATGTATGTGTGTGGAGATGGGTGTGTCAATGGGTGGACGAAGACACAGTCTTGTCACGAGTCTGTGAATGGAGAAATAAAGTCTCCCATGTTCACAGAAGTTCTGCTTGTTCTGCTGTCCCCGGTTTCTCCCTCGGGATCAGAGGGTCTCAGAGAGTCTGACACTCTGGGCCAAAGACCCACAGGAGATGTGGGACAGAAGCCACGAGTGCCTTTCTTCTCTTGGAAATGAGAAGGACAGTGCGGAGAGGGGAGGGTTGAGTGAAAGATGCAGGCCCAGAAAGACGGACACCTCAGGCTGCACTCTCAGGTGAAGACTTAAAACGGCAAAAGCAAAGAAGGAAAGAGCAGAAAGGTGGTCTCCAAGGGCTGCGGGTTGGGCACAGGGACGGGGAGAGGCCGAAGCCCACGAGACGCTGGTTAGGCAGGAGGAATGGACCTTAAGATCTGCTGCACGGCAGAGACTGGGTTAATAACTGTGCGGATTTCAAAGTTGCTCCACACAGATTTTCAATATTCCCACCATGAACACTGCTCAGCAGGTGAGGCCATGGAGGCCACTTAGCTTGAACTAACCATCCCACAATGTCACACAGCAAAACATCACATGTCCCCAACGTGCAGAATTATCATGTCAGTTCAAAATGAAACTGTTTAAAAAGGAGAGTGTAAAGGCACTGCTGGCAGACCTGGTCGGGCGAGTTCATCTATCAGAAGCTGAGTCCTCTGAGGTGACCTTCGTCCTCAGGCCCCTGGCTGCAGGCACGCCCATGAGAAGACAGCTGGCGGAGGACCCTGCTTCGAGCACCCTGCTGGAGGCGGGCTTTCCTGGCAGGACTTCATCCCCAGGCATCATACCTAGGGGCAGAGGCGCCAGCGGTTTTCCTTCGCGGCATCGGTCACCACGCACAGCATGAGCACCCAGCAAGGCGCCATCACTGAGGTGACACAGGATCGGACGCTGCACAGATGCTGTGGCCTGCTGACATCTCCCCAACACAGCTGAGGGACAAGCGGTGCCACCTCATGCAGACCTGCGCCAGGACCAGCAACCCACACTGCAGGGTCAAAGAACACCAGATGGCCACTCCAAGTACAGCCCGCAACCTCCGTGGACGTGGGTGTGGTTGTCCACAGCAAAGGGACTCAGCGATGCCCTGTCCCCAGTCCAGTTTTACCACATGCAAAACATTTAAAACATCCTGCCAAAGGAAGTGCCACCTGCACACACAGTTCTTAGAGACAGGCACACGTGTATCCTGGAGTCCCTTGCTCTCTCTTTGTAAACAGCAACTTAAGACTATAAAACACTAAGAAACAGGGAAGCCAGTGACATGGATCCTACGTGAAAATCTAAAATTCCTGCTTTGTGGAAATGCTGCCCTTCCAGCCTCCCAGGGAAGCTGATGTGGGAACAGAGTGTGAGCCCCACTTGAGGTGGGCCCTGGACCTGCATCCCAGACTCGGTAAGACCGTGGCAAATGGACCTCTTTCCACTGACACAGTGGCTCCCCAAAGTCCCAAAGGAAGAACACATTTAAAAAAAAAAAAAAAAAAAAAACAATGTATTCTAACATAGGAAGGGGTCAGCCCATGGCTGTTCTTGTGCAATTCTGTTGAAACACACACCAAAACTCATGTGTCTCTGCACTGTCCATGCTGCTGATACGGTGGCAGGCTGGAGTGGCCACAGGAGATGCAAGGCCCCCGTTGCCTAAGACACTGCCTGGACACCCCCAGGGAAGCCCAGCCCTGTCCTGAGACAGTAACTGCATATATTAGCTTTCACAGAATATGCTATTTCTAGTATTTATTTTAAAATAATTTCTATTACTCTATGTGGTCACCATTACAACAATTTAATCATTCACTTTATATAATTTTCTGATCCAAAAAAAATGCAGCAATAAAGACATTTTACTAAACTAAATCCCATCTGTGCCAAACTTATAAGGAAAGCTACACTCCCCAGGCAGTTTTCATGCAAGATCTGGAATAACTGCTTTTAAAAGCTGAAGCATCAAAACAGTGGAAATCCTTGATAATTTGAGTGCTGTCTGCATAGAGTGTTCTAGTTCAATTGAACGTTCTCACTAATTGAGGAATAATCAGAAAACCTTTTCTTGCTCCAAATTCTTTGGCAAAAACCCTTTTCCCAAAGTGAATTTTCACACTGCTGCCTTGCCTAACAGCACACAGACGGCCTTCCATTGATAGTGAAGTACGCCTTCCTCTGTGTGATTTGTGAAAGAAGCAGAGATTATATGGTCCTCGAGAAAAATCAAAAATTGACGAATGCGTTTAAAGTCTCATGCCTGAGACTCCACAAGTGGCAGGAAGGGAACAGGGCAGCCACCTGGAGTTCCGTCGGGAGCCGGAGCGCTGGTTCTTGGTGTCACCTTCTCTGGGCCCTCTTCTGGGGTCTGTCCTGTGATGACAACTCCTCCCTCCCAAGGTCAGGCTCAGCTGAAGGAGTCAGCGCCCGCCACAGGGCACAGCTGGCCTCACTGCTGGCTGTCCACACTGCTGGCGAGGCCGTGAGCGCCCACTTGGCCTGCCAGCAAGAAACACCTGGAAGCACAGAGCACGGCTGCTTCTGTCCCCCAGGGAGGGTCCTGCTGGATCCGGGCCCTTACTGCCCCAGGAGGGGGGTTGATCTCAGTGGCTCACCTCCTGCTGGGTTTCCCTGGGGCCTGGGACCCTTGCTGCACTCCCTCCCTCCTGGCACCTCCCAGGTAACATGACCTGACCTCACGTCAGGCTCTGATTTCAAGGAAACCCAGGCTAAGACGTTGGAGCTCACAGAAATCTTTTTCAAAGAAAACTAAGTAATTCAGAGAAGGACCCCAGAGGCTGACCTCAGGACGAGCCCACACAGAGGCAACCACGTTTAAATCTGGCGTCACCTGCACTGGTGGCTCCTTAACCACTTACTGATGTCACCACAACAGAGGTAAGGACTGTGGACGCCTCACGTCATCTCCAGCTGAGGCCACTTCCTTAGGTGAGGGGAAGCAGCACAGGGCAAGATCACTAGCCAGCGCAACAGCGCCAGATCCTAAAATAGGACCAGAGGCAAGCCTCCTCAGGAAAGTGGGCCACGGCCCGGAGGGGCAGCTCGCAACCCAGCAGCTCAGGAACAGAGGGCAAAGGCCTCTGCGGCTCCCCACCAGGGAGCCAGGCGCGCCTCCACAGAGCTTCCCTGAAGCCACCGACCCTTAAAAGAGAAGAGCAACATTTTAAGGATTTCTGAAGACTGCTCTGCACTTTTTATATTACCAAAACTAAGCCTCCCATATGAAACACAAAGGGAACGTTTTTTCAGTTCAGGAAAATTTCAAAGTATTATGACTTAAAACAAGTCTGCAATTTTCTTCTGTGGGAGACAAAGTACTGAAGGGACTCTGGTTGGTGCTGACAGACACCCGCTTTGCAGAGCAGGACACTGAGCTCTGAGAACCACCAAGACTGAAGGCCAGCTCCCCTCCACACTTCCTGTGACCCTCACTCGAGAGGGATCCCCAGGGGCTCTCCGCTGGACATGGGAGGCGGTCAGCAAGCCTCAGCTCACACTGCCACGCAGACAGAGGAAGAGGAAGCCAACCTGGTGTCCGGACACAATTCCCACCACGCGCTCCTGCGGTGCACAGGGCAGAAGGAGCCTTGGCCACAGCTGAGCAGGTGGGTGTCCTCCTGAAATTTCTCCTGGTATTTATGAGAACTCAGCGACTGGAAAACAAGCCAACTTTTAAAGGACACACATCCATTCTGTAGGATCAACAGAATTCAAAAGTACTGGAACAGATAAAAGTAATTCCTTCAATTCTTTATCGCTTTAAATCAAAACACTATACTTCATCGATAGCTTGGTTTTAGATAGACGCAAACCAGATGCAGAATGTTTTCAGAGGAGTTCAAAACGTAGCCTTCTCAAAACTTACTCTTGAGGTACTTGCTCATAGGCACATCCTCACTTTTCTTCTTAAAATGAATTAAATTTCAAAAGAAAACTTTAATACTCGTGTACAGGACTAAGATCACTAGTAGTTAATTGAGAACATAGGCCATCAATCCACAAAATCCCGAAGTAAGCAGCTACAGGGGAAACCGCATACATAAAAGCTGAACATACACCAGAGTGCCCGCTGGAGAAGGTCCAGGGAGGCTCGGCCTGTCCGAGGCCACCCACCTTCCCACCCACGTGCAGAAGGCCCGGAGATACCTGCCCTGAGTGCGGCCAGGCTGTCGTGAAGAGGGCAGAGGCTCGGGGCGATCAACCGCCTCGGAGGGTCTCAACAGGCTCTCTGAGTGGACGGGTGCTCATGACAGTCAGGTTGTTTCAGCTCATTCCTTTTCTAAAAATTCTTCCTCTTATTTTTGACACATTTTCCTTTAATTTCTTGCCAAGAGAGTGGAACTGCTGGACGACCCAGCCTTTCCTGCCAGCAGTGCCCCCAGAAGCGGTGCTTCCTGTAACTACAAAGAACACCTTTCCTGGCCACATGGGCGCCGGGCAGCCCTTCCCACCAGCCTCCCTCCACTCGGACGTCACCACAGCTCCAGGCCACATTTCAAGGAGCCACTGGGGGGTGGCTGGGAACCCAGGGAAGTGGCCGGCTGGTGAGTCCCGGCACTTCCTCTGCTGCAGGCGCCGCTGTAAACACGGGGTCTGTGACCCCCCATTCCTCCTCAGGCAAGCTGGCGAGGGCAGCGCTGAGGCGGTTAAGCGGGGCCACAGGCTCCCTTGAGGTGTGCGCAGCAGACACGTGCCCAGGTCGCCACACACCAGACCGGCCACTCTTCCTGAGAAGCTGCCCAGCACAGAGCACAGGGTAAACACTGCCAAGGGCCTGCAGGGCGTCAGGAGCCACAGGAGAAACGAATGAGAGCAAGCGGGTCTCCCTGCACGCGCCCGGCACTCTGGCAGGGCGTTTGCAGAGAGCCTGGTACTGAACACCTCGCCCTGCTAGCTTCGGGGGCCTGCCCACCAGCTGTAACCCAGACACGAGAAGTCGGAACAGCTCTGAAGTGCGAAGAGTTGGCCAGGACGCATTTAAATGTGTCCCAACACCAAAAAGAAGAAAATTTAAAAATCACTTGGAAAAAAATCTTGACAGATTTCCTAATGGTGGCCCATTTGACAAAAGAAACAGAACGGTTGCGAAACAGGGAAGGTGCCAGAACTCTTAGATATAATCAGATCTGATGATAAAAGCAGCGAACTGGGGCACTAACGTTATTCACGAAGCGCAGCCTCTACTGCAAAGACGTTCCCCGGGCCTGCCAGCCGCGAGGACCCGCAGAGCTGCCCAGGGCGAAGGCGGCCTGAGGGGCCACCCCTCCCAGCCAGGCCCAGGCCCCACACCTAGAGACAGTCAGCTGCGAAGGGAGAGCGCCCCGCCCAGAAGAGGGGCCAGCCCGGCGGTGCATCCGGGACCACCCGCCCGGAGCCCAGCAGAACACACGTGGGTCCACAGGAGAAGGCAGCAAAGGCCACAGCGGCCGACGGCAAAGGCTAGGAAAGGGTCCAAACAAAGTCCAGTCACCAGGAAGGAAGCACAGTTAAAATGAAACCAAGCGCAGACTACAAGGAAGCCATACTAAGTGACAAGACAAAGAAAAATGTCAGCGTTACTCGTAGGACACGGGAAAATGAGCAGCGCTGATACGGAAGCCGAGGAGCAAGGGTAAAGGGGAAGGAGAGGCCCGCTCAGATACTCACAGGAACAGCTCTCACTCCCAACCCGCCAGGACCAGGGAAGAGATCAAATGCGAGCCTTTGACCTGTTCAAGTTCCTCCCTGACCTGGGCGGAGAGCTGCCTGGGCAGTCACACCTGGCAGCCAGCACGGCCCAAGAACAGCAGCTCCCACTCAGCTCCACAGGGTCTGCTGAGGACAGAGGTCACAAGTTCCCACTGCCCCTGCTCTACGTCAATGATCATGTCGCTGACACATGGGGACAGCTTATGAACATAATCAGGACCCCATTTAGTGGTGTCACTGAGTGGTGGCAGCTGGAGGCAACACTTCACTCACTCGAGAATGCTCGAACGTAAAGCTCATGTTCCCACATGAAGACATTCAGTTTCTTGCCAAAATGTAGTGATTTCTGCCAGATGAATCTGGCTGGGCAGCTCTCCAACCATGTAAACAATAGTTCATATCTTGAATCTGAAGCCATCGACTAGCAGAGTCAGAAACTACATTAAAATACAAGGGTTTTTTTTTTCCATTCGCAAATATGTGCATGACGTAGAAAAGGAGCTGATAACTCTGAGCGGTATTGATGCGTGTAATTTTTCTAATATTCATAGCTTGACATTTGGGATCTTGTGTAGGAGAAGTAAGTGGGAGGCTAGAGGAAGGCAGAAGTCAACTGAACAAACTTTAGAATCTGACAATTAAAACTGTGATCTCAATAGAAGACAAGAAAAAACAACAACAACAACAAAGTAAGGCAACTCACGATTTACCAAGTGGCATTTCAGCAAACTCTCGCCTATTTTTAAATGTAGTTTGTGTGTACGGGAATAAGGCACATTACCCAAATATCAAAAAGCAGTCAACAGTACACTTTGAAAAGTCTCCCTGCTACTCTTACTGCCCACATACCTAGGCCCCAGTCCTCCCTGACACCTCACACTGCCCAGGGTCAGGAAGAGTTTCCCGTGAGTCTTCCCAGTTACTTTGTTCAATTTCAAACAAAGGAGATAGTTATTGTCCTAACACAAAAGTGTGTGTGTGTGTGAGTTCAGGGTGTGTGTATGTATGTATGTGTGTTACACCCTGCTTTTTAATGTACAAATACATCTTGGGTGAATTCATTTTACTGCTGCAATGTTACTTAACCAGACCCAGCCTGGTAAACTGTAGGTTGCTCCCAATGTTCCACTTCAAACAACACTGCACTATATAATACCTTGTTAAGTCATTTTGCCTTTGTGTGAGTGTATATTCCCAGATGTAGAATCATTGGCTCAATGCATACATGCATTTTTAATAATAATCAATACTGACAAACTGCCCTCTTCAAGGGCTGTATCCCTTGATACTCTCCCAGGGAATGCATGAGTGCCTGCCTCCTCCTGGAGTTACCAATTGTGTGTTACAAAGTTTATTAATTTTATAAACCTGGCAGGTGAAAAAGGTACCTACTGTTAATTTAAACCACACATATCTTATCAGAAATAAACTGGCACGTCTTATTTTCTGGAAGAGTCCTTTACTTCCCCTTCTCTTTGCACTCTGCTCACATTCTTGGACTGCCTGGGGGGCTGTTTTTCTTAACCATTTCTGGGACCTCATCTACATTAAGAGGGTCAGCATTCTGCTGTGAGAGGAATAGGAAGTGTTTTCTCCAAGTTCAAGAACGGCTAGCAATTTGATGCTGCTCGAGCTTAAAACACCTCCGGAATGGAGACAGGGCAGGAAGGCAGTGGAGCCGCTGGCAGGGAGTTCTCCAGAATTGCTTTGGACCCCCGTGTCCTACCTAAGGCCATGCGAAGATATTGATTTGTTTTGTTTTCTGAATGTAGATTAGCTGGTCAATGCTTTTCTTTGATAACTTCTGGATTTTGAGTCACATTTTAAAAGGTTCTTCCCACTCCAAGGCTGGAAAGGAATTACCTCTTTTTTTTTTTCTTTTTATGGTTTCCTTTTATTATATCTAAATATATGATCCATTTGGAGTGTATCCTGGAGATACAGCAAAAGGATCCCATTTTATGTTTTTCTGGACAGACGCCCACTCTACCAAACAGTCTATTCCAGTCTGCCTTTCCTCCTAGCACGCCAGATGCCTCCTTCGCACTATCCTGGGTTCCTGTGAGTGTCTGGGTCTTCTTCCTAGCTCTTCTCTTCTGTGTTGGTTGTCCACCTGCCAGCACCACTGTCTGAATTACCAGGGTTTTGATCTGCCTTAAAACCCTAAATGATATGTTAATCACGAGAGGCAGTATTATCCTAAAAAGACATCATAACCGACTAGACACAAACGTTTTGAAAAGTAAAACTTCTGATCCCAGGACAAAAAGAAAATCTGAAAATACACATCTACCAAATCCAGGGAACCATGACAATCAAGCCCTTTCGGATGTCACTGTCGCCTTCATTCTAAAAGCTGCTCAAGTGATGACCCCAATGCGCACACACTGCCTTACAGACCAGTGAGCACCGCCTGCCTCCCGGCAGCATGCTGTTCCTCCCCACCCTGCACCAACCTGCGCCCGCCAGCCTCCACGTCTGCAAGTCACCTGCTCCTCTTTTCCTCTTCATGGAAGAAAAATTGTTCTTTATGCAAAACTGCTCCTTATACCACACTTGCCCACTTTAAAAAGTCAAATATGCTTGTATTTTTATAAATAATATCATATCCAAATGTAGCATTGTTTCAGCATTTTACAAGCAATCTGCTCTCTGCTATGCAGAAAATGTTTTTGTCAAAGTAACAAGTTTCTTATCATGGCCTCAGGAAAGAAAGCTGAAGCTCCCCAAAAGTCCAGCACACCCTCCTTCCCTGGGCTCCGGCGGCCGCTCCCTGCTGACCTCACCACGTGTGAAGTACTGTGCTCCCAGTGACGCAGGAGCCCGGCACTGGTGCCAAGGAGTGTATTTAGACTACACGAAAAAAAATAATGAATCAAATGACGTTTCAAGTTATGCCAACGAATCCCTACAATCACACTGTTTCATTATTTCTGTCCTTTTAAGAAAATTAATATTTTAAAGGACCATTTCCCTCACGTTTTGCCACTTAAACACCTTCCTTCACTCATTCATTCACTGGACTTCTCACATGTGGCAGTGTGCTAGGCACTGCGGTTCAGAAGTCAAACAAAACCCTCCCTGCCCGCAAGGCACACAGGCCGGCAGGGGACAGACACCAAGCAGACAACTGCAAGCACCAGGTGAGAGGCCCAGGCAGCCTGGGAGAGGGCTGGGATTCCAGGGCCCAGGCTAGGCAGCTGTCCACCCAGCTGCAGAAGGCTCCTGTCAGCCGAGACAGGGCGACCTGGTGCAGAAGTCACCAACCTCAGGCAGCGTGGTGCATGAAACACACTGCAGAAAATGAGAGGTGGAACCAGGGACACACTCAGGGCCTGGCAGCACCCTCTGGGCATGGGACGCCACCAAGGAGTGCTTCGTCCCACCTGTGCAATCCTCTACCAAAGGTCATGCCTCAAGACGTACCCTCCTCACCTCACCTGCCAGGGCCCCTCAGTGGACAGCAACTCCTTTAAAGGGAGGGACAGGTCTCTTGCCATATTTACTGCCTTGAAGGAGATAGTACCTGGGTGCTGTGCGTCCCGTGCACTTGCACCGGCCCCTTCCCTCTACGTGCAACACCAACCTCCACCAGGAAGACAGACCTGACCCGCCAGGCCCCTCTGTCCCTGCCCTCTTCCACAGCAGCACGAGCCCCAGGCCATGGAACACCCAAGTTCCCAAGCCCTGAGTCCCGGGTCCACCCCTGCGCTCGCAGCTCCTCTAGTCCCTCCGGAATGCCCCTCGCAGGCTCCACAAAGCACCACTCCTGCCTCAGGGCACCGCTGGTCTTCATCAGGATGTGAGTTTGAGAGCTTCAAAGCACGCGGCCCTTCTGGCTGCTTTACTCCTGGCCCACGCTCTCAGACTGGCACCACCCGCCATCGCAGGGCGGCGTCCTCAACTGCCACTACAGCCTTGCAGCTCTCCCTCTGGAAGCTCCCAGGCACTGCGCCTCGCTTGCCTAACTGGGGGTCACTAACCCACCCCTCCCAAGTGGGCAGTGGGCCTTCCTCAGCCCTGCTGCTTGCCCTGTGGCCCTGGGCAGCTCACTTCTGCCCCCATGCCCCACCGCAAGCCTCCCTGTGCCTGCCTCCTGTGCAGCCAGCTCTTGGAGGACCACAGTGCTGCCACTCAGCAGAAATGGGCAGAAGATGACTGCCGAGACGTGCCCCCCGCCCTCCACAGAACTCTGTGGGGCTACGACACCCCGGCCTCCTGCCTCCCCTAGGGGCCTGTCCCATCCTCTCTCACCTACTTCTTCGACTCCTTTTCTTCAGCAAACAAATCTTCTCAAGTGAAGCCTCCCTGGCAGGAAGCCAGGGCTCATCTGCTGTCAGCTCTGGGGCCAACTCCCACATCTCCTTCCCTGAGAATGAAGCCTGCCTTAGGATATGTCCACGGCCACCAACTCTCGCCCCACTGAAAGGGGCTGCGTCACTGTCGCTCCACTCCAAAGCTCACAGCTCGGTCCCTGCTGGCCTGCTGGCTGCTGGACTTACCTGATCCCTGGGGCACCTGTTCTCTTGCATCCCAAGGTTCCTCCCTTGAGCTCCACGGACGGCTCTGCTCCATGTCTCCTCTGTTCAGATGGCTCCTGTTCAGGGCATCCCACGGTTCTGCTTTCTTCCCCTGTCATGTCTGTCCTCTGCCCTCTTCCCCCTCCCTCTGTTCACTTCCCATTTCCCCCGCAACTGTGCATCAGCCATAGCCTCAGTGGTGGCAATTCGCAATCTCGATCTCTAACCCGGTGTGTGCCAGAGCATGCAAAGGGCCGTGACTTTCATCCATCACACTTCCATGGAGCTATTCCCTGCTCAACACATACTCAAAGTTCACATGAAGCATCCACACACTCTCTGGCTTTAAGTACCAGGGCTACAGGCTTTCCTTTCCACTTATGATCAGTTTCTGATTCCCAGATTTGTCCAGCAGTCTCCGTAACACATCTCCAGCAGGCTGTGGAGTAGGCATCCCAGGATTCCATCCATGGACAGCTCCACCAGGCACCCACTGCAAGCCCACCCTGGAGCCCTCTCCCCTTTCCTCCACATCCAATCCACCTGCTGCCTCTGAGTGCCTCCTGCACCCCCACTACATTTCATTTCTGTCCTCAATCCCAGTCCAAGTCATCTTTGTCACCTCCCATCTTGACTACTGCAGTGGCTTCATGTGCTGTTTCCACAACAGCCCTCACCAAACCACAGCCAGGACCAGCCTCTGGGAGCACAGGTCACAAGCACCTTCCCAGTGTGCCCCTGTATGCAGGTGCAATGCAGTTTCCCAACTTACAAAGCCCCCCGAGTTCTGGTGGGCTCCAAGGTCCAGCAAAGCAGCCTTCATCCTGCCCCTCCAGCCTGGGGGTATCCACTGGGTGGTCTTCTCCCTGATACCGCACACTGGCCACACTGAAGGAGTTCCGCAGTCACTGCTCAGCTCCTGCACTGAGCCTGCCTGCTCACGGGCTACTGCCTGCAGCTAAGACTCCCAGGAGAACACATAGGTGCTCACCTCTGATACTTCTTCCTCTGGGTGTGGAGCCACCCTACCCTCAACCCCTACCTCACACCACCCAACAGTTCACCCCCAAACTGAGGAGTCAGCGTCACCTACCCTGTCCCGTCAGACATGTTACCATTCCTACCACCGCTGGCTTCTGTTCTCCACCCCTCCAGCTTCTTCCAGCTTCTTCCGCACAGGTCCAGGCCTGAGCCCAGCTCTCTCCTCTTCTCAGATGCTGACGATTCTCATGGAGGTTAGCCCTCGGTCCCGTCACACAGAACCCCACCCACAGAAGGAAGATGTCTTCCTGCCATTCCTGCTGCAGGTTTGGAGATCCTCAGAGGACCAGTTTTTGTTTTGTTGTTGTTGTTGTTTTTGAGTCAAGGTCTTGCTAAGTTGCTGAGGCTAGCTTTGAACTTGTGATCCTCCTGCCTCAGCCTCCCAAGCCACTGGGATTAGAGATGTGCAACACCACACCCAGCCAGAGGACTGTTCTGTAGAGTCCTTAGCTCACCCCAGGGAATGCTTCTCCTGTCTGCCTGCCCCTCCCCACCTTGCTGCAGGTTCTGCTCCCACTCGCTGTGGTGGAAGGTACCTTTCTCAAGCCTGCAAGGCCTCCCCTGGGATTTCAAGGGACCTTTCCCTTTCCACCCACCAGCTAGGCCTGGCCTCCCTGGATCAGTCTCTGTAGGGCCTGCCAGGCAGGGTGTCTGGCTCTCATTGCTTCCAGAGCCCCCTATGAGTCCTCTCTTGGTAAGACAGTAAGTGAACCTAGGTTGCCCCTAGGGCTGGATGCTCCTTGCAAGGGCTGCTTCTGTCTCACACACCTCTGAAATCCAGGCCCACAACACAGAGCAAGTTTTCAGTGCAAGCTCATGAGTGGCTAGGTTCTCTGAAGACCGGCAGTATAGACAGTATACTCCATGTTGCCTGGATCTGTTTAACAGTTTTCATCCTTGAATTTTCAGCACAAATGTATGAATACCTTCACATAAATGTCAGCCACTGTCAGATTTATAACCAAAGAAGACAAGTCCCTGCTCCCAGGCTCTCACTGAGCTTACCTTCTAGAGAGCCAGCATGGGCAATAAAAAGGTAAGCCAGTAAAGGAGCAGGGTGAGTCCAGAAAATGGCCCATGCTGTGATCAACAGGAACCCTACATGCCAGTTGCCCGTCTGCAAGATCCTGAGCTCTTCTGTCCCTAAGAGCAGTCTGTCCTTTAGGCAGGCTTGGAGGAAGATCAGCTGCGGGAGTTTGGTCTACATTTAAAAAGCAAATTAAAATGTTTTGGATTCTAACTGTTTTCCTTTTAAGGGAAAATATTCCTTTTACAAGAAAATTACTTTTTCTCTCCTTCTCAGACTGCATGGGCTGTTTTTAAACAAGAATCCACAGTGAACTAATTGTTGAAGTGCTCAACACGCCACGCTTCACCTGGTTTACACTAAAGAAAACATTTGCTTCACTACCCACTGCACTGCACTGTCTCCTAATGGGGCAGAAAAAGGTTTATGTGAAAAAATGATCAAGAGCCAGTACATCAGGTTGAAATAGCAGAATGCCATCTTCCAATATCTCTACTGCTTCTCAACCACCTTTAAGGAGTGTCTGTCTACACAGGTTGATTTTCTTTCCCCCACAGTAAAGGTGGATTTTCATGGGCACTAATCCTGCCCAGATTAAATAGCTTTGCCCTTTGGGCTAAGCACCCAGCCAACAACAGCTCACCCTCCACAGAGAGTCGATGACACTGGCCACCCACACCAGGTCTGGCAGGAATTCATGCCCTTGCTGGACTGTGTCTGCACATCAGGTCCTGGGGACATGACTACCTCCACCTCCCCCAACTGTTCGCACCGTGTGGGCCCCACCCACAGGTGGCCACTTGGCTATCTGCTGATCTAGACCCTCTTCTAAATCACATGGTGGGTTTTATGTTCTTCCATAGCTTCAGCCTCACAGAGTCCATAAAAATGCACTGGCTGTGAAGTCCAGTGTAGCTCCTATGTGTGAATCACACTTGCTCTTTAAAAGGGACTGTATTTGTCTCAGTCTGTCCAGTGCTGGCCACACAACTCCCAGGTCTCAGAAACTGAGTGGCTAGTGATGGGTGTGAAGTGCTTAAAACTCAGTTTTGACAAACAGAAGTTTGTTTTGATATCTGAGAACACAGGATCAGTTGTAGTCTGAAGGGATTTGCACTCTGCCTTCACAAATCTGTCCCACTGTGCTTGCCCTGTCTGTGTCCTTCTGGACCAACCTCTTTTCCCTTTCCTAGAGCTCACGCAGAGAAGCTAACTAGTGAAATGAACATTTTAGGAGAGATTTGGGGTATTTGTGGCTTCTGAGTGTCCTTACAGCAATATTCTCAACTCAACCTCCAAGTTTCCCTCCAGATGTTCTCAAGTAAGACCACCATGACACCTCCTCAAGCCGTGTGGCCTTGGGACAGCACTGACAGCCATGCGATGTGCCACAGGAGACGGCCGCACGCAGTGCCTACTGGCCTCTCCCAGCGCGACTTCTCAGCGCTGCATCATTCACGACATCACACTGCAAAGAGAAATTCCCTGGGCTCACTCTGGGACAACTGATTTTGGTCCTCCATGCACAATCAGCAACTCCCCTAGCAATGAAGTGTGATGCTGGGTACCTGAGGAAGGCTGGTGGTCATCAGATGACAGAAATGAGATAAGCACAGAGCAAGGGCACCAGGCACAGAGACAATGGCCTCTTGGAGAACTGGGCATGAACACCGAACCCACTTCCAGGCAACTCCTTCTTTCCCACCAGTTGGCAAACTCCCCTAGGATGTGTCCATGTCTTCTGCTCAGCTTATGTCCAGAGCCTGGCTAGGGCAGAGCCTGTCATGAGGCAGTAGCTTCGGATTAAGTGGCTCTTCAGTGAATGCCTGAGTGAACCAAATGGCAGAGCTAAAACATAGGAATGAAACTAAGATAACCTTCAACATATGATTTGCCTTTGGATAACGAAAATGAAAAGTATTTGTATGATTATTGGACCCAGCAGCCTCTACATGACCCATCAGATCAAAAGATCAGCTGAAAGAAAACAGAGAGTAAATACTCAACAGAGACAGGTCCAAAGACATTCAAGCACATTTACATTCTTATAGAATCTAGGAATTTTTCTTTCCAAAAGGAAATGGAAACTATGAGAAAAGTCTTCCAAGCTTCAAGTACTTTAGGAATTGAGACCACGGTGGCCTTTCAAGCAGCAACAGACAGAAACAAAGACCCTGGCAGTGGACACAAGATTTCAGAGCATAAAGAAGTATTCCCAGGAGGATCACTTCCCTCTTCCCATTCTTGAGTGAGGAGGTCTACCAACAGATACTGTTTAAAAGTATCTTAATATTTACTACCTTAGTAAAGTCCCAAATAAGACTGCTAGAGTCTTTTGCTTCTATCCAAACCCCATGCTGCACAGGTGGGTGTGGGGCAGGGGGCCACTCTGGAGCCTGCCTCTGGCATGTGTGGCTTCCCAGCTGGCTTCTCCCAGCAGGACTCTGCAGAGTGGCTGCTTTTTTGGCTCTTCTCAAGGTGTTGTCTTTCTAGAGGGAAAGTCCCAAGGGTCCTCAGAGACAACTTAAGCACCTCTCTTGGGGTGTTTATCTTTATTTTGCTCCACAATGTACCTCACCATGTTAATCCCACCCAGGACAGACAGACAGAAGTCACAGCAGCATGTAAACAGAAACACCATCATCTCCAGAAAAATGTACTCCTTCCAAATGCCTATAGCCCTAAGCCTCAGGGCCACCTCTTCCCAAAACAGTGTTTATCACTGCAAGGTACAGCAGCCTTCAACCCACCCCCACCCATTGTCACGGGAGAAAAGATGTTTATTTTGTAAAAAAGGAATTCTGGAGTGCACTGAGAAGAGGACCCCAAGCAACGCCAGGTTTTAGGTTTACTCCAGTGCTGCCCACACTCTCACACCACCATCAGTCCATGACCAACTCATGGGGTCCTTTTCAGAAAGAAATGTCTCGCTACCACATCTGAGGGCCCAAGCTCACTCCACTCACATACTCATATTCAGACCTGCATCCCTTTTCAACTTAAGTATCCATGGATCAAGAACTCAACTCACACATGCAGCCAGGTGTGGAAGCAGATACCTGGGGGGAAGCCACAGGACCAAGAGGTCAGCTGGGAGCACAGGGCCCATGCCCTGCTGGCCAATCAAGCCAACTTGCAAGTACAAGCGGAGATCTGCCCCCAGAGGCTAGAGTCCTCAAGCAAATATAAGTGGCCACTGGCCACAGCGGTATACTGGTCCACGCTGGGAAAGTAGGATTTCAGAGAACAGAGAAGCCACACGCGGGACACGCTTGCACGCCCTCGGCAGCTGCACCCCAAACGCGCCGGGGCGGGCAGAGAGCCAAGGGGAGCTCTGGCCATGAGGAGGGGCTCGACCCTAGTGCCAGCGAGCCCCGGGTCGGCTTAGGTCGGGGAGTGTGAGGCAGTTGCGAGCGGGAAGCCTAAACCGCAGCCTGGAAGAGATTCTACTCTGAGAAAGCGCCGCGGAAACGCGGTTCGCAAGCGAGGAGCAGACAAAGGCTCTGGTGCGCACGCGGTGCACGGTGGCGCCTTAGCCGCGCTTAGGGCCGCGGGGAGCCGCGCCCGGCCCGCTGATTCCGGAGTCTCCTGGAGCTCCACCGGCAGGATCTCCGGGACCACAAGGCGTTCCCACCTGGTCCCGCCTCGCCCCCTCCCGCCCCAGTCTTCCTGTCCTCACCCCGCTCGCCCTCCATCCAGGACAGCGGCGACTCTCTCCTCTGCGCATCCGGCGCGGGTTTCCTCAACATCTCCCGCTTGCCTCCTTGCTTCTAGCGGAGCTCTCTGCCTTGACTTTTCTGCTCGATCTGGTCCCCCTCCCCCGTGACACGCCTTCTGCCGCCCCTGCCCCAGCGCGCTCTCAGCCGCGCGCCCGCGGGTGGCGAGGCGGAGTGGCCACACCAAGTCCGAGAGGGCGATGCTGGACCGGCGGCGCCTTCTTTCACGCTAACGCCCCATTGTCCTTCCCTTTTATTCCCTACCCCAATGCCAGCTAGCACTGGGTCTGCATTAGGTGGATCTGGGTGGGGGCGCGTCCTCCTCCTGTGGGGCATCCAGTTCCACCTCGCGGGCCCACGTTTTTCAACGTGGTCACTAGAAGGGTGTGGGGACTGACACATTTGCCCTCTCATTTGGAAGCGTGGGGTGCCAGGACGCTGGTCTGCCCTCACCCCAGTCACAGGGACCCAGCGGGCCGGACCCTCAAGTGGAAGCAAACGCTTTTACTCCAGCCAGGAGGTCACAGGCTCAAGAGAGAGAAACCTAGCTTAAGCGGTGACAAAGTTGAGAATATGGAAAACGTGCCAGGTCAGTGTGGCCAGAGCACGCCCCAGGGGGCGAAGGCGAGAGGCAAGACCGGATCTAAACACCCGGCTCGCGCCGCCCTCCGAGATCACCCTTCCTACGCGCGCACTCGGGTACTGGGAAAGCCCGGTGTCCCTGTGCTAACAGACGCTCCCGCGTGCCACCGAGGGGCCACCAGCTTCCTGCCCCTCCGCGAAAGACCGCTGGGCGCTAAGCACCTCTGACACACGCACCCACCACAGTAGGTCCCCTCGCATCCGAGGTCCAAGCCCCCCAACAGCCCCCACAGCGCCAGAAACCGCCCCGGCCACCGGAAACCTGGAGCCAAGCCACTTACTAGGGCTCAGGAAACACTCGGTCAGCCTTCGGAAGCAGCTCGCGTTATTAGAAGGTCCATCTTCCATGTCGGAGCCGAAGAGAAGCGGCGACGCGGCGGCGAGAGCGAAGCTGGCGCCTCCCGGCCGCCGCGGAGTTCGGCCGCCGCCCGAGGGGCCGGGGCAGCCCCCGCCGGCGTCCGCGAAGCCAGGGGAGCCCGCGCGGCGCGCGACCGGGTCGAGGGGAAGCCGGGGCGGCGGCGGCGGCCGGGGCCCGGCGCGGGCTGGGAGCAGCAAGCCCTGGAGCGCAGGCGAGAGGAAGAGCCGCCGCCGCCCGCCGCCGCTGCCACCGCCGCCGCGGTGACTACTGCTGGGGGGGACGCTCAAGGGAGCTGCCTCTTGTCCTCCTCCTCCTCCTCCGCCAGCATCGCCGCCGCCTCCTCCAGCCGCCGCCGCCGCTGCGCCCTCCCTCCCTGGGAGACGCACGGGGAGGTGAAAGGCAGACGAGGAGGAGAGAAAAGGGGGAGGGGGCAGGGGGGGGCGGCGGCCAGAAGTAAAAGGAAGATGGGGAGGAGGAGGGGACCGGGGAAGAGAAGGCGAGCGCGAAGGGAGCGCGAGCAGCGACCCAGCCGCAGCCACCAGCACCGAGCGCGGAGAGGGCGCCGGAGACCCCCGCGGGGCTGGCGCGGCCTGCCGAGGCGGGGGGCGGGCGCGGGGGCGCGGCGCGTTCGGCCCGGCCGCGGCCAGGCCGCTCCGGGGCCAGGCCTGGGCCCGCCGCGCTCCGCCCGCTGGCCGCACTACGCCGGGGTTCCGGGCGGAGTTTGCCGGGGCCGGGGCTCGGCTCGTCCCCAGCCTCTGGCAACGGAGCTTGGGGGCGGGGAGCAAGAGCCTCCGCAGGGCTGGCCATGGCCCTCCTCCTCGGGCCGCCGTGGGAGCAGGCCGCCGGCCGGAGGGGCGCGGCGAGCCGGGACCCGGCGGGCTCCGCCCCCGCAGGACCTGCCCTCCCTGGCCGGTCGGCCCGAGCGCCCGTCTGGTCCTCCCAGACTGTCTCCAATGTCCCTCCCGGCCCGGTCGTCACATCGTGCTCCGCTTCGGGTGCCGGAGGATCCGGGTTTGGGGGCGAGTCCCGGGCGACTGCGACTGGATACTGGGTGGCGCGCACAATCAGCGTCCTCCCCGCCCGGGCGAGGGTCTGCGGAGACGCTGCCTGCAGGCGTGGCGTGGTTTGTGTGCGCTCCGGCAGCTCAGCCTCGGTGCCTGACCAAAAGCAGCAGAGAAAAGCGCCGCAGTGCCGCTGCCCGTGGAGGCGGCGGTGGCGGCGGCGGCAGAAGACGCCCACTGGCGGAGCCGTCGCTCCCCACGCTGCCGCCGCCCGCGCCCACGTTGCGCGCTCGCTGGGACGGCCCCAATGGGCCAGGAACCCACACGCCCCTGCCCTCTGCGCAGCTTGTGCTCCCAGGACCTGTTAGCGGGTGGGGAACTGCTGTGTATCTGCCGGGCGTTGTTACATCTGGGTTCTGTGTTCCGGGAGCTAAACCCGCACCCCTGCAGTTGTTCCAGCTGTGTGCTAGCTATTGGGCTAGCCACGTCTGCCTGTAGGTTACCGAGCCAGGGAATCCTCCCGTTGGCGGGACAGCAGCTCCAGCTAGGCAGTGCTCAGCAGTGCTCAGTCACAGCTCCCAGGAGGGGAGTTCAAACTTAGACATTTGGTAGTTTAAATGAACTCAGTGTTTCCAATAAACTTAAGGTCTATCCCCCGGACTCCCTTTCCGGTTCCCACCTTAAAATGAACTGAGTGTGCACAAGCTATTTGTCCCGGTGAGGATAGACAATGGTAGAGCAAACTATGGCTCAAATACTGAAAACTCTGAGATCTTCACCCTGAAGCCCTGAGCCGGCCTCATTGCCGGCGGTTTTCTTGTCCTCGCCTCCTGCAGCCACGAATCCAGACAGTTGTAATTGAAGGGAGCTGTACCGCCCAATGAGCACTCAGAACAAGGCGCTGCCGAAGTTTGGAGAAGTTGGACAGCCGGATCGCACAGATGCGCAGGTGGTCCGGCTCCTGGCAGGCGGGTCCACCACGACACGCCAGGTCCCAGTGGAAGGCGGTGATCCTGCAGCCCCACGTTGGAACGGGCTGTGCAAACACATAGGTTACCTTCCCTAGTGGGTAGCATGTGCGCCACATCCCAATTTCACCGAGGGCAAGACGGTCACTGGAGCGTGAGGCTTGCGCTCCGGTGCAGCCGCTGTCCCAAGAGGGCTGGGGCCCTCCACTTGCTTCTGGCCCCTGCGCTCTTTCTCCCCCTGCACATTTTCTTCTCCTCAGTTTTGCGTGTTTTTTTAAATTTCGAAGTGTGCTGTAGTCTCTTTCCTTGTCAGCGCTTTTCCCCGACTCCCATCTGAATCCCCAACAGTGTAAAGGGCATATTTGCATTTGCACCAAACCGAGAAGGTGGAACTCCAGGGACGTGGTGCCGCTTCTTTCCCTAAGTAAAGAACACCGGCGTCTAGGCGATTCCTGGACCGACTCAGCGCTGCGTGTAAAGGGCGCCAGTCGGGACACGAGACGCACATTGAAATTCCTGAAGTTGCAGAACAAGAAAATGATTCTGGCGACTCTTACCTTAGGGAGAGGCGGGGTACCTTAGCTTTTGCATTTTTTTTTTTTCCGGTCAAGATAAAAACTCGGTAAGATAAAGCAATGCCGCCTGATATCCGCGGCAGCCTTCCGGCTCCGCTTCTCCCAGCGCGCAGAGCGGCACTGGTTACCTCTCTTCAGATCGCAGCGTGAGCAGGTTGGGGACTGGACTCTCCCGCGGGAAAGGGCTTCCACATGTTTAGAGAAGACGAGTTTCTCTTCGGAAAGTTTATTGTTCGTTCCTGAACACGAATAATATTTCTCCTTGCCTTTTAAGGTTTACCGGTTGCATTTTTTGGAGTCACGAAAGCGATTTTCCAGTTATCAAATAATAATAAATAATAATAATAAATTTAACTTGAATACAAGCCACTTTGCCGGCGTCGGGCGCGGGTTGGAAAACATCAAGTATTTATTCTGTGAGTCCTTGTTAAATCAGGACTCAAACTCCAGAGTTCTCATTAACCCTTTTCCAGAAGCAAACTTCTTTCTGCTTTTCATCCTTCTTTTCTCCAGTTGCTTCCTGGAAGGGACACATTTCCTGGACATATTAAAAAATCACAAACCATGACAACGGAAAAGGAACAATTTAAGGAGATGTTGGATGATTAGCAATTGAATTTTGATCTATGTTCTTCCTGCTGAACACCCGTGTCCTTGTTTGTTCATTTAAGCCTCTTAGGCAATCAGCCACTCTGGCTTTCTTCAAGAACTTTTGTTTGGTTATAGATTGAAATTACAAACACACAGGCAGGAGCTTGTCACTCACGGAGGCTCAGGTATTGCTACACCTGTAGAATGTGTTTCTTGAGGACTTTCTTCCTTCCCTTTGATGTTCTCTAGTAATGTATGAGAAAAGGGAGAAGACTGTCACTGAGCATTTGTTACTTCGAACACTTTATGGCCCAGAACTGAGTGAACACTGCACTCTAAAGTCCACATGGAGTTAACACTATAGTTACAAATGTGCCATCAGATTACTGTACAGTTGAGCCACGATTATAGTTATTAGGAGCAGAGAAACGGAGATGGCAGAATCCAAACTGTTGTCATTCTCTGGTAAAGGAAATGATTTTCCTAACTCTCAGATGAGGAAATGCCAGACGGAGTTGCAAGACATAAAATCTAAAGGAATCAAGCTAGCAGGAGCAAAATTGTCAAGATTATGATGACCACATCTGGTAACTGAACATTCTAAAAGCATGTGCAGAATTTGTCTATGCCCTTTGCCAAGGAAAATGATCAAGAACGAGTTTTATGTTCATAATGAAGACTTATTAGTGTACCTAGGCAAGGGCAAGTATATTTAAGTTCTCCAAACATTCTTCCATATATTGTGATTTTAAAATCAAGTTAATTCTCTATTATTTTTGGTGTTTTATGCCTAAAATTTCCTTTAATCTAGAGATGATACTTGCCTTCTTTGACTTACATACTTGTAAAAAGACTTATAAACACCAGTTAAGGTAGAGCCTAAGAAATCTTTGAATGGTCATAGTCCTCAAAAAATTATAAAATTTTTAAAAACTTAACCATGCATTCCTCTCAACAACCTAACCATTATAGTTCATAACTAATATGATTAGTATTTTATATTTTTATGAATTCATAGGCATGTGTCCTAACTGGTTTTATTTTGCAACCTTTGAGATTAGTGCTTACAGCTGTAAATTTTACATCACTGATTCTTGAAAAACTGTTCTCTTTTAAGATGATAATGATTTGTATTTATAATATATAAAAACAAAGATTAATTAAATGTTAAACTCAACTACTTAATGGATAAGTTCTAATGAAAGGGCACTTTCTTTTTACTTTGACTTTAGTTTTTGTAACTTATTTAAAACGGATAGCAAAATAACTCATAACTAAGGAGCTACTGTTCTCAAGTCAAGCTTTTCAATGTAAAAGCTACTAAAGTGTCATTGTACATGTCATGCAGGTGTGATACATGCAAACTCGGCCTTCTAATGATTCACCATTGGGTCTGCAAAATGAAGCTCAGCTTCCAGGTATTCATTCATGACTTCCCAAGCCCACTAAAGCCCTCTGAGTTGTTCTGAGTTTGTCTTACCTTCAATGTTTCTCACACCCAATTCATGATAGCTTTGTTGTCTATGCTCTTGGAACGTTAGTGTTCTACAGGCAATTGTTAACGGGCCACATTGAATCTTTTCATAAGAAAGTTCATGAATACATGGTTTACCTTGATGATCCAGTTTTAAACAGCATGACATCAGGCATCTTACCATCCACAACATTTCATAAAGGGCAGCGCACACGAGCACTCAGTAATTGCTGTCCTACCTGTCACCTGTATGCCACTGATCACAAATCTCTATTACTGCTGACGCTAACAAATCTTGACTAAATTGAGGGGTGCACTCTTACAGTATCATCATAGTCAAGCCTAAAAAGGAAAAAAAAAAAAAAAAAACAAGGCTATTATATTTCTAGTAAAAAAAAAAAAAAAACATTAAAGTCAACACCTTGAATGGACAGTCTTGAAAACAAACCAAAGGCAGCAAAAACAACTCTTGCAGCTATTACACATACTTCCAGATCTTCAACTTCAATGAAACCATACTCTTTTGCTTTTTTGTACACAGTGCTGAGTCACACTAGTAGTGTAATCATACATGTATATAGGGTCAATGAAATTACTCTTACAATTTCATATTCCTAGATTTTCAATTCCAATTAGATTACTATTATAAATTCAAACAGAGCAACTATAAACCAAACTTTAATTTTATTTTCACTTTATGTTATAAAACAAGTAATAACCAATATAGGTTATATTTGTCTTTAATGAAAATCAAGTGTCCAATTTTCAATTAGATTATTTTTATAATATGCAATTGTTCAAACAGGAAGATTCTAAACACATCCCAAATGTTCATTCCATCAGAAAAAGGGGTTATATATTTCTTGATTAAAATAAGAGGCAGGTAGAAATTTTCACTAATCAAACCAAAATATTTCACTCTCTCCTGAAAATAACCTCTGCATAATGGCTGTGAATATCCAGTCCTGAGGTCACTAGTGTTAAAAAGTCCTGCTGCTCAGTGCTGTGTCCTTGTGATGACTGTGCGCGTTAGAGCTACGTTTGACACTGCTGGGCTGTGAGGCAAGAGACAGGAAGTCCCTTTGGAAGCCATTGACGCTTACAGAGCTCTAACACAGGTTACAGTTCTCAAAACCAGGAGCAAACTGGAATGTAGCCACAAGCTCCATTCAGTCAGGATTTCCACCCCAGTTTTGTAAGTCAGATGAATCAATTTAGTTTGAGACTGTTTTGAGAATCAAACCAATGTGACAAAATTATATCTGAAAAAATTAATAATAAAGTTTTAATGAAAGAAAACATTTCTTTCAGAGAGCTGAAGTCCACTTTAAGGTGTTTGAGTAGGAAGGGAACATGGGGGTGGGCATTAGAGACAGAGAATTGGCTCCTTGATGGATTTCAAGGGCTTAAATCCAGAAGGTATCTACTGTGATCCCTGTGAACACCTTCTGTACCAGTAAGCATGCAGGTTCAGCAGGGGGTACCCAAGTGGCCCTTGAGTCTGTCCCTATGAGTTATAGTGTGATGCTTCAATTATGGATTGTTAATGTTGTTTGAAATAAGCAGGTCTTCATTTGCTACTTGGGAATATTTCTCTTGCAAACAATTTTAATTCTAATAGTCAAATTTTTTGCAGTGGGCCTTGGCATGGGATAAAAGTTACTTACAAGATAAAGAAATATTGATGGGTTTTCCAGCTGTGTCTCAAAAATAAGAATCAGAATGGCTTGCTTCATCCAGAGGATTGATTCCCTTCTGCAAATCTCATAGACACAGCAAGACTCAGCCTGAGACAGAAGAAGCCCCTCTGAATTTTGTTCCCGTCTGGACCAGAATTGGGTGGGCATTAAAGGCCACGGGGCTGGGGTAGGGCTCACTGACACAGGGGAGATGTCCTGACCTTGGGCTTGGACCTGTGAGGGTTTTAAAGAGGAGAAAGCAGAGTTCTTTGCCCCTAAGCTCCTTCTGTTAAAGTGCCCAGAGGGAAAAGGAGCAGGGCTCAAGGCAGTGAGGTCCTTAGACTGCTTTGGGACAATACCCGGGCTTCTTGCAGGATGGAATCTTGCAGTACCAAAGGCCCGGTTTGGCTTGGAGTACACACCATCCTGCAGCATCTATCAGAGCAACCTGTTGTGCAGTTAAGTAGAACTTCCTATATTAATGCTTCAAAATAGACTCTTTGAGGAAAAATAACTCACAGAAGCCAAAAGATCAGAAGCCTTGGCTTTTCAACATTTTTTCCTCTATGTGACTTGACAGAGAGACAAAGAAATTGACCAGCCTCTATCAGGTGGGAAGTGGCAAGAAGGGGTCTTTGAGTCTAGATGACGTGTCTCCCTTAATCCCTGGTTGCATTCATTTATTGGGTTCAGAAACAGGGTTCAGCGATTATGCCCATACTCTGCCTCAGCTGCAGCCAGGAAGAGAGGTGATGTCGATGGGGCCTCTTCCCGTGTTGCTTTCACCCTCATTATTCCCCGCAGAGTAGGGAACATTTCAGCAGTAACTGCATCAAGACTCTTTTGAGTTCAATGGTGTACAGCCAAGGAGGGCATCTTGAGAGCAAGAAGCTCCTGAATTCAAATGGTGGTCTCTGCACCTGACACCAGGTCTCCAGTTCCTTTGCCAGGGTTCCACTGATGGCAGGAAAGTTTACTTTTCTCCTTCTCCTTCCAGCACTCCAGTCCTGGTAGACACTTTCATTGGAGATTTCCAGAAGTTGCAGCCAGGAGTCTTGCGTTCCTGGTATCTCATCCTGTCCTCAACCCCAAGTAAGGACTTTTGCACCTTCAAATAATCTGCCATCATAGCTAGCAGGAATAAATAAGTATATATGTAACATATACATATTATATATGCATGCATATAACACACACAAGAGTTAACATAACCCTGTAGTACAAAAAACATACTAAAAAGTCAAGAGTATTCTACTAGTTAGAAATGGCCATAAGAAGTCTTCCTTTTACTTTCTCTCTCTCTCTCTCTCTCTGTTTCTGTTTTGTACCATGGATTGAATGCAGGGTCATGTCAGTCCTGAACTACATCCCCAGCCTTTTTTATTTTTTATTTTGAGACAGGGTCTTGCTAAGTGGCCCAGGTTGGCCTCAAGCTTGCAACCCTTCTGCCCTGGCCTCCCGAGTTGCTGGACCACGGGACTTCCTGCTTACTTTGAGACCTCCATCTGCTGTGTTGAAGGACACCTCCATGGCCTTCCATCTTCCCAGAAGAAATCCAGCAAGGCTAAGTGGCATCGGAGCATTTGTTGGCATCACCGTTTAGTCATATTGTCATATTTTAGACATATTTAAAATATGTCATATTTTAGAAGGACCCGTCTTACCTAAGCCTGAAGGTATATCTGTGGTTCAACTGGGTCAGAGGAGATGTCTGGGAGGCGTTTGCTCAAGTCACTAGGACAGAGATCACGATGCCTGCTGCACACTCTAGGTTAAGGCAGCTCCTGGGAGTCACAGAAAAAATCTCCAGGTAGGCAAATGGTCAGCTTGTTCTGGGTAGACTTTGTGTGTCCTTTCCTTTCCAAGGCCCTGATGTGGCCTCCAGTCCTGCAGTGAGCATCATGATCTGAGAACATTTGCTTTATTGCACATAGACTGGCCCAGCCTTACCAGGCTTCTCAACGTGAGTCACACAAGAATGCGTGTGAGTATAATGTAGGGCCCACCGAGTGGCTTCACTGCAATGAGGCCATCATTACCATTTGGCTGGAGCTGCTGCTTCATCCATAGCATAAAAGACCAGCGAGGGCACTGAGAAATGACAGGCGTCTTAACTCACATCGGTGCATTTGATGAAAGGGTTAGGCAATGTGATCATCTGCATTCTGAGTGGTTCTCCTCCTTGATTAAAAAAATGAAAAATGAACCTGAACTATTAAAACCAAGGTAAAAATCATTGATTGTTATCTAGTAATCTTAAATAATTGACAAATAAGTCATGATATAATCACCTTAATTTAAATATTAACATTTCTTCTAAGACACTCTTCTGGTCTGTAGTAGCATTGTGTACTGGGAAGCTGGTCAGGTTGGGGTAGGTAGAGAGGGCTGGAGATCCCTGGGGTCTTAGAATACTCCAAATTACCAGCTGTAGTCCAGACTTTCTGCAAAGTAGAGAATGGGGATGAACACACTGAAACAAATCCAGAAGTCAGGGTGGCATGGACCCTTCAGGATAAATGACAGTAGCATCTCAAAGTCTGAAGGAGACCTTGCTCATTTCCTCTTACAGGGGCAACATGTTTCTATTGATCCCATTTCAGGGCCTTGTCTCCAATTTTTGAAGACTAACCAGTAGACCAACCTGTTAGATCAGACTACACTGATGAGAAAACTGATTTCATAGGTTTGCAATGTATCAGTATTGAATCACCCTTTTTTGACAAGAAGTTCCTTAATTTTTATTGGAACAAATTTTTTATTGTTAAGATATATGTAACATACAATCTGCCAACATACCCAGTGGCATTCATTTCTGTGAAACTGAGTGCTCTCCCAAGGTTGTGCACCCATCCAAATCCAAACTTCTTCCTTGTTCCCATGGAACGGTAACTCCCTATCACCACCTAGCACCAATTTTGATGATCAAGAGTGGCTTTTGACAAACCAGTGGGACAAGATAGGGGCATCCACACAGACGAACAAAATGAAGGCCGTTCTCCAAACTCAGAGGGTAATTTCATGAAAGAGGAAAATGGTCCACGGAACCTAGTTCTGAATAAAGGCAAGAGCTAAAATATAGCTATTTGATTTGGAGAGAAGATGTTTTCAGGATGCACATAGAGTGGTGAATGGAGAATCCAACCCCAGCACTCTGGAAAAGAACAGTGGACCACATTCTGGGTCTCGTTGGTCTGTGCTTACCCTGCCATTACTCTTAACTGAAACGTGGAGACATGACGTAAGAACTGTGACATGTATGTGGCACCCTGTGCTGTTTTGATGCACGTAGGCATTGTACAATGTTTAAATGAAGGCAAACATACCTGTCCCCTATTTCTTTATGGTAAAAACACTCACACCACCACAAAATACAGGTTAAGTTGGATCATTTTGATCTGATTTATACAAATTTAGTGTAAAATTTCAGAAGAGATCAATACAAAGGAGATAAATATACTCATTAAGATATGGCCATGGGTGCTTGGTTCAGCAGCCCATATACCTAAATTGGAACAATACAGAGATTAGCATGGCCCTTGCCCAAGGATGATATGCAAATTTGTGAAGCATTAATAAAAAAGATATTGCCATGAATACTGAAGATTGCTCCTTACATTTAGAACTTTATTCTATTTATGAGAGAGGCTTCCACAAAATTTATCAGACTTACTAGTAGCATTTAAAGGTTTTCATCACTTGTCCATACTCTGCTAATAATGGTATAAAGCAATCTCTTTTAACATAACCAAAGCCTTCAGAAACGGTGCCAGCAATCCACTAGGGTTCCAAAGAATGCATTCCATGGCAGTAGGTTCCATGAGGTTCCAGCATAGTCCACACCACACCCCAGTTAAGCTTGAACTAACCCCAGTGGGTCCCAGAGTTGTGGCATCTAGGTGAAGCGATCGGAAAACAGTCACCAAGCATGGCAACTCTGAAGGAAACAGCAGTGTGGACTGTGAGCTTTCCAACAGGCAGACTAGACTGAAGAGGGCAAGGGGTGCCCCATCAGAGGGGAGCGGGGCAGAGACCACCTATGGACGCCTGAGCCCTTGCAGGACGTTCACACAGAATTTGATGTGCCCAATCAACGTGCTTCCTCCAGAAGTCTGCGACCCACTTTGAAGCGCACTGCTCCAAAATTAGAAAAGCCTGATCTTCATATATTTTTAATTGTCTCTTACATCATAGCAGGTATATGGTCATTGGATCAGTGTACCTTCTCTGTTGGATTTGGGACAGCAAGGGTTAAAACCAGGTTTCTGTCATGGGCTGGGGACAGTGCCTGAGCCAGGCAGGGACCCTGAGCTCTTTCCCCAATCTCATATCTTGGTCCTCTCCAGTAACTTTTCATGTAAAAGAATCAGCGTATGTGTTTATTTTTAGTTTCTCCTGTTAGTTTCTCCTGTTTTATATATTACTAGTTTCATCTATTTGTTTTCTCTTCACGCACTTCTTTTTTGTTTTCTAATTTATTCCTTTATTTCCAGTCCATCTTCAATACTGAAGGCACTTCCATGCATACATTTTCCTGAGTCACGCTTATAGGAATACTACAGGTTTTAGAATAAACTATTTCCCACTTTTTATCTTCTGAGTGATTTTAAATTATAGTTTTTGTATATAGCACATATCCTCTTTGATACATGGGTTATGTAGAAGTTTCTTAACTTCTAAGCAGATTAAAATATTTTCAGACACATTATTATTATTATTACTTGGATTATATAAAAGAATGTGGCCTGTAAAATTACTAATTTTATTTTGAAGTGCTCTTGTTGTCCACATGTACGATCACACTTTGTAACTGTTCAGTGGGGAAGGAGACTGCTCAGACCCACACTGAGGCCTACAGTGCCCAGTGCAGATCTTGCTTTTCTCCCTTTCCTGCTGCATGTACCTGGACAAAGCACTGCATTTTTCTGAGCTTCATTGTTCATCTTGAGAATGGAAGCAAGAGGGATGTTCATCTCTTCCTGTTGCTGTGAGAATTTTTAAGATTATGTGTGCAAAAGTGCTGAAAGCAAACACTCAGCTGATGGAAATATTAAAAACAAACAAACAAACAAAAAAAAAAAAAAAAAAAAAAAAGAACAGAAAACAGGAAGAACTTTGGTCTCTGCAGTCTGAACAGACCCGGATTTGAATCCTAGATCCACCCATCCCAGCTCCCCTGGGGCCAGTCATTTCATGGTTCCAAGTTTTCCCAGGATGGACAGCAGGGATAAAGTAGAAGAGACAGTGGGCATTCAGCAGTGCCCAGAGCGGAGTCGGCCCCCAGACGGCACCTGCTGTTTTTATGCGGACCACTGAATGAGATAAAGTAGCCAAGGAACTTGTAGCCTAACTCATCATAGCCAGGACCACCCAGATCAAAGGGCCAGTGAGCTCAACACAAAGGACAGACTCCAGCAGCTCCGAATGCTGGCTTTGCATTGCTTGTTAACTACAGCACAGAGCCAGGACACCAGCTTGGCATTTTTGCATACTCAGCACCAACTTCCAACGCTGAAGTCCAGGTAGGAATGGTCCTAAAGCTAGTCCGGGGCTTTTCTGATCACGCTCTCTTTGTCCCGGCTTCGATCTTGCCCCTGGCTGAAGCCCGGCCCTGTTCACGCAGACGTCCACGTCGGCAGGGCCCAACTGCGGCCAGGACCCTTTCTTCCAAGACAAAGGACCACGTTTTCAGGTCTAAAATTTCAGAACAAGCATATCAGATGAAAAAGGAGGTGAAGCGATTGGATATTTTGATTAGTATCAGTGGTTTTATCTACTCCTTTACCTGCCCTAAAGACCTGGCTAAATTTGTAATATGACTTTATTATTCTGCAAATCAGCAAATCTTATATATTTTTGCAAGCCTGACATTTAAATATCTGTCTGCTTTGTTTGCTTCTTTTTGATTTGGAACACATGTTAAGCAAAAAGGTCAAATCAAAATACTCCGTATTTCATCCCTAGAAGTGTAAATAAGATTGGACTATGTGATAACAAGACATCAGCATTGTTTACTGATACATAGACCAGTAAATAAGGGTTTATTTTCATTCAACAAGAGTGCAGTACATTATTATCCAAGTATATTCTAGTATTAAGAAATAAGCAGAAGTCTTTGAAATATTAAATTTAAAATTTTCATCCTCTATTCAGTTGGAATAAGATTGCTCTAAATCAGCAAACGTTCTCAAGTTATTTGTGTATGGAACTCCCAGAAGGGACTTGCAAGCGTACCCCACTCTTCCTGGTGTACCTCAGTTGGGCAGTTAAGGAAAACCCAGAGTTGCTGTTGGAGAGCCGTTAGAGGCCACCAAGTGCCACCTGTCTTTCCATGCTGACAATATCGTTCATCCATACGGCCAACAACTGGGTGTCTGCTCCTCACCGGGCACTCTGCTAGGCAGATGAGCTATATGAGTGAACCAAACAGAGAGGACCCCTGCTCTTGTGAAGCTTTTCCAGAACAGAGAATCAAAAGCAATAAATAACAGAACAAGTGAATGATGTCAGTTGAACAAAGCCATGGCAGGTCAGCCAAGACGTCCCTGGGAAGCTGAGGCGCAAGGCCGGGTGCAGGCCCTGGGTATTGGTCATTCTGAATGAAATGGGGAAGTGTTGGTGGGCGCACATGATCGGATCACTCGCAGGTCATGTGCATTTTTATCATCAAGTGCACTGGAAGGTCACGGCACTGAGAGACTGACCGTCTACACCATAGCCCCTCCCCACAGGTCAGGAAGGGCCTTGGCAGTGAATAGAATTAAAGACCTTCACAGGGCTGGAAGGAGGACGCAGGGACCCCTGGGGGCTCTTCCTCCGGTAGTACAGACAGACACTCTCTTATTCTGAAGAAGTGAGACTTTCAAAGAAAGAGTACACAGTCTTGCTTGAATGACCTATTTGCCTCCTTCCTGTGATGTCTGATTTTCTGTGCACACTTGGCCAGGCCATGGTGCCCCGATGTTCGGTCAAACATCAGCTTAGATGTCACTGGGAACATATTTTTTTAGATGAGATGCTCATCTATATTGGTCAGCTTCAAGTAAAGGTGATGACTCTCCATAATATGGGTGGGCCTCATCTAATCAGGTTAAAGTCTTGAGTGGAAACTGAGGCCTCCTTAGGAAGAGGAATAGCTACAGATGTCTTCCTGGAGCTCCGCCCACCATGCCCGGACAGCAGAGTCTAGACTTACCAGGTAAACGGCTTGCTCCAATGCCTTATTTTGTGTGTGTGTGTGTGTGTGTGTGTGTGTGTGTGTGTGTGTGTGAGAGTGAATGGGTATGGGTGTGTGTGTGTGTCTTTGTATACATGTTTGTGTATATGCACGCACACATGTATATATTTGTTAATATGTATGTGTGTAAAAGCACATGTGTGTCTTTGTGTGAATATATGTACAAACACATCCCAGGGGGTTGGGGTGTGTAACTCCCCTTTGGCTCTGTTTCCTAGGAGAGCCCTGGCTAACACGCTTTCCCACGACTCCTTTGCCATTGTCAAGCTAACACCTTTGTATTCAGATCTTTTTCTAGTGTATTCCTGGAAAAAAAAAAAAAAAATCTTAGTTTTTTAGAAGCTCGAGCCCTTTGGGGTAGCTTTTTAAAATTTAAACTAGGAGTGAGAAAGCTCAACTCCTCATTATTATTTCACTTGTATTCTGAAATAAAGTTATGGGAAGCATGCCCTCCCTTCCGTTCTGCCTGCCTGTGCAAGTGGATTTCTCCTAGGTTCTGCTTTCGGTAGGGACCCTGGTCCCAGTCAGGGCCAGCCGCAGCAGCGGGCATCTCAAACCCTCACCAGGCCCTCTTCCCGCCAAGCTCAGCCTCCCCTCCCTTCTGTTCTCTTTGTACTAACAGGTTTTGTACATTAGCTCTTACCAAAAAAGAAAAAAAAAAGCCCTTTGAATGATGAATTAGCATGCACATTCTTTCTTACATGTGGCGGAAATTCTATCCTAGCAACAGGCACCTAATCCTGTCACCCGCAAGGATCTCTGGAAATCAGTTGGAAACTTCCAGACTCTTCCAGATCCTTTCTGTGAAGGAATGCCTAATTAATGGAAGAAGATGGGAGGGTGTCTGAGAAACTGAGTTTCCCTGGGGACACGTTCTGAGAATGTGTGATGTGGGATCCAAGTCTCAGCGCGCAGCCTGTGGGGCATAGGTGCCGGCCTGCCTGTTAGTGCCAGGGGCTGTCCTCACAGTTCATCTCCAAAGCAACTTCACGCGTCAGGTGCACAGAGCTCATCTGCCCTGAGCAGTGACAAGGGAGGGGTGAGGCGACTTAACTCTCCTGAGCTTGATTCCACCTGCTCCTTACTCAATGTTCTCAAGGCTACAATGGCCTCAAATGCTTGGGGGGAAATCCGGCCGCTAGGCTCAGTCAGAGAAGTGGAAAAATACCTTCTCCCAGCCTTCCAGCAAGCCCCAGCTTGGGAAGACCTTTGGAAAGGGGATTCTGGATTCCAACACAGCTCTCCACCCAGGGGCCGTGGGCTGCCCCTTCCTCTTGGCCTCAGCCTCAGCCTGGCTCCCACTGTGGGCAGACCGGAATGTCGAGACCCTCTACAGCCTCCTTCAGCCTGAAGGCTACTCTATTTCACCGTCTGGGAAAAGACACACGGTGAAGCTGGACCTGTGAAATAGCCGATGGTCAAGTGTTCTCGCCTGTGGAAAGGGCACTTTTACATGGCTCAGCTTCATGCATATCTACACCCTCCGTTTTGCTTTTTAGAACACAGATTTCTGGGGTCCAATGTAGACATGCAGAGACAAAAGTTGGGGAAGTGGCACTTTGAGAATAGTCTCTCTCTGATGGTTACCGTGGAAGCTACTGGTAGTTGCTCTTGAGTACTATTGGGTCCTACTGTGGGTGCTTGCTGAGGCCTGCTGGGTTCCACTGTGGGTGCTGCTGAGGACTGCTTGGTACCTCTGTGGGTGCTTGCTGAGACCTGCTGGGTACCCACAGTGGGTGCTATGGCACACTCCTGGATACCACGGTGAGTACCCTTGTTCCTGCTAGGTACACCAGTGGGACCAAGATGGAGAAACAGCCCCAGGGCTTGACCTTTTATTTCTCCTAAGGAGTACAGCATCTGATTGGGAACTGTTAAGAAACCTCATGGTGAGATTTTCTGTCTGAACTTTTGGAAGTAATGTAGCAAAGAGATTTAAGGCCAAATGTAATATTTTTCAGGTTCTCAGATATAAGTAAGTTGCTGCCAAAAGGGTGAAAATGATCAGCACTCCACAGAGACGCCAAGGGCAAGTCACACTCTCCCCTGTCCCAGAGGGCAGACTTAGTTATAATTTGAGGTGCTGCCCCTGGAGATAGGCACCTCTCAAGTGCACCAAGAGAAAATAATGGAGTCTTGTTGACATAAAATGACCTTGAACTGGGGTCATGATCTGCAGACTACTTTTAGGTAAAGAGGAGGAACATTTGCACGATTTCTACACAGAAAATGCTTCCTTCCCCAAATGCTCACTACTTTCTGCGTGAACACACCCATCTCCTCCCACGTGTGTTAGGTGAGTGGCTTGAGGCAACTGCTTCTTGGCACTCTTGTCTTGGCACTGCTGTGGAGCCTGCAGCTCTGGAGACTCAGCTGACTCTGTGAATGGCATGCACAGAGCTCCCAGATGGCAGGCACCGGGGCCTTTCCACCCCAGCACGGAGAGGCCAGCCCTCGGAGCCGCTTTCCCATTACCACGTTCTGAGCCTGCCTTGTCCAACACGCCCCTGGGACAGGTATGGGAGTCCGTGATTGAATCAGATTTCCAGTTGGTGAACAGAGACATTTGAGCTACAAAAAGGAATTTTAAAAGCCAGTTTCCTATTCTGTAGTTCCATGTGTCGATAGAAAAAAAAACAATTTTAAGAGAAAATTTCAAAATTACACTTTTTGGCATCAATACCAACCTCAATAATGGTCTTGGAAAAATATGGTTTGTGTCTGTGTGTATTTCCTTTGAGACAATGGTTCAGAATCATTAAGAGAATTTCTTAAAAATAGTTCCCCCCCCCCTCCAGCATTTCTGATTCAGTGGACCTGGGGCGGGCTGATGATTTGCATTTCTAGCAAGTTCCCAGGTGATGCCAGGGCACTACAGTGTAAAGCCAGGGCTTCTTTAGAGCCATAAAGGAATCTGTAGTCATCTTAGACACTCTCCCCTTCTAAGAAAAACAAACCATGGGCAGGAGATAGCTCACTACTGTGAGTGTTTGAGATACTCTGGCCTTTTTACCCAGAATTGGCTCTCGTCTGCAGAGCCTGAGGACCACACACCAGGTAGGTCAGTTCTACAGGGTGATGTCACTCCTGCTTGTTCTTCAGGTACACGAGCAGGAGGGTGGGAGACTCTTGGCAAGGTCCACTGAGATTCTAAAACCACTGGACAAAGATAAGTCTATTCACACTAATGGTAACGAGCTTAATTTTTCTGAAATTATTTCATATCATCACAGAAGGGTATGATGCCTCAGAGAACACGGGCAAGATTCTAGAATCCACCTCATACAGCAATCAGGAACTCCCTCCAGGCTGTCCTTACCTGGTTTCCACTTGCTGATTCCCACCGTCTGTGAAACCATCCAGATGTACCTACTGCCATGGACTGATTGTGTCTGCCCCGAATTCGTAGGCTGAAACACTGATCAGAGACGTCAGGAGGTTGGCCCTGGGAGGTGACCAGGTCACGAAGATGGGCCCTCACGGAGGGGATCCCCAGAGACGGCCCTAGACCCTCTGCCAGGTGACAGCACAGTGAAGATAGCCGTGGTGAGCCAGGCAGGGGCCTCCCCAGGCACTGCTCTGCCAGCACCTTGATCTTGGACATCTCAGGTCCAAAACCCAGTCCAGGGCATTTTGTCATAACAGCTTGAACAGACCACCTACACCACGGTCTTCATCAAATGAGACACAAAGATCTCAACAACAAAGGGCTGACATCTGACTGACCATTGTTCCAGCAGGCTGTGCCTGGTGCTCACGGCCGAGCTAGGTGCTCCTCTGACTCACTCTGTGAACGCCGAAACTTTCCCTTCATAGCATTTAATCTGCATTAAAATTCCCAGTTTCCTTATCTGTCTCCGCCTGCAGCAACAATTGCGCAGATATTTATCGGAGGTGGACTGGAAACTGAGCTACTTCTATTATCTTTCTCTTTAGTGCGCTGCTTTCTTGCTTGTTCACTTGTTCCCTAGCTTATAGAGGAAGAAAGACTTTGAGAGGAGAGAGAGAGAGAGAGAGGCTTTGCATAAGAGAGAGAGACTTTGCTTAAGAGAGAGAGACTACACTTTCAGAGATCTATATCTTCTTAGTTCTGCTGCTGCTTCTTAAAGGTGCATCCTGCATCCTGCGTCCTTCACTCTGCTATCTAGAGGTGTGGCTTTACTTCTCCGTTCTGCAATCTGCAACCTGCGTTCTGCCATCTATCAGAGGTGCTGCTTATACGATGGTGCTTCCTATAGGTGTGTGTCTTATATACCTAAGACAGCCAATCAGCTTAGGATTAGCACAGTTGAGGCACGCCCCTCGGTAACAATCAAGAAAGAATGAGGAATATCTGTTGACCACTAACACAGAGGAGACATTAACTAATCAGGCAAAAGTAGATCACGCCGTGTTAACATTAATTATGTGCCACCTCTTAGCTCAATGCCAGCCGCCATCTTAGGGTTACACAAGCATGTCTTCTGCACTTGTCCAGTTCCACCCCCAGAACACAGAAGCACGTGGGGGCAGGGCCAGGCCCCTCTGCGGCACCAGGGCTGCTCCAGGCCCTTGGTGCGTGGTTCCCTCACAACGCACATTCTCTGTGAGCTTCCCTGCAGCCACCGTGTAAAGCCACAGCCTCTCTGGCCCTTCCCTGCCTCCTGCTCACACTCTCTCACGCCCATCAGCCCTGGTGTCCTCTAGGCGCGGTTGCTCACTGCCTCTTTCCTGGAGGTCTCTGACAGCGTGTCTGTGCTCTGCTTGGTGCTGGAGCCCAGACCACGGGCAGCCTGGTACAGGAGGACTCTCAGGAAGCCACCGTTCCGTGAAGGCACGTGTCTACTATGGGTGAGCACCGTCCCTGCACCCACCTGGAAATCCATCAATCTGTTCCCAGAGCAAGGGGACGACGCATCACGACTTCTCCAGAATGTCCCTCTCTGACCCTGAGCCCTCTCGGTCCCTCTCTGACCGCTGAGACGTGGGCCGCCTTGGCCAGGCTGTCCGCCATTCCTGTGTCACTACATGGTGGCCCTGGCTCTGCCTGCTCTCCTGGCACTGTGCTCCCTGTCCTCGGATCCAGTGGTGTGAGGAGAGCCACGGGGAGCCCGTGTTCTGGTATCACAGTGACATTTGCCCCAAGGTCACATCTAGAGCTTTACTGAACAGAAAGACACATGGAGACTGATTTGGAACACGACTTATTTGACATTAATATTACATTGAAAGTTCTCTGTACTGTTTGATAATTCTGAATTCCTTTCAAATCTACAGTCGCAGTACCCGTGACCATGGCACCCACAGTACTGTGATCTGCTGAGTCAATGAAGCCATCGTGGGGTCCAGAAAGGAGACAGTGAGGCCTCCTCCTCACCTCCCAAAAGCTGGATGTGTGCTTCCTATGTGCTTGTGAGCCCCACCCACGCATCTGTGATTTCTGAAGTGATCCTCCCCCTAAAGGCACTTACTGGCCTAAGGAGTGGGTGAGGGACTGTCCCCACGCAATCTGCATTACCTCACTCTTTGTTACCCATAATGCCTTTGAGAGTCCTAAGGGTCAACTTTCCTTCCACCAGAGCTTTAATCATACCAGGTCACCGGCGCAGGGAAGAATGTAGCAAAGAACCAGGCTTTTGTTTAAGTCTTAGAGCAGCTGGCTGACTGGCACCCCTTAGCTAGAATCTGGAAAATTCCCCCAAAGCAATGAAAGTGAAAACCTCCATGTGGAGGGAAATCCAGCGGGAAGGCTCCCAGCTGCACCTCTGTTTGGGGGTTCACTGTGTGCTTGGTGGCCAGTCTTCCTCTAAGGCTTGTTTCAGTTTATAATTCCAGAGCTGACAGAGAGAAATCAGATGCACTGTTAACTGTGGTTGTAAATTAACTAAGGCAGTCTGGTCTGCCTGCTCCTTAGGATTGGCTCGGAGTCGGGAATCCCTGCCTTTTATTTTTATTTTTTTGGTACCAGGGATTGAACTCAGGGGTGCTTGACCACTGAGCTGCATCCCCAGCCCTATTTTCTGTATTTTATTTAGAGACAGGGTCTCACTGAATAGCTTAGTACTTTGCTTTTACTGAGGCTGGCTTTGAAGTCTTGATCCTCCTGCCTCAGCCTCCTGAGCTGCTGGGATCACAGGCATGTGCCACCTTGCCTGGCAGGAATCCCTGCCTTTTCTTCAGAGAAAATATATTATGAATCTTTCCAGACAGCAATCCCCAAACACACACACACTGTTGTTTGACTCCTCGTAAGAGGCAGCTTGGCATCACTACAGTGAAATACCCGAGTTAGCTAGTTTATAAAGAAAAAAGGTTTATTTAGCTCACAGCTTGGGGGTTCAAAGCCCAAGATGCAGGACATTAATTTCAACTCCATTGGGGGCAGCAGGTGGCGGCACATCATGCAGCAAGCGCCTGTGTGCACGAGAGCTCATGTCACCAACCCAGAAGAGGAGCCTGGCCTCCCACGGTTCTGCCTGCCGGGGAGGAGCATTGGCTTCACCCAGCCTAGTTCACTGGTTTTGATTGAAACCTCGGGCTGAATTCTCACAGTGGCAAGCGGGTTAAATCTACCTTAACGAGGGCAGAGCACCGCTGGTAAAACAAAGGAGCCCATGTCACATGCATTTGCAGGAGGGAAATAGCGGAGTTCTCAGGCAGATCACGCGCTCTCTCCGCGGCATGGCATCGTTCTTGTGTTTGCAGTGCCTTTTGTAAGGGCTTTGAAACACCCTGGGAGAACCCGGCCGCTCTGAGAGCACAACACAGAGCTCTGGCTTGGGCGGACCACTACCACTGCGGTGCTGGGTCTCACCTGGGCGCGGCTGCAGGCCTGCCTGTCCCCCAGGCGCTGGCACGTGTGCGTCAGGAGGGCTGCGGAAAATGTTAAGGCGAGTGACGGGAATCACAGTAGCCAAAACTAAAAACATCCGCTTTATTCAGGTTGGTCTGCGGCAGAGTCAGGGGAGGTGTTCGAAGCTCTGGTAAGCTGAGCGCCCGAAAGGGCTCAGAGCATGGCGGCTTCCAGCCCCTGCCTCCTCTCCAGCCCACACGGCCGCCTGCGTCCCCTGGACACTCTGGCGGGAAGGCCGGTCTCCTGGTTCAGGCACCCGTCCCCTCTGCCGGCAGGAGGGGGCTTCCTGTCAGGAAGTCTCTGATCCCTTACTCAGGAAGCTTTCTCAACTACAGCTGGTCACCAGGCCCAGGGAGCCCAAGGTGGCCTTTAGAATGAAGAGGAGCACTCACACGTCCATTCCGCTCTGGGCGGAGACGACGGGGCGTGGGAGGCCTCGACTCCGAGCTCGCCCTCATCCTCACACAGACCGGGAGCGTCGTCTGACCCTGGCCCTGTTCCATTGGCCAGAGGCGATTTTTACCCGCCCCTTTTGCGACTTTGACCGTGCTGGGAGGACGTGAGCCTCTGGGGCAGGGCTGCTGGCCACCCGCTCCCCAGCGCAGACTTGACGCAGAGCGAAGGGCCCCAGCCAGGGAGGCCAGCCGAGGGCAGCCCGCGTGGCCTGCAGGGCGTCCCTGAGGTTGCTCACAGGCAACTCTTCTGATGAATGACCACTGGGCAGCCAGGGCAGAATGGAAGACGCGCTGATCCAGGTAGCCTGAGCTGTCACAGGACAGCCTGCCAGCTGAAGCGAGCAGGGCGTGTCATGCTACCTGTGTGTAAGCAAAGCGTACATGACACACAGCCATGTGTGGATGCGCAGGGAACTAAGGAAGGCTGCCCAAGAATAAATGCCTCTCCCCCTCTCTCCCTCTCTCTCCCTGTGTGTGTGAACAGATGGCAGTGTTGTGGAAAGTGTAGGGGAGGAGTGAGACTTCTCTAAGTGTGCCTTTTTATATTGTTTTCATTTCAAATCATATGAATTTTAAACATTTAAAAAAATTTAAGTCGTGTGTTCCATGAAAAACAAACAAAAAACAGAACAGCTTCCTCTGTCAGCACAGTGTATGGAGGGTCTGCACAGCAATTTTGGAGGGCTAATCAAGGCACTAAAAGGTGTCGACTCCCATTGACAGTTTCCTATGCATACACGCCTATGACCAAGTGTAATGTGCCAACTAGGCACATTAGGAGATTCACTCTTACATGTTAGCAAACTCAGTCTGTGGGACTTTTTTCTATTAAGAACTTTTACATTTTCACTTAAAAAAGGCATTTTATGGTTTCTCTTTGGCATATCCAAATTGTCAACACCACTATTTTTGTACTTTGGGGCCAATTGTTAAGGAAAATAAGAGTCACTCAAACACAAGCACTGCGACTTCAACAGATCTGATGATCAAAGTGACCACTAGGCAACTAATGTGAGGGTAGCATATACAGTGTAGATCTGCTGGACAGAGTGATGATTCCTGTCATAGGCAGTACAGAGCAGAGGGTGGCATGCAATTTTAACACATCACTCAAAATGGCATGCAAGTTAAAACTTAAGGTTATTTCGGGACTTTTTTCTTTACTATTTTCAGACAGTGGTTGGTTGTGGGAAATAGAAACTTCAGGAAGTAGAACATGTTTGGGGTGGGGCACTGCATTTCACAGCTTCCATCAGCCTGTGAGGACATGGTTTGGTTCCGATGAACACGAGCCCCAGCCAGCCTTGAGAGACTCAACCCTGTCCTCCTGGGATGGTTTTCCATGATGCCCACATGGAGTATTTCATGGATTGCTGGCACTCTCACCAACCTGGCTTTGGCCTCCCTACCTTCAGTCTGCTTCTGCTACCCCCCCCTTTCCTTTTAAAGCATAGTGGCCTCTGGAAATGGTAACTCTGGTCATTTCCTTGTTTGAAACATTGCAAAGACCCTCTTTGCTCCCAGGACTTGCGTGTGGGGTGGAGGTTCAAGAGGCCTTAGCCTCACTACTTATTCCCACACGTTCAGAGGCTCCCAGGCCTCTGATGTGCTGTCCACCTGGCTTCCAGGCTAATTCTCCATGTGCACTGTGTGATGGTTACTAAGCCCATGAATCAGCTTGACCAGAACGTGGGGTACTGAGACATGGCAAGACTGAACTCTAGGTGAGGATGTGCAGGTGATTCTGGAAGAAATGAATATCTGAACCCAGAGTGGGGTAAAGTAGGTGCTCTGCCTGAGGCAGAGCCTGCTGTCCTGGGTCTCAGGCCCTCACACTGTGCTGGAGATCACGCCAGGGCTTTCCTGATCCTCCAGCCCTGACTACAGATCTTAGCTTCTAGGTCTGTGGGAGCTAATTCCTTATAACTCTCTCCTCTCCTCTCTTTCTACACACACACACACACACCACCCTGTGTTCCTTTTCTCTGGATAACCTGGCTAATGCACTGACCATCTCCTGCTCATAGAGGCCTCTGGGAGCCACTGCACCTGTGTCGGCTGCCCCCCAGGGCTGTCCACCACACCTTAGCCACTGCACAGTACTTACTGGACAGACCCATGGGGCCTGGCTACTTGTCCTCTATTCCTTGGCAAATGAGCCCTAAGGGGGTGGAACTGTGTGGGCCCTTTTTATCACTTTATCTTACACTTTTAAATCAAGCACTCAGTAAGTACTTACTGAATTAATGAATTTTAATTATATCCTTTGTACTTTTTGAATGCACACTTTGAATTGATAAGCAGGCAGCTTATGTCATCCCTTGAAGTCCTCAGAGTGAATCATCTCTTGAATAGGTCCCCGTTTCCTCAGTAACTTTAAGTTAAAAGATTTGATTAAAAAAATACCTCATTAGAGGCAGACTAACCAGCAAGTATAGATCTGGTTCCCTGACAGCCAGTACAGGGCAGCGATCCATGTGCCAGGTGGGGGGGCCTCCAGGCTGGAAGACGTGCCCTCAGCCCATGTCTCTCTGCCCTGGGGAGAGGTGATAAAGGATCCTGCCTCAGAGAGGGGTGGTGGGATTGGAAAGAAGGCTGGCGTGGGGACAGTGCTTGCTGAGTTCTCCTTGGTCGGCAGTTCTGCAGAGAAGTGGGCGCGGTCAAGGCCTGCACTGGAGGGCGAGGAACATTCGGTGTTCCTGGGGAAGACAGGTGCGTGCTGGGCGTGCCCTGCTGTCGTAGCCACTTGGCCTTTACAGCCCTGGGCTCAGCTCTGATCACTGGCCCAGGGGATCTCTGCCCAGGGGGGTTGTGTCCTTGCTCCAGCCACAGGTTTCCGGGCCCCTCCAGTCTCGTCTTTCTGCCTGGACGTGGCTAAATCCTCCGGGGCCGAGCATGCGGGCCGCAGCGCTCCTCCTCCAGCCTTGGCTAGACAGCACGTTCTCGGCAGAGGTGAGCACGGCCCAGCCGTCTCTGCTGACACCGGCAGTCCTCGTGGGGTTTAGGAGAGCTCGTTTTTCAAAGCCCCCAGGTGTTTTTGGTCCTACAGTACCCGTCCAAGGCTCTTACACAGAGCAGAGTGTTGTCTGATACAACCAGGAGAAGTGAGCGCCGCTTTTAACCTTCAAGTCCCAACTCCCCATAATGTCTGTGCACCTGTGACTTTGTCGTATATCACGGAGAGGGGCTGGGGTTGCGGCTCGGTGGCGGAGCGCTTGCCTGGCACGTGTGAGACAAGCACCAGATAAAAATAAATAAATAAAACAAATGTGTTCATCTATAACTAAAAATTTGTTTTCAAAAATTAAAACCACGGAGAGGATACAATAGGTGTAAGGTAACCAACCATTAATAGGTAGAACACCTGTCAAGTCTAGGCATCGTGTTTTGGTCTTAAAAACAATCGCCATGCCCTGTACTTGAAGCCCCACACCTGTGAGCCGGGCTCCCTCTGTGGGCGACAGTGGTCGGAGTCACACTGATGCCCGTGCCAGGTTTAGCTCGGTCGCTCCTTCGCATAGGTTGGGGCTGCGGCATGAAATCAGCAGCGCAGCGCACTAGGAGACGGCGGCCGAGGCCTGAGGCGCGCTCAGCCGAGGAGCCCGCCCTCCGGGCACCACCCGTCTCTACACCATCATTGTTTACGGGTTGTTCAGCAATGGGCTTCGAGGACCTAATGTGTTTGAACGTTGCTCACGGATCTGAAAGGATGACGTTGTATTTCCTACACCTTAACGCAAATTACATTAATCTGGAGGTTAAGTTTCTTTCCCTGGGGGCAATTAATGTTAGGCAAGGAGGCAAAAATTTGATGTAATTGCAGGGACCTCCTGAAGCAGTTTTCCAACTTCAAATAGTACCCGCTGTTTCCTTAACTGCTCACTTTTAGACCACTTTTTCCGCAGTTGTACGCAATAATAGGAAATCAACTTATTTTTGTTAAAAGCATTCTGGATTTCATAATATCTAGTTTGAAGTAAATATCTTATTTTTAATGCATACAAGTTGAAACAATGTACAAAACCACACCACTGTGTGCAAAAATATTAGCTTATATATATACACCAGCATGCACACTAAATGTTGCATAATTCAGAGAAAAAGCTGGTTTTTCCTATATGGATTACCTTTCTTTGGAGGCACTATGCAGCTATATTTTATTATAAGTTAATTTGATATAGAGAGAAACGTACAAAATCAAAGAGGATGCCTTTCATTCTGTTTAATGTTACCCTCAGCCTTGTAGTTCAATGGTTCTCAAGTTGTTATGCATTGTGTTAACTGTAGGAGCTGCAGGTGAAGAATGTGAGTGGGCACAACCCATGTCCACTGGCATCCTAGAAAATGATGGGGTGGCAGGAGTAAGCCTCGTGAGGGACAGGAACTGTTGGCCAGAGGATGGAATGGATGTCAGATGTACAGGCAGTGCCAATGAGTCCTACAATGCCAGAGTTCAGAGTTCACTGCCCTTCAACTCTGAGTCCCAAAGTGACCTCTGACAGCAAAGGGTGGGGCAGAGGTAGCAGGTGAGGGCAAGAGGCCTGGTTCTGCTCTCTCTGAGGGCTGATGAGGAGGTCAATCAACCCCTGCCTGCCTAGACTCCATCTCCTCATTTTGAGATCAGCAGAGATTGTATTCCCTGAACCCTAAGTTCCTGTCCAGCAGGTTCTGAATTAAAAAATTCACCCAGTAGAGTTCTGTTTTGTTTGTTTTTTAAGTATCTGGGACAGAGGATAAGTGAGAAGGGAATGTTGGTGGTAAAGAGAAGATGCAAAACTAGAACAAAATCAACCTCCTAAATGAAATATAAAACTACTCGTGGAGAACCCAGGCTCCCCAGAAGCATGGCATTAGCAAGTTGGCAGTTTTCCCCTGTATTTGCCATAGCCTTCAATTCAGTCAATTATGGGATTTTCCCTCTTAGGAATAAATCTTATTTGAAAGTGAAGTCAATGGAGAACTCCATTTATTTTACATTCACATTTCTGTAACACATTTCCCCCTGAAGTGAACAGATTGTCTACATAGAGGCATAAATGAGACTTTTTGCCCTAAGTCGAACAATATACAAAATAATGAGAGTGAGTCACTTGGAGACTGGTCTTTGGTGTGGCAAAGATTTGCTCCCCAGTGGAATTGATGAGAACGGTTTTAAAAGCCCATTGAGAGCCTCTGCAGATGGTCCCAGGTGCAAACAGCACACGAAGAAATAGCTATTCAAGAAAATCTACCAAAATGTGGTAAGAATGCAAACGTTTGTGGTATGAGAACACCTTGGGTCCCTCTCCCAGCTCAGCAAGGTGCACACCCCACACCAAACAGCCACAGCCAAGAACACAGGGCCCCTTCTCCCGCAGACCAAGGGCACAGGGTCCCCGCACCCCCACTGCACTCAATAAAAGGGCTTTGTTCCCAGGACAAGTAGGACTTTGGTCTTTCTCATTTCGCCCACCACTGCCTGCTGCAGAAGCTAAGTGGCAGGTGGTATGGTCGGGAGGAAGGCCTCCTCTTCTGCCCAGGCTTCGCCCATGGAATAGAAGGTTTTGCCTTGAACGTGGTACATGGAGAACATGGGGGCCCCAGTTGTGTATCCCAGCTGTGTACAGTGGTTTCTTATCAGGAGAAGCAAGATACAGAGACTCCTGCTGCCTGACCCCTCACACACAGGGCTCACCTCCCACTCAGGTATCGCTCAGAGAGAAGCCTGGCTCAGGGATTCTCTGAGGGGTTAGAGAATGGGGTAGCATGCTGGAAAGCAGAGAGCTCCTGTGTCTTCTCAGAGGACCTGACGATTTGTAACGGAGACCACAGAAGGTTAAGCCTGAGGGCTTTCTCAAGAACAATGAAGGTTATGGGGACAGGCAACTAACTAGGAGGGGGGTTGTGGGTCTAGTGAAGAGGCAGCCTAGATGTTAGTGACTAGATTGCAGGAGAGAAGCAGGGAACGAGGCACCTGGCAGGAGCTCTCCTGAGGGCAGAGCAAATATCAAACACCAACCTTGGAAACTATTTCTTCAAAAGAGAAAAAAATTTATTTGATTGTAAGATAATTTATGCCCCAGAGCATTGTTGAAAAAATCCAGCAATCAGCCAGCAAGGCAGTTAGTGAGGTTTCATAGCTGCGTGCAGGCAAGGAAGAGAGGAGGGGAGTCCTTCCAGTGCATGGCATGCCAGGTGGCTGCCAATCCCCAAGCCCTCCCTCCCGAAGGATAGCATCAGATGTCACAGGAGCAGAGGTGCCACTTAGATTATACAGCCAGTCATTAGCCAAATAGATAAGAAATAGCAACAACACAAGCCCTGGGGAAGAAAGGACTAGCAGGTGTTGCTATAGCAACCAGCGTGTCCAGTTTTCCACAAAAATTATGAGAAGTAAGAAAAAAGGAAATTATGCCCCATACACTGAGTTGGGGCAGGGAAGCAAAACACAAACAGGAAGAGGCTATCAGATTTAACAGGAGAATTTTTCAAACCAGCCATTATAAATATATTCAAAGAACTAAAGAAAGCCATGATTAAAGAAGTAAAAGAAGAATGACACTATCACATCTAGTAGAGAATATCAACACCAAAGAGAAATTATGAAACAGAGTCCAGTGGAAATTGTTGAGTTGAAAAGTATGACTGAAATGAACTCACTAAGGGGCTCAACAGTAGATGTGAGCTGACAGGAGAAAGAATGGGCAGGCTTAATGATGGAAATTATACTAGCTGATTGGCAGAGAGAAAAATAGAACAAAGAAAAATTAACAGAGCCCCAGAGAAAAAATGGAATGCCACCATGCACACCATAGAACACATAGTGGAAGTGCCAGAAGGAGAGAAAGAAACAGGAAGAAAACACATTTAAATAAATAATGGCTGAGAAATTCTAAGTTTATTGAAAAACATTAATCATCCAAGAAGCTTAATGAACTCCAATAGGATAAAATAAAGGAGACCCAAAGAAAGACACATCTTAATAAAAAATGCTTAAAGTCAAAGACAAAGAAATCTTAAAAGCAGGAGAAAAATGATGTATCATAAAAGTTAACAGATGACTTCTCAGCTGAAACAATGGAGGCTAAAAAGAAGTGGGACAACAAATTCAAAGTGCTGAATGAAAAAAAATCAACCCCCCCCAAAAAAACCCACAAACTGTTAGCAAACAATCTTATATTCTGCCAAGTCATAATTAAAAACCAAAGGCAAAACAAAGACTTTTCCAGACAAGCAAAAACTGAGATGACTTGATGCTAACTGATCTGTCTTATGAGAAATGATGAGGTTCTTCAGGCTTATTACCCAGACTATAATTCAAGTTCATATGAAGAAACACAGTCTACAAATATGGAGGAACTTGAAGGACATTATGCTAAGTGAAATAAGCCAGACACTTGCAGACAAATATTATAAGATTCCACTTATGAGTTCCCAGAGTAGGAAATTTCATAGAGATGGAAAGCAGAATGGGTTTCCAGGGGTTGGTGGGTGTAACGAGGAGTGTTTATTGGGGACAAATTTTCAGTTTGGAAAGCTAAAAACAATTTGGAGATGGATGGTTGTGACTGTAGCAAAGCAATGTGAATGAGCTATATATTCAAAAATAGTTAAAATGATAAATTCACTATGTACATTTTATCACAATAGAAACCAGTGGCAATTTCAAGGGAAAAGACGTATGACAGCTTACTCTTGTTTCACTCAGTCACCATGCATGCTGACAGTATTGGTTCCTGTCAATCCTTAGAATGTCAATCCTCAGAATATTATTTTGTCTGTCAGGTTTTGGCTTCAATATCATGAAATGAGTCTTTCCTTTCCCTTTAGTTTCTCATCTCCACACTATGAAAACAAACAACCGAAGCATGTTTCCTTAGTAGCTAGGTAAATTTTAAATAAATTCCTCCTCCAAACACTAGGAAAATTATTCAAAAATAATACTAGGTGCTCAAGACTGTTTGAAGGAGTCACAAGAGAAGCAGGAGTACCTTGGCTCAGATTAGCAATTTCGTCTGTCTCTACCAAAGTACTATGTGAAGCCTTAAATTATAATCCATTTTCTGCTGTTATACAAAATGAAAAATTAGATAACAAGTCCTACTAAGGGCTAATACTTAAAGTGAGAGCAGTCAACACTGACTAGAGCTGTATATATGAAGCACCACATGTAACTATAAATGTGAGAAGGATCCTGACATAATGGAAAAATCAATGGGTGTTGGAAGCAGACAAAAAATCAGGAAAAAAAATCCTAAATGAATTTAAAATTCTACCTTAGAAGGCATCACTTAATGATGAAAATGTAGTAAAGGAAAAATAGAGAAATAAGAGACATGAGACATAAGGACTACAGAAAATAAAATGGCAGATACAAATAAAAAATATTAATAACAACAGTAACTATAAATGGGTTAGCAATTCAATCAAAAGGCAAGGATTGTCAGACTGGATTAAAAAAACACATCTAATTATATGTTACACACAGGAGACACTCTTTAGATTTAAAGATACAAATATATTTATGTAGAGTGGCCAAAATATAGGTATCATGTGAATATCCAACACAGGAAAGCTGGAGTGACCAAATTAATATTAAACAAAATTGCTTCAATACAAAAAGAAGTTACAAGGGAGGAGGAAGGACTTTTTACAACCCTTGTGGGGTTAATTCATGAAGAAGATATAACAAATATAATGATACATGTATCTAACGATAGAATACAGGAAATAAAACGTAACAGATGTTAAAGAAAGAGGCAAGTCCACAATAATAGTTGGAGACTTCAATACCCCAGTTTCAATAATGAACAGAAAAACAGGACAGAAGATCAACAAGGAAATAGAAGACTTGAAGAATACTATAAACCAACTAGACATAACAGATATTTACAGAATAGAACAGAATACCTAAGAACTCTACCTAAGAGCAGAATTTATATCTTTGCTCAAGAGCACATGGAATATTCTCCAGGATAGACCATATGCTACACCATAAAACAAAGTTCAATAAATTTAAAAAGATTACAATAGTACAAAATATTTTCTGCAGCCACAATGCAATGAATTAGAAATCAATAATGGAGAAATCTGGAAAACCCACAAATACTGTGATGTTAAACAACATACTATTAAATAAGCCATGGATCATACATTCAAAGGGAAACCCAAAAATACTTTAAGATGAATGAAGACAAAGACATGACACACCAAAATCTGTGGCATGTAGCTAAAACAGTGCTGAGAGAAAAAATTACAGCTATAAATGCCTGTGTTATTAAAGAAGAAAGATCTCAACTCAGTTATCTAACCTTTCGCCTTCAGGCACTGGAAAAAATCAGAGCCAACTAAATCTAAAGAAAGCAGAAAAAAATTTACAAATTAAAGTGAAAATGAATTGAACAGAAAATAGTAAAATAATAGAGTTAAATCAATGAAATAAAAAAGATTGGTACATAAATTTTGTAGCATATTAGTTAAAAATTAGAAATAACCCAAATATCCAACAATAGATGAATGGATAGACCAAATTTGGTATTCCATAGATTGGAATCAACCATAAAAGGAAATTAGGTTTTGGTATGGGCTGCAATATGGATAAATCTTGTAAAACATTATGCTAAGTGAAGGAAGCCAGTCACTAAAGACCACCTTCTATATGATTGATTTAGCCACAGGTTCAGAATAGTAAAATATTAAACCAGAAGGTACTCACTTAAGACAGAGGCAGGAAGAAGGGGCAGGGACTTAGGGAGTGAGAGCTAAGGACATGGGACTTCTTTCTGAAGTAAAAGAAACATTTCCAAATTCACTGTGAGTACGACAAAACCTGCAGCCTTTTGCTCTTCCTCAGGTGAGCTGTGTGCTATGTGATCACTATCTCAGCAAGACTTCTCTTTCAAAATCGACCTTGGCCTCAGCACTGTGCAGCATGGCCTTTGCTTTCAGGGTTTTGCTGGTAACATTGTACAGAGTATAAGAGAGTCTGGGGAGAGAAAATGGAAATGCCATTTACCACCTAGTGCGTTGTGCTGCCTGGGGGTTGGAGAGAGCGGACAGTCATGACCGAATTTAAATTTTACTGCAGATGACAGGAAATGTCCTGTTCAGTTCCAAACCCAGTTTTATAAAGATAATGCTTAGAATTCATTGTGCTTGGAATAAAAACCCTGTCTCTTGGGTGCTAGTCCTGGCAGTAGCAGGCCACACAGAACTGCAGAGAAGAACTTCGCCAGCAGCTTTGACTCCTGAGTAACATTACGTCATGCCTCTTACTAGGTTCCTCACACCCCTTGGACCATCTGAGGAAGACCTTGCTGCTTCACCTTCATGTGACCTTTTGTCTTGGCTGGAGGGTGATGTTTTTGTGCTGATGATTCCACAAATATCAACACGAGCAGATAAAATGTGTGAGGTGTTTACTGACACAGACTGGTCACAGCAAGATTGTGAAATTGCTGCTACTGCCCCTGCTATGTCTGATGCTGGCTTTCCATCAGTGTTACCGAAAGAGGACAAAATCAGAGATTCTACTGGGGACACACTGTCCTCCATGCACTTTTGGGTTTGCTTCCAAAGGTTTCAGTTACTTGAGTCCAACTTCTTCCTAGAATGTTCAGTGTGAAAATCCAGGAATGAAAAATTCCCAAGTGTTAAAGCGAATGCTCACCTGAATAGGGTGACTGGGTTTGGCACTACCCCAATGCACACTTAGAGCTGAATGGCCCCTTTGTCCTGCATGTCTACTCTGTACATGCCACCTGCCCATATGTCACCAGTAACCTCCTGGTTGTCAGCTGGGCTCTGGTGGCCTTGCAGTGAATGTTTGTATTCAGGCGACCATTGTTTTGCTTAATGCAAGAGAAGCAAAGCTGGCAGTTTGGATATGCCAAAGAAAAGCCATAAGGTGGTTCCTTTAAGTGGAAAGGGGACAGTTCTTGACTTAGTGAGAAAGGAAAAAAAAAAAAAAAAACAAGAAAGTCTCATTTGCTGCAGTTGCTCATGTCTGTAAGCAAATCTTCTGTCAGTGAAATTGTAAGGAGAAAAAGAAATCCATTCTATTTTGCCGTCACACCTCAAACGGCAAAAGTTAGCGACACACTATGTCGAGTGCTTGGTTAAGACAGATATGACATTAAAATGCAGTTCAGTTAGGTCTCAGACAGCCAGGGGATCGTTAGGTGTCCAGGGATGACAGTGGTACAGACTTCTCTTGTGCCTAGTAGGACAAAGTAGCTCAGCTGAATACCGTGAATGCATAGAACAAACAGAACGGTCAGAAAGTGCCCACAGACGAACATGATTAGCTGAAATGGTGCTGGGCACTGGCTTCAGACACTCAGGATCCAATCACTGGGAGCAGAGGGGAGCTTGTGGAAGAGCAACCCGCCCAGGCACCAACTGATGGAAACCACTGGGTAATGTGGGGCTCGCTTATTGCCTTGGTGTGCTTCCTTTGTTCTCAGTCGTGTGCAGAACCAAAACCACCAACTGGGTTTCTCACTGTGGCTGTTCTTTATATTCTTCCTGGAGAAGTCACCACACATGGTAGCCACTCAGCAGCATGATCTTTCACTAGGCCGTTTTCTTTGGTTCTTTGTTGAATTTCTAACATGACTTGACACCATGCCAGGTGCTGGGGCTAGAGAAGTGGTACGGTGGTCTCTGCATCAGGAAAGCCACCGTCTGGAAGAGCAGGGAGACATAAATAGCTGCAGATGGCAGAGATGTAAGGACGAGATGCCTTGGTGTGACGGATGGCAGATGGCCTGACCCATGCGTCCACGTGTGTGTGTTCGCAGGTGTGCGAGGGAAGGCTCTGTTGTCTTGAGTGAGGGTTGAAGCACCCCAGCTAGGGATGCAAGTGCAAGGAATTCCTTGGGTGGAGGGGTCCTCATGGGGGAGGAAGAGACAGACAAGATTGTGCTTCCAGGACCAGGGAGGCAGGCAGGAACACCAGGCAGCCCTGCTGGAGTGTATTTGCATTTTCCCTAGAAGCTGAGACCCGGAAGGAAGCAGGGTGCGCTTTTGTTGTGCAGGTGGGTGAATCAAGAGCTCACTGTGAAACAGCATGGGATCTGCTTCAGGAGGGACAAGTCTCGGTCACATCAAACTGCAGAGACTGGGCTGGGGAGATAGCTCAGTCGGTAGAGTGCTTGCCTGCAAGCACAAGGCCCTGGGTTTGATCTCCAGCACTGCAAAAAACAACAACAACAAAAAACAAAAAAACTGCAGAGACTTTCTGTCAGTGTTGTGTGTGAGGCAGACAAGTGTGAAAAGCACCTGGCCCCATCTCCTCTTCTTTTTGACAGGGGCCACTTTAACTCCCAAAGAGGGCAGGGCTTGCTCCTCAGTGGCTGGCGCTGGTGGGCTTCTTGCGGGGGAGCGGGCTGTGCTGCTCGCACTGAGGCCTTGAGTCTAACCTCGGAGGCACGGGCAGACGCATCGCTCACCTCAGGCAGACACACACGCTGCTCTTCCCTGGGGGGCACAGGTACACAGCAGTCCCTCGAAGGAGGGGGACTTCCAGCATTGCAGAAATCTATGGCAGTTGGTGGCAAGGGGTGAACTGTTGAGATCAACCAGATCCCCGGCAGGAGGGTGACAGTGAGTGACACACTTGTGAGCTTGCTACACTGAAGAGCATCACAAGACCCAGAGAGCAAGGAGCAGAGCCAGACAGGCACTCTGCAGCTGTGCCACGCATGGGGGTCCCCAGGTCATGGAAGAGGAGGACTCTGCCAATGGCCCCTGCTCACTACGCTGGCGCTCCTCACCCAGCCTGTGCCAGAACCAAGTGCACCTGAGGCTCCTGAAACCAGCCTTGCTGGGGGAAGGTCAAATTCGAGCACAGCCTGGCGGGCACAGCCTAGGGAGCTTTGAGAAGCCTGAGGCTCTTCCCTTGCCAGGCAGTTGGAGGTTTGCACAGCAGGGCTGACGCTCACATTTCACCTACTCCAACAACCGTTTGCATGAAGACCAAGTTGGGTTGCCAGGGCACGATCTCAGGCTGATTCACAATCTTGCAAATGATTATTTTTAATTAGACAAAATGACAACAGCTTTCTAAAGGTAACAGCATAACTCAGACTTTTCAGTCACCTTGTCCTCCTCCTGGGGTGGAGTCCACTACAGCAGTGGTTGTGGTTCTTGTCCAGAAAGGACTCTCTTGGAGTTTTGCATGTAGGTGTTGGGCTGATACCAGCATGGCACTACCCTACCAGTCCCTTCAGTGCCAGCAGTGGGGCCAAAGGCATGCACGTCATCTCACCAGACTTTAGAGGCATTCACGGGTTCACTATGGCCACATAATGATCACAGAGGTGGGACACATCTCTGCTGCTGCGAGGACAGTTCCCCTTCATGATTAGCTCAAAGTATCAAGAGTGAGTTCAAAGTCTTAGAAAGTGAAAGAAATCTGAGGCTGATCTGATGCTCGTTTTTAAGAACAGGTAAGAAAGGTTACCTGTGTGGATACTAAGAAACCATTTAATTTGCTAAGTTATTCCTAAAGGATCACGCTGTACCTCTTTGCTCTACGAATCTTGGTCTTCTGCCCAAAGCAGGGAAGCGTCTCCTGACCCCCAACTCCACCCACCCCAGCGGGGCCTTCTCAGTCACCCCTGCGCTCCCTTCCTGGTCCCCAGGCCTGGCAGCCCTCCTTGGTTCTGAACCCTTGAGATTCTCTAAGCTGGAATGGTGCAGGCTAGTGCCCCGGCAGCAAGGATGGACTTCTCAAGCCACAGAGTCCGAGCACCAAGACGCAGGGTCCAGTTGCAGGAGGCCTCAGCTCCTCGGATTCCCACTCCCCACACACGGCAAGGGCGCCCTGCACACCCAGACACATCCGCAGGCACCCGCCAGCAGGATAAGCCCAGCTGCAGCGTCACACTCGACAGCGAGGCGCTCCCTAACAGAGATTCTGTACGCACTTGGGAGCTGGCTCGAGTCGGCGGGCTCAGGGCCAGAACAAACTGTGGGTGTTGTTGGCGGCAGGCCTTGAACAATCCCCGCAGCCAGATGAACAGACTCACACAGTGGAACAGACTTGGAAGGATCCACTCGTGTCCTACAAAGACAGGGTGTCAGGCGGTCAGGGAGGGACATGGGGGCTGTCCAGATGACACATGTCCAGCTCAGGGGCTACTCCTGGCCGGCCAGAGAGCTTCAAGAAAAGCCGGCAGCAGGAGCACAGGGTGTGACTGCCCTGCCCTGGGGTTCTTTGTAGGGGACCTTTTCCAGGAGGGCTCACACAGTTACACGCAGCAGCCCCTGTCTCCACTGGGACCCCCAGGCACTGCGGCTCCCGCAGGACATTGGCTGTCAAGAGGGAAAGAGCGCAGTGAGGTCCTGTGGATCAGCTTCCGTGAACAGGAAACACAGCTTTGGGGGGTTCTAGACAGGAAGACAGATGTGACCAAGCAGACAAGCGGAAGGTCTGGTTACATATGGTCTCCCTGTCCCACCAGCACCCAGTGCCGCTTTGCCTGCAGGCCGGCCAGTGACGACAGCAGGGAGCTTAGAAAGCCTGTGTGCTGCGATTCAAGTCCAGTCTCCCCACTCCTGCGACAGGGAGGCTGGGGTGGGAGGAAGCCCCTCGGCCGTGAACCACTGTCCAGATGCCTGCTGTGACCAGGACAGGAAGCGGCATTCCAGGTGCCGCGCCCTTACCAAGGCCAGACCTGGGTGTGGAGCTGCCTGTGGACCACCCAGATCCAGCCCCGCACCCCACCACCGCCAAGGTGGTGCTGGAGGCGAAGGAGCGGGGATTCTCGTGAACAATCCTGAGCCAAAGCCTTTTAAACCCAGGCGTCGCTCTCGACCTCGCCACGCTCCCCGCAGCACCTCGCTCCGGCACCCAGTTTAGTGCTGCCGCACAGTAGCTCTTCCAGAAACACTTGTTGGAGCGGCAAGGCAAATTCTGGGGGCTGTTTAGATAATCCAGTGCAACAAAATTGTGCCATGTCAAATACGCCTGACGATAATTTTCCACTGGAAAATTATTCAGACAGAATTTGGGGGGATTTTTTTTTTTTTTTTTTTGGTTTTTATTTTGGTGCTGGGTTTGAAATTTGAAACCCAGCGTTTCACGCACGCTAGGCAATTTATTCAACCACTGAGCTAAATCCCCAACTTCGGTGTAATTCTTTCAATATATAAGGTGGTATTACAATGTAGGCAATAGATAATTTTGCTAAAAGGCAAAATACAGGGTTTGATTTTTAAAGAAATGCCAAAATTTTAAAATGTTACAACTATCTGGGCACCATGAAGACAATAAACAAAGCAATCACTGGAATTTTTATTTGCATTCAAAATGTACAATTCCCTCTCTCCAGAAAGAACTGAGATGGTTTCCAAGAATAACCCAGGTACAAGAAAGAGGAGGAAGAGATTTACCCAAACTCTACTCTGTAAAACCCACCATGGTGGCGTGCAGGGAGTCATGGACGCTCCCTGAGAGGCTGGAGGAAAGGGCAGTGCTGCCGCCCGAGCAGGGCAGCCACGTGCCCAGCACACAGCTCCAGACCAGACCCAAGTCCATGCACATGAGAAGGAGATAGAGAGAGAGAGAGAGAGAGAGAGAGAGAGAGAGAGAGAGAGAGAGAGAGAGAGACAACACTGTGACACTGGCCTCAGACACCACCCTGTGGAGGAGGAAAGAGGAAGCCCGAGAGCAGAAGCCAGCTGCCAGGAAAGTCCCCCACACCCCAGCAGCAAGAATGTTTCAGTGACGTCATGTGATGTGAAAGGAGGCCTTCACCACGCCCATTTCCCTGGTGCTAAGCAGAGTGCAGATGACCCCTGGGGCTGCCTGGACATGGCTGTAGCAGAACAGGTTTTCATGCATTGGGAGAACATTCTGGTTGCTAGAAAGGGATCGTTGCCATTTTAAGTCATAAATTTGTGTTCTAATGAATACATAAGGCAGCAGTCTAATGCGAGCTGGGTTCATTGATAAAGTCCAGATTCTGATCCTAGAAGCCAAGAATGGGGATTGAACCCCAGTCAAAGTCCCTGTCTCTCCCTCAGGGCTCCTGCTGCCAGCTTACACACACTCCTTGGCCACATGTAAAAGTGTCACCCCATTGAAACTTCTGAGACTGATTTTGCCAGGAGCTTCCCAGCACCCAAGACAAAAAGGGAAACCTATAAGGATAATTAATTCTCATTATTTGATGAAAGATTCCTTGGGAACCAATATTAGGAGATATTAAATCCTATCAACATCCAGACTTTAGGGAGAAAAAGACATGAGTAACAAGTTGCAAGGTTTCACTTAAGTAAAGTCAGATTTCTCAAAGAGTTTATAAAACATGAAACCCTCTTCTTGGCCTTAACCCCAGGGTCGCCCTTATCAGAATTTCAGTGAACCATCAAGGCACCGTCTTGTGTTATGGAAAACACAACAGTAATAGAATCTATTTAAGACTTTGAAAATGTTAACCTGGTAATCCCATTTGGGGCCATCAGCACACAAATATTGTGATCTGAAAGTTTTGCTTTTAAGTCAGTTGTTTAAAACATAGGAAATCGGTTCCTAAAGAAACAGATTCCCAGCTCTGGTCCAGGCTGCTCCAGGCTGTTGCCCACCTCACCTGGTCCTGCCCTGAAATGGGGCCACCTGCAGCCCCTTCTCTGCTCAGAACCTCAGGCACAGGGGTGGGGGCTGTAGCTCGGGCCCTGCCCACAGAGCTGGGCTGGGAGCTCACACAGGGCGCTTGGGGTCCCAGGAAGGCCTCTGGGGGCCGCCTGCCATCGTCTTCCACCGTTGGAGAAACCAACATTGCTCAGCCTCAGAAGTCCCCCCGGGGACTAATGCAAGGGTGCTGGGGAGGGCTGGGAGCTCCTGCCCAGAACCGCGGAAGTCTCAGCGCCCTGGGAGTTTCCAGGACTGAATCACAAGCAGAACCTGGAGATGCGACTGCCAGGCCTGTCTTCACCAGGCGTTCAGTGTTCTAGTTCTTGTTCTCTCACTCCAACTCTGGTCTGCGGCACTCAGTGCAGGGACCTCTGCGGCTTCCAAGGGCCGCCTGTGCCTTCAGGGCACAGTCTCCTGTCACCGCCTCCAGCACAGTTCCCTGGGGCCTGCAGACTCTCCTGGTGACGGGCAGCTCCTCTGTGCCGCTCCCTTCTGCTGTGCCTGCAGGCAGCCCGGTGCAGCCCTCTGGTGATGGTGGAGTGGCCTTGTTGGAGTTGGGCTGTGTGACTGACAGTAGGGTTTTTGATTAAGTTACAACAGTGACACAGGACAAGGATGACCAGTCATGCCAGGGTGCTTTCACTGTCTTCTCTGCTGGCACGTGTGCAGGGGTGGGTCCTGACATGCGTCTGCAGCTTCTGGGGTCTCTGCTCTAAGGCCTCAAGGATCCAGGGACAAGCAGCGCTTCCCTATGATCAGGTTGGGAAGGAGGGTTTTGACTTTGCTTTTATCCTCCCTCAGATAGGAGAAGGTGTCAGACGTCACCAGTGCTGTGGGTGGGAGCTAACCAGTCCCTGGCCCATATTCTAAACAACCAAACCCACTGCTCTCCTGGCAGCCGCCACCCACTTCTCTCTTTTATAACAACGTTCACAGGAAGCACCGTTCACAGGAAGGCCCGGAGGGAGCCTCTTCTGCCCCTGCAGGGAACACTGCTGCCGCGGAGGCCACAGTGCCTGCGTTCTGTTCCCAGAGCTCTGTCACAGTCGCTCACTTCCTCCTGGAAACGCTCCCTCCTCTGGTGACCCAGGCTCTGCAGGGGCCAGGGGCTTCCTCCACCGCCTCTCCCGTGGCCTCTCCTGGTCCTGGCTTGCAGCGTTGGCCTGGCCCCAGGGCTCGCTTCTCTGCTGCTTCAAATTGGCACGTTTTCCCAGCACTTGAAAACCAGAACCCATATCCTCCCAGGACTGCAGGATCTCGCTCCTTCCGCTGTGGCTTGGTGGCCTCCGCTCCTCCTGTGTCACTGGGTTTAGTCTGCTCCACCGTTTTACTCAGCTCTGAACTGGCCGGGGAGGTCTTGCCTCTGGGCCTTGACACGTGCTCTTGTTTCTGCAGGGACTTGAGCCCTCAGATCTTCCTAGGGCTCCTCGGAGTGAGCTCTAGGTCACCCTTCTCTCACACGGCTCTTCTGCACCGGCCACTTGTGCCGCGTGCTCCCTGGGCCTTTGGACCCTGGCAAGCCTTCTTCCTGGCACTCGTCCCTCCTGACGCAGCACCTCTGGCTCCCTCGAGGTGTTCCCTGGACAGGCACTGTCTTGTGGAACCTGGTAGATCACCAGGACTAACCCACACGCTGCAGGGCTCAGCAGCCTCGCAGGAGAAAACCAACACAGCCAGGCGAGCGGCACCCTCAGCCGGGTGCGCTGGGTCCTCCACAGTCTCCTGCAGAGTCCTGGATTTAACCAGTGCACGCGAGGAGATCGCTAAGGAGCTCTAGATGCTCCTGTTACACGTGTCCTAAATCCACGCTGGGTCCCGTTTCAGTAGGAAAGCGCATGTGTCGTACCTCAGGAAATCTACTTCTAAAGTTCTGATCATCACATTTCATGAAAACTTCCAAATCAGGAAACTTTTGCTGGACATTTAGTTTAGCAGTAAAGGCTATCAGATGAAATAATTAACTATTTTCACATTGAAAGTGACCCTGCTTGTTGGTAAGCACTTCGCAAGGGTGTTACTCTTTATCATCATGTTAAATTAATTTTAATGACGATTAATTTGACCGTCGCATTTACCAAGAGGGTGAAAAAGATCTCTTACAAAGGACTTCAAGAGAAATTCACGCCAGGCTACTTCTGTGTTCCTGAGCCCTAGTCTATTGTCCACAACCCCATATCCCTCCCAATCTTGGGCCCTTTTCTTGGCCGTTTTGTCCAGGAGGTCCCAGCTCAGAACACGAGAACACGGGAGGACAGGGTGAGTCCTCAGAAGGCTGGGTCGACACCAATTCCTCTGTACCTGTTCCATGGCTGGAGCCCACGGTGCCTCCTGTGGGGTCATTGCTCATCTGCTCCCGGGCGTCCACGCGACTTTGCAGGGCCAGCAGGGCTGGTGCTTTGCCCCCACCTTTAACTGCGAAGGGGAGGCAGCCGGCTGGAAAAGCAACAGAGAGGCAGCATTAGCATCAGGTACCACTCAGCTGTTCCACCATCGCAGGAGCAGGCTCCCCTGCAAGTTTCCACCTTGGGCGGGTCATGAAGGGGTGTGGACACTGTGGCTGGGGCTCCCACTGTGCCTCCCTCTGGCACTATCACAGGTAAGGACCCTCAGCAAAACACCGTGGACTCTCATCAGAATGTCCAGTCAGAGGAACCCACACAACACAGCTCCAAGCGCTGGCTGAGGGCTGTGCAGACCCGACTGTAGGGTAGCTGGCCCATGCTTCTGGCCCTGCTGGACCCCGAAGGTTGGCTGGTTGGAGGGCCTTTACGAGGCACGCTTCACTGGGGAGACTTGCCTCTGGGATTTCACCCAGGCTGCACTGTCCCTAGCCTCCAACAGGACCCACACCATAAGAAAGGTGGCTGGGCAGACCAGAGAGGGAGAGTGGCTGCTAAGGCAGAGGGCCAGGAGCAAGGAACTCGGCGATGCCATGCACAGCCTGAGCTCGGGCCTCCAGGATGGCTGGGAACTGTGCTGGGACATGCCCCAAATGGTGGGTCTCAGGAGCCTGCAGCAGCAGAGCAATGCCTGCCCTCCAGATGCAGCAGCCAAAGAGCATGGGCTGGTCAGTTTGAGTCCACTCCCAAGAGTGGGTCCTTGGCATCTGAGGTCCCCCGGCCTGTGATATTCTTCGGAAGTGTGTGACATCTGAAAGAAACATCAGGGTCTCACATTCTGCGTGTGAACACAGTCTCTGATTCAGACTGTGGAGAGGGCTTGACCAAGTCCCTTTCCAGGAGTCAGCCAGGGAAGCCTCTCTCAAGGAAGGGGCTTATTAGACAGGGGACCATGGTGACAGGTACGAGAGCTGGCTATGGCATCAGGCTGGGGTGAGGAGAGGAACAAAGTGGTGAAGCCTGAGAAGACTGGGAGGAGAGACCCCCAACTACCAATGCTTTTAAGAGAAACGTTTACCCGACTTCTTGGTAGAGGAGGAGCTGGGACTTCTGGGTGAAATTCGTTTGGCTGTGGTTACAGGTTCGCAGATGCAGGGTCTCTGCATCTCCATTCTTACATTTTGGTACATAATTCACAGAAGGCTAAGGTCACTGAAGTGTGACATGAAGAGCCATATGACAATTATAAATAAGCTCTAAGTCCCATGTACAGATGTTGAATACTTTATTGGTGTGAGGAGGATTTTTGATATGTAATAAATATTTTGGATGGAAATATGCCCCATAATATCACAAAATATTTTCAGACTGCTTCACTGAGGTACAATTGACATGTTAACTGCCCATTAAGGGACCATGAATAAGCTCTGACACAGCACAGCGTGAAGGCATCACCAGCACAGCAGTTTGTGTCGTGGAAACCAAACACAACACACCACAAGTGTGAGAGTCCTATAACCTACATCCTGGACGATACTGGACGACGTACTTGATGCGCCACAAGCACAAAGCCAAGCCGCGGGCTGGGCTGTGGATATTTCCTGCTTTGTGTCACTCCAACCTGTCCAGAGCCCACAGAACGGGCGCTGTGAATTCCCCACACCCACCCTTATGAGGAGGAGCCAGTGCTTCAGTCACCTTTTTCTTCATCCCTGTGACCAAAAGACCTGACAGGAATGACCCAGAGGATGGGAAGTTTACTTCAGATCATGATTTCAGAGGTTCAGTGCATGGTCGGCTGACTTACAGCTCTGGGCTCCAGCGAGGCAGAACACCATGACGGGCGGGCATGGAGGAGGAGAGCAGCTCAGGACCTGGCACCAGGAAGCAGAGAGCTCTGCTCACCAGGGACAAACATAAACCCCAAAGGCAGGTGCCCAGTGACCCAGCTCCTCCAGCCGCACCCTGTTAATCCCTAGTGGATGAGTCCGCGCATCAGCTCACACCTCCCATCGCCAGTCACTTCTCCTCTGAACACTCCTGCATTGTCTCACACCTGAGCTTTTGTGGGACGTCTCACATCTGAACCACCACAGCTGCGGAGTCTCTCGTGTGCCATTCCCAGTCCCCCAGAACTCCAGTCCTGAGTGTCTGATCTGTACAGCGCCTTCAAATTTCAGTGTATTTGAGTGATACCTGGATCTAAAAGACCAACGCCAAGTTTGCTTTCTAAAATAAGAGGAATAAGCAGCCACTGAAATTCAACCACGCAGACTGCAGATGAAAGTAAGGAAAGGCTGGTAGGTGGTGAGGCTCAGCCAGGTGCCCAGGGAAGTGTGGTGGAGCCCCACACCTTCCAGACCCAATGTCCCAGCACCAGGAGGCCCAGGACGCTCCTGGGATGGACCTGAGCAGGGTCAAGGACTGAGTTTCAGACCCGCAGACACAGGAACTGAATTGCAAAGGAATCCTTGGGCCCCTTGAAAGGAATGTCCGTTCATTCAGGTATTAAAGAAGTAGCGAGCTTTGTGACTGGCTGCATTAGTCTCCAACACAGGGCGGAGGTGAACAATAGTTCTGCATACAAAGTGGCAGGTGCTTCTGATCCAGTCCCAATCTGGGGCCCCAAAATATGTGTGCAGGGACACAAAGGCAGATGCTGAGGGGCTCAAGCTCTTGGGGTGTGTCCACCTGTGTGGGCCAGGACCCTGGCAAGCAGCATGCCCAGGGGTGGCTGCTCTGTTACCTGTTCTGCAAGGCTCTTGTGTGCCCTTAGCTGGACAGAGCAGGACACCCCTGCCCTCAGCAGGAGCCCAGGCCGGATGGCAGCTGGGTGGAGCAGTGGGCCAGCGCCAAGGACAGCTGAGAAGGAACAGGGGTGGCAAGGTGCACCTCGGTGGTCAGGTGGGGCTGGGCCCTGGTGAGACCTGTGCTGGGAGTGAGTGCAATTGGTCTGGTGTCCTCATCACACTCAGCAGCCGGTGGGCTTAAGGACAGGCAGATTTCAATGCTTCTGGGATAAGCCATCATGTTTTGCACAGATGAAAATCAGGATTTTTAAAATGTTTAATATAAAGTCAAAAACATTCATTCTAGAGTCATACTGGGCCCATGCACCCAAAAATCAGCCAACAGAAGCTGTGTGTGTATCAGATGACAGCACCTAAATTTGAGCCAATGTTGTATTTGAATACTTTCCCCCCAAATGACCCTTGAGCAAATTTCAAGAATGCTGTGTTTGGGGGTCAGTGGAAAGACCAAACTCCTCTGAAAGAGAAGGAACCTGTAGAGGATTAATAGATTCCGGGAGAGCGAAGAGGAGGAGGAGTGAGGAGAGGGGGGAGAGGGACACAAACATGCATGCCCAGATGTGCACACATGCACATGTGTGCGGCATGCATGGTGCCACATATATACACACGTGTGCATGAACTCACACTCATACGCATGCACACACGTTCACACCCACATGTACCCGCTGAGCTTCCTTCTATGTGGGAGGGGTCAGGTGGTGTTCCCAACAGACCTGATAAGGACAAAGTAGAGGAGGAAAAGTTAACTCGACCTCACAGTTTCAGAAGTCTCAGTTCATAAGGTGACTGACTCTTGCTGTGGGCCCCAGGTGAGGGAGAACATCACTGCAGAAGGGCGTGGAGAAGGAAAGCAGCTCGGGACATGGCACCAGGAAACAGAGAGCTTGCTCGTCAGGGGCAAGATATACGCCCCGGAGCACACCCCATGACCCACCTCCTCCCGCCACACTCTACCTGCCTTAGGTCACCGTCCAGGTAGTCCCTATCGGGAGACCGATGCACTGATTGGGTTACAGCTCTCATCATCTTATCGTTTCACCTCTAAACTTCTTGCATTGTTCCAGTTAGTCCATATTAGTGGATTCATCTTCTGATTAGGCCACAACTTTCACTGTCTAATTGTTTAACCTATAAACTTTCTTGTGTTGTTGTCTCACATGTGAGCTTTTGGGGGACACCTCATTTCAAAACTATAATATGTGGATTGAAGTCCAGGGGAAAAGAATATCAGGCTGCTCAAGAGAAAGCAGAACTCATAGGCTCACTCTAAACAGAGGGGCCTCCCTCCTGGGGCACTGTGGGCAACAGCATCCCTGGCTCCAGCTGCCCAGCATCTCTTCCTGGTGGGGTCGCTCTGGTTACTACTGCAGATCACTCCCTCCTCAACTACCCACCTTATTCTGTCTGACCAGTTAAGTCTCCCTTTCTTCCCTACACCAGGACTAGAGTTCAAGGTCGTGACAAACGCAGGCTTATTCCCTGGGAAGGCCTCCCCTTAGGCTGGTGTCTAAGAGTCCTGCATTATATACCTGGGATAAACAAGGTCAATAGAAGGTTCTAGCAGAAAGACCTGGGGTGTGGCTGAAGCCTTGGAGTGGGCTCTCCCATGTAACTGGATGAAGCCTGCATGTGCAGGCTCAAACCTGGTCCCTGCTGGGGTGCAGAGACTGAACCCAGCAGAGCCATGGAGTCCTCTGGACGTTTTACCGAGAGTGAGAGTCATTTCTGATGCTTGGCATGGAGTTCTAGGTCTCCATAACTACAAAATTCACAAATCGCTTGTTAATAATTGACTTGGTTTGTGAATTCCTCAAGTGACTGCTTTTATGGCGTTCTCTTCTCTGACCACGTTCATGTGCACTGCAGGGCAGGGCAGAGGGTGCTCTGGTGTGGACAGAAGCCACCTGGACGCCTTGGGAGTGGGTCCCACGGGAGGACCTGGAGCTGAGAGGCCACCTCATCTTCTAGGGATGTAGACGCAGCAGCACCAGCCACCATGAGCAGGTCTCAGGGCTGGGCCTGAGAAAAGGGGGATGACTGGAAGGCTGGCAATGCTGCTGGCTTGGGGAGCAGTGTTAGGGGCTGAGGTTTGCTTGGAGGACCAAGGGTGTCCATCGCTGAGAAGCACAGGAGACTGCCCTAGGAGCTGCAGGAGGGTCCCCACCAAACACTGTCACAGAGAGGAGAGGGACGGAGGTCCTTGAGAGGGTTGATGTTTGGGCAGAGAGAACGCTGTGAACCCCAGTCTTCGCAATTTAATCACTATTCTTGATTTTTAAAATAGTTTCATTTTAAAATCCTGGTGAAATATACACCACATAAAATCAGCCATTTCAGCCAAGTGTTTGCTCTGCAGCAGGAGCTGTGCCACCTTTCTCAGCCTCGGGAACTTCCCTCTGAGGATGCTTCTCACCTGCAAACAACCTGTCCCATGGCACCGGGCCCCTCCTCCCCTGGGCTCCGGGAGACTCTGCTTTGCCTTCTGCTTCTAGGTCACACCTTCTGCAGGTACTTCACAAGAGGGGAGGCCCACGCTGTGTCTCTTCATGGCTGGGCCACTCACCCAAAGTAGTTCTCGAGGGGCGTCCATGATGTGGTGAGCGTAGTGAGTGGCAGGACTCCCCTCTTTTCTTTAATTTTTTTCTGTGGTCCTGGGGATGGAACCCAGGGCTTCAGGCATGCAAGGCAAGCTCTCTACCAGTCAGCCAATCCCCAGCCCACAATTTTCCTCCTTTTTAAGAAAGAAAAAATCCCACTGTGTGTGCATGTAATAATTTATTTACCCAATGAAGGACATTTGGGTGGCTTCTGCGTTTTAGCTGTCATGAGTAAAACTGCTGCTTTGCCCGGCACCCCCTTCTTCTGGGGCATATCTGCAAGCGGGCTCTTTTGGAGAGCGGCCACTCTGCTTCCTACAGCGGCTGCAGCGACTGGGGGGTTCGGGCATGTCCACGTACTCACCAAGTCCCATTATTTATGCTCATTTATTTCTTTGTTTGGATAATGACCATCCTAATGGGCAAGGAGGTGTCTTGGTGTGGTTCGCATTTCCCAGGTGATTAGTGGTGCTGAGCATCTTCTCCTGGGCTTATTGGTGGTATGGATCTCTTCTCTAATGGAAAGTCCACTAAACTCCTGTGCCCTGCATTTGGGTCAGCTTGGGTTTGCTTTGCTTTTGTTGTTGTGTTACAGGAATTCTTCATATCTGCGGAATCACAATCCCTTCTCAGATGTATGATCTGCAAACACTCTCCGTGCGGGGTGCTTTCCATTCGGTTGCTTGTGCTCTCTGATGAGCAAAGGTTTTTAATTTTGATGAAGTCCACCTCAACTGCTTTTTCTTTTTGTGGTTTGTGTGTTTGTGTCATATTCCAGAAATCATTGCCAACTCCAAGGTCAGAAAGCTTGTCTTCTCTATTTTCTTCTAAGAGCGTTAGAGTTTTAGCTCTTACTTTCAAGTCTTATGTCCACTTTGAGCTTTTCTTTTAGAAATGTGCAACACTTCATGGATTTGCCTGCATTCTTGTAAAGGGATGATGCTAATCTTCCCTGTGTTGTACTAATTTTAGTAAAGCAATGGCTCAAGCAAGCATTGAAAGAAAACCCATAAAAGAACTAGATCATCATTAAAAAAATGAAAATAAATTTGGTTTAGGACACAGTCTCCCCCACTCCCAGAAGAAGCAACGGGTTTATAAAACTGAACCAGAGAGTCTGGAGTCAGATGACTGAACAAAGGAGGTGGGACAGGAGGCTCTGGGTGGGATGGAGAGTCAGCCTATGAGACCGTCAGGTGCCGTTGCCCCACCTCCCCGTCTGTCTCCCGGTGTGGAGATACATCTTCATCCAACCCCAGCCTTGCCCCTAGTGAAAGAGCAGGGAGCTTTCCTGGAGAACCTGAATGGTAACAAAAGAAAGATCTGTGGTTCCTGAAATCGGGGGCTGGAGTCATCTCTCCATGCAGTTACCGGGGAGCAAACTCACCAGGCACCAGCCCTGATCACCCTCCACTCTTCACCGAACTCCCAGTCGACCCTTTGGCATCTCGCTTGAAGTGGGGAAGGATGGAGAAGGACCTGGCAGGAGCCCAGGAGACTTCCGCCCCAGAAGGCCGAGGCTTAGTAACACACAGGAGGAGAGGCTTGGCCCGCACCAGACAGAAGGGAGAGTCCTCAAAACCACAGTGTCCTCGGAGGGAAGAGGGGAGACACTGACCTTCTAGCAAAAACAACCCAAAAACACCCTGTAAAAGGAACAACTGGAGACTCCAGAGACCTTCCGGAATGAAAGACAGAATACCAAAAATCTAAAAATTAACAGAGTTCAAGGACGAAATTGAAGAAATCCTTCGTAAAGTAGAGGAAAAATGCAAAAAGAGAGAAAAGATAAGAAAACGTGAGGATTAATTCAACACAGAAAATAACAAAGTAAGCGAGAAACAGAAATTGTCAGAGGCGTTCCAGGGGGAATAGCCCAGAACACGGATCAGTGCACGGAATGGCACATGAGAGGCTTAGAGCCACCAGGCAGACCTTGACCTGACCCTGTGGAGTCAGGAACTCAGACAGGAAGAGGGGACTGGTCCAAAGGAGTGGAGAGCATGGCACTCTGCTCCTCAAGACGCTCGGGGACGGTGGGGCAAAGGAACAGAGCTCAGCTGCAACCTGAGTTCCACAGAGAACCTCTGCCCAGCGGCAGTGAAGGTGTTTCTGGCCTCCAGCAGCCTGTGTGGGAAGGCCTGGGACGGCACGCACCGCAGAAACAGCCCCGAAGACGCAAGCAAGCAAGCAGAACAGCCCAGACAAGGAAGGAACTTCCAGGAACAGGTGAGCCAAGGTGCAGCCCCGCGGGTGGGGCAGAACAGGGTGTCTGGACAGCGGCTCCCAGGTAGGCACTGGGAGTAGCAGAGCTTCGCGGAGGCTCAGAACACGCACGGGAACTGTTAGCTCCACAGGAGCCTTTGGGGAAGTAACCAGGCACGGTCAGAAGACTAAAGACACAATGAAGGCAGGCTGTATTCATCCCTAGGAAAGTTAAAATTGTTTAAGGGAAAACAGTGGAATCCGATACCCTTTTTGGCTCAGGAATGAGGACTGTTAAGGCAAATGCGCTGGCCTTAGCCAGTTGATGGGATCACCCCAAACCCATGGGGTGAGCCAGGTGTGTACACGGGGTGTGTGCAGGAGTTCAGTCCAGCAGAACCCCGATAGATGACATCTAAAAGACAAAGAAGTCACCAAGAAACCAATACCATTTATAACCTAGAAAAAAGGAAATGAACATCTGGAAGAGTAGCAGCAGAGGCAGGACTTGGAAGTGGCTGCTTCTTGGCGGCAGGGGAAGGTCCGGGGCAGGAAGGAAGCCTCCCTATGTTGATCTAAGCATTTTAGCATGGTTTGGCTTTTAAAATGATCTTATCTTGCTTTGGGGGCGATTTAGGACTTACCTACGCTCTTTTGAATTTCAACATGCCCTACTGACAGGGTCACTGCTGGTTTAGCAAAGTCCTGGGTGCAAATCAGAGAAAGGTGCTCCCACCCTGAGGCAGGAGCAGTCAGGCCAGCAACGTGCTTCCCAAAAGCTGAACTGTCCACTGTCAGTGCCCTGGCCGTGTTGACCGGGCCAGAGTACAAGGTACAGCTTCCCAGGAGCCTTCGCCACTACCCTCCAACAGCATGGGCTAAGAGGAGCAGAGCGAGAGGAAGAAGAGAAGAAACAGGATCAAGGAAGCCATCTGAATTCTCCTAGGATCAAGCCTCAAATCATAAAATGTCCTGAGAGATTTTTTTTTTTTCTTTTTCAAATTTTGGTATGAATGTAAACACCTGTGAAATATACGTAATGGCTGAAATGAATACCAATCTAATGCCTGAGAAACATTCTCAAATAATACAGAATTTGACTAGATAAACACTTATCTTTAGGAAAGAAGGCATAGCACCCTTAATTCATTATGAACCAACGATGTGATGGGATTGCCCAGAGGCAGCCGTGCTAATGTGAATTTACATGAATGAGTGAAAGTTCAATCTCAAAAAGTGGCAGGTGGGCCTGGCCACAGATGCAGTGTGCTCCTTAGTTTCAGGTCCTGAGAGTTAGAAGAGGTCATTATGCCCAAGGAGGAGGCCCACAGTGTTCACGGGATTGGAAGAATTTTAATTAAGGAAACTGTTCTACATGGCAAAGCGAGCCTCACCCAGAGCGTGCGTGGAAGCGGTCCGCAAACAACCTTACAAGTTAGGCGCGTCCCACACAACGGCCGTACAGCAGGACTCTTATAAACAGAGAGGGTTAAATGGAGGATGGAGCAATATAAACAAGGACTTGCTAAATCAAATTGAGCTATTAAAAAATAAAACGTGCAACCTAGCACTGTAAGGATTAACACCCGCCCTGTGGGGTTGGGGCAGGAGTGCAGACCACGCAGGCCTTCTGTGCCTTGGCTCAGACCAATTTCCAGGGTGAAGTGTTTATGATTTAATGCATTTATCACTTCCCCAAACTTGAGCTGTGAAACTACGCTTCAAAAAATATTTGATTTGGGTATTTTGTGAAGATATTTCTAATTCAATTCATTACTTCTTAACTTGAAAATACTGTACTGCTTCTTATTTGCTTCAAGGAGAATGGTATTTTGGGGTCTGCAGTTGAGCCCTAGAGAGTGTGCTAGGAAAGATGAGGGACTTGAACTTCCTCCCTGCTCAGGAGACCGTCATGCCTCTGACCTCCTGTCCACACTCTAAGTGCCACTTACACCTCGTGACATCATAAGTGGTTCCAGATTCCACCAGGGCCCACGATGAATGAAAAAGCAATAGAATCCAGATGCTGTCTCTGGGAAACTGTTCCTCTGCAGGAAAGTAAACAGAACAAGGAGGACAGTCACTGGCTTCCCCTGTGACATCCATTCATGGACCAGAGAGCTTGGCGTCTCTGCATTCAGCAAGCACTCAGTTCCCATGTGCAGATACCAGCTCACAGATGAGTGCTCCTTCTTTAAATTTATTGATTGTAATATTTACAATGATGCAGAGTGAATATAGTCTAAAAAAGATATTGATAAAGAAATTGAGACATAAAATTCCATGGATTTCCTTGGCTGCATTCACTGTCTTCTGAGGAAAATAGAAGGCAGACCCACTCCTAATACTAACTCTTGCCCATGTATTTATAACCATGAGACATGGTTTATAAGGCCAATTTTAACACACATTCATGCTAGAACAGTACCAGGTAAACTAAGATACTTGTGTAGCCTGGTACCAACATACAGGTATGTTTACACAAAGTTTAGGGTCTTTACTTTTACTGAGCATGTTAAAACATCAGACTTAGAGTTGTTATACTTTCCTGGGTAAAATGGCATAAAGCAAAGTAAATCAGGTTAAACTGATTTTATAAATCCTGTACTAAAATCTGTTCCAAAAACAATGTATTTTACATCCAGTAGCTTAATTTGAACTGTTTTTGCTTGAATCCAACATAATAAAAATCCTACTCTCTTCAAAATAATCAGTCTTTGAACTTGCCATCATCTGTGCTTTACAAATGGGCCTTGACCTCTGACCTCTGGTCACTGACAGCCCAGAGTCACATAGCGTTCATGAGACAAAAGCTAATTATTTCAAAGCAAAGAAGGTGATAGTCACTCGGCCACATGGACCACAGTGGGCACAGCAGACAGTCCAAAGTTGCAGTACTCTGCTCTGAATGGGACTCAAATTCTGTGGTTTCCTTTGGATGATCCCCAGCAATTTGCTTTTTCTCCTTCGGTCAGTTCTTTCATTTTTCAGTAGGGTGGGAAGAGTGCCTGCCATCACATATGCTGCAGAACAGCAAGGTCCTGTTGTCCTGTTTCCCATGAAATTCCACCTGCTCACACCCAAGACAGGCAGGAAGTGGCAGCAATGGACAACCCACTCCTGTCTGTCACTATCCGGAGCCTGTGCCGGGCTGTGCGAGTTCCGAACCTCAGGGCACATGACAGAGCAGTGTGCCACGGCTGCTAGCAATTATGTACTTCAATTCTGTACTCCATGAACAGGAGAGAAATGAACAACAGTTAGCCCTTCCCAGAGAAGTGAGTGGGTACAAAATCTCAGCTACCTCACTTTGAGTTCTTGTTTCTGATTAGTTGCTGCCAACTGGTTCCCCAAACAGGAAATCCAGTTTTGAGGCCATGGGGACAAACGAGGAATAAAATAAAGGTTTGATTATTTCTTTATTCTCCCTTGAAGGTAAATCCAAGTTTTATTCCAATAACATCCCCCTGAGAGATGCTGAGAAAAGCAAATGGAGAATTTCACTGAGAAGCCCGGCAGCTAGTTACTAAGTTGATCTAGAATCGGGGCCCTTAGAGTGGCCGGTGGGTGCTGCAGACTTACGGCGTGCAGCAGGCAGCCCGTCAAAGTCAAGGCAGGAGGATGGCACATTAGTGAGTGTCACAAGACAGTCTTCTCTGTGCCCCAGCCAGGGTGCACACTGAGCAGGTCTCAGGCGGGGTCTCTTTGCCATGTATCTACTATGCCAAATTGGAGAGTTCATTTAAATCAGAATCGAGGTGCTACAGCTGAAAAGGACGGCAGGAGTCCCTTGGCTGATCTCGGGGCTCAGAGCTTTCATCTGTGGCATGAGGTTGACAATCTCACTCTCCTCAGGCTGTCATGAGGCTCAGAAGATTGCCCTACAGGAGACCATGCAGCAAGAAGACTAGCAGTTACACAAAAGTGAACTTCCACTATTCCTCCTATTATCATCACCACAGACCAACAGGCAGATGGCTAGACAATGACCAGGTGGAAGTCTTACCACATGCCAGAGGGTTCCATTCTGATACCCTGTGGGCTCTGGCTGGTTGCTGGGTCTCTGAAGATGCCAACTGTATTTTCGAAGTTCTTTTTTTAGGCCTACCAGGTCCTTATCTTTCTTCTAAGATATGCTTAAAAGAGTAATTAACAGAAGTTGGCTCAAATTTCCTCATTTACTGGGAAATGGCTGCAATCGAATGAGGTTTACTTATATGACCAGTAATTAGGTGGAGGAAACTCAGACGAGAAATCACAGTAAGCCTTCAAGCAAGGGGACCACTTGCAACTCACGGCCGACCATCTATGGAGACCCCACACCCAGTGGTGCCTCTCCATGGCTGCAGAAGCAGGTGCCGGGGGAGCAGGACCGAGAGGATGTGGGCAGTGGCCGTGGGGTTAACTTGGTGTCCTCCTCCTGCGCAGAGTCCTGGAGCCCACAGAGACAGAGGAGAGGAGCTGGACCCAGCAGGCCTGGTTTTCATGCCTGTCTCTGGGGCTCCCTCTTCTGAAACGAGCACTGCTTTTGCGCTGACTGGAAGTCCCACCGTTTTTATTTACCCCTCCCCTGCAGTGCTGCCTCTGTCTTCTCCTCCCTCACGCCTCCTCCTTCTGTTGCTTCCCACAAGGACCCATTCTGTTTGTGGGGCGTTTCCAACTCCGTGCCATTCTCTGCTCACGTGCCGCCTGCAGCTGAAGGATCTGGCTCGAGCTTGGTGGCTCTGAAGTCCCACAGGGTGCAGAGGTGCACGCCAGGCGGCCCAGCCCTTCTTGAGGGTCAGGGGTCGGGGAGCAGGGTCTGGAGCTAACGCTTCGCTTGACGCAACACCCACAGGCGTGTTCTCTGTTGCGTTGCTGTGCGCATGTCAGCAAGGACAGGTGTGTCGGGTGCATCATTAGGTAGGATGAGTTAAGGGGGCTTGGAGGGGCAACGCTAGCCTTCCACCAGAACGCTCATTTCCCACAACGTCCCAGCTCTTGGAAGAAGAGGGGGAGGGAGAACAGAGGACAACCAGCAGCCTCCTCTTTAACGTAGGTGAATAAAGAAATGGAGAAACATTTCACAGAAATCGAAAAATGCCAATGTTGAGAAAAAATGTAAGGAGGAAAGATCTTTGAGGTTTTCCTGGGAAAAGAACGATTCTGGATAGTTAGGTGGTACTACAGTCTGGGTCTTAAGTGTCCCCCAAAGACTCACGTTCTGAAGACCTGATTCCTAACCCTGGAGGTTAGTGGAGGCAGTGGCCCTCTCAGAGAGAGGCTATGGGGAGGTCTTCAGGGGACTTGTCCTTGTAGGGCTACAGGCACCCGGGCTCCCGCTGAGGTATTTGTTACAGCAATGGAAAACAGACTCACGGAAGGAAAGCTCCAGAATCCTGCGTTAGTAATAAGCATAGCTGGTCCTACCAGTAAGCAAAATAGATGACTAATCGTGCGATAGGACTTTAAACGACGTCAGCAGAACCTGCCAGGGAGAGCATGGGCGCCCAGCTTGAAGGCTGGGTGGAGCAGGGCCCTGGCGCGGACGTCAGCTCCCTGCAGCTGGGAAGCACCGTGTTGGGATGGTCTCTGCTGGTTCCTCTGTAAGGGCAGGAGGGCTGCTTGTGGTTAGACCCCACCCAGCACCGGACACCAGCTTCCCTGGCAGACCTGACACTCGCCACGCTGGGGACCTGGATGACAGGATGTCCTGACGTGCCGCACCCTCTTTCGCAGGGACAGTTGGCTACCAGAGGGAAACCAGCTTCCATTTACATTTGGGAGAGGCTCTTCTCACACTTGTGACCACACCGGAGATTACGGAGAGGCCAAGTGTGTCCAAACAAAGCAGAGAGCCACCCGGAGGGCAGACGGCCAAGGAGGCTGGAATGGAGGGATAGGCGGTGTCAGCTCACACGGAAGGACACGGAGGGCTCTTCACGGGCCAGGGCAGGAGGAGCGTGTGCAGCACATGTCGGCCCCCGCTTCCCTGCTCCTCTGGGCAGAGTGCGCCCTCTGCTCCGTCCCTGAGGTCCGTTTCCTGCTCGGGGAGACCGCGCAGGAGACAGTGCCAGTGGCCGCAGACGGTGCCGTCCGGGAGGAGGAGCCGGCTCCCGAGGCCAGAGACTTCGCTGCAGTTGGTGCCACGGTTCCTGCTGGGGAGCCTCCATCAGAGTCCAGTGGGCAGAGCTTGTCGGAGGATCAAGCCACCACCCAGCGGGTGGCGGGAGGACGCCTGGCCGGGACGAGGTGCCTGCGCTGCTCCTGCCTCCCCTTGAAGGGTTCAGGGCAGGGGCAGCTCCCCCAAAGAAAGGTGACCCCAATGCCACGGAGCCCCGGAGAGGTCTCAGGAAGTGGGCGACTCACAGGTGTTCCCCAAGGCTGGCCCCTGGAGGAAGATGGCCAGGAGAGCAGCCCGAGAAGGGAGATCAGTCTTGTGTGTGCTGTCCCATGACCGGACCCACTGCACGGCAATCCCAGGGTGCTTGTTCATCTCATGAGATGTAACTCGAACGACCACGTTTCGAATGAACAGTGAGGACTTTTTTATTTTGTCCAGCTGCTTTTCATCTTAGACGGCTGAAAGGCACCAACCTTCAAAGCTGTTTTGTAAGTTTGCAAAAATGAATGAAGGGGGAAGGAAGAAGAGAAATGGGTTTGAAATTTTTTTTTTTTTTTTCATCAGAAAGAAAACCTGGTCTTAGTTCTTAGTAGAAAACTAGGGGGAAAACCCAACAGTCCAAAGTCCCTGCCCCACACCGTACAGGTGAGCAAGAGCGCGGGGCTGGCAGGAAGTCCACCTGGGCTAGCTCCTGCTCTGCAAGCCCCCCAGCAGCTGAGGGTGTCCCGGGCAGAGCAGGCTGCTCTCCTCACCCCTCCTTGGCCCTGCGAGCCAGCAGCGCACTTGGTTATGGGGCTGCTCTTTGCTGGCACCTCTGAGCCTGTTTTGATGCAGGCCCCGTGTGCAGCGCTGCCCAGAGAACCTGCTTCTGAGCCAGCCCCAACCCCAGCCCCCAGCCCTTCCTCCCTTCCCTCCCGCTCACGCCCACCGGGGCATGGTGCTGGCTGGATCAAAACTAGCTTTCCTGGTTCCACTTGGAGTTTGCCAGGAGAATACACACTTTGAGAAATGGGGTGGTTTAGAGAGCAGAAACCCGCTTGCAATTTCAACCTGCCAGCTATTACCATGCAGAGCCAGCCCCTCGAGATGGTACCAGGAGCATGTCAGAAGGGTTGGGGGCCGAGGAGAGAGCGTGAGAAGGACGACATGCACAGGCCAACGTGCCTCTCAGCCCTCCAACATGCAGGTGAGAGCAGCCTGGCGGAGGGAGCGGTGGCCTTGACCTCAGGGACCTCACATGACATTTAAGCCCTTTTCTGGGCCAACCAGGAATTGCCTGCAGGGCATGGGCCAGCCCTGACTCGTTTCTGAGATGCCACTTTATTGGCTAATTATATTATGTAAGAATTATGGGCTTTTAATAGGGGAAAAAAAAAATCATCTGAAATTGATCTGATTAAGAAGAGATTAGTAAAATTTGATACAATTTATACCTTCCTGTGAAACTTGATTGTTTTTCAGTGAAACTGAATATTAATCTCTTTCAGATGGAAATACCCCAAAACATATTCGAGATTTTTTTCACCTAATTTTACCCTATCGCTTACATGTTGAACAGAAAAAAAGATAAAAATATTTGGATAAATTACTTGAAGTCATCTTCTTATATATGGAGAGTTGGAAGTCCATTTTTTAAAGGATTGTGCTGAAATCAGATACTGTAGTAATGAAATAATAAATGAGCACTATCTTTCCTTACCACTAGGAGGCAGCAATCCAAAACTGACCCATCTTGGGTAACAGGTTGGGTAATGTGTGGGCCCAGTCACATGGATTCAAGTTCTGGTGGTCCTTGCATTGGTGGGAATCAAGCAAATACCACCTTGGGTAATTTAAATCCATATACTTAGCCCACAGTAGTAATTACTTTGGAGGCGAGACTTTTATAGCTCTTTTGAAAGAGCCAGCATTGAGAGACCTTGGATCTATTTGTTATTAAATGACGGCAGCCACTATAGATTACTAGGCGGGAGAGAAAACAACCCAGGCTATTCTAAAGTGAAAAATCAGACCGCTGCAGACATCCAGGTAACGGTGCCGTCTGGAAGACAACGGGGTAGTTTCTATGGTTTTCCATAAAAGAATGGCGTGTGCTGTCCAGCCGTCTTTCAAATGTGTCTGGAAGACTTGCACACATGGAGGAAATGTGTCACTTGTCTGTCTTTCTTGAAAAGGTGACAAAGCAGAGAAGCAAAACACCCAAACCTCAAGACCACATTTAAAATATGGCTGGAAATGTGGAGGTGGGACCATTCCCTCTCAGGCCTTCCGTGTCACACGCCTCATTTCCAGCCAGACTTATCCGACATGGCTGCTGTCAAAGCCCATCTCTCTGAAGTCATTCCTTAGTCCCAGCTCCCCACCTCACGCAAACCATGTCCTCTGATCCCAGTGTTACCCGTGCTGTCACGAACCACAGCACGCACACAGGCGCCCGCACGTGCATGTCTGCAAAGGACCCTGGAACTGAGAGCCCGTGTGCACAAGCCAAGCCAGCGCAGCTGCCACCCTCCACTGCTGACAGCTCCAGGCTGTGGCCAGCCTCCCCCAGAGGGACCTGCCATCCTGTGGCCCCTGGAGATGCTGCAGACAACACGGTGGGCAAAACTGAGAGGCAACACCAAGGAACGAGTGGGAAAGCACAGGGCCTGTCTGGGCAGCGGGCAGGGCTGGCGATCCGAGGGTGGCTTAGGGCAGCTGGCCGGAGCGGGGAGGAAAGGAGGAGGAGGCCTGTGCTGTCTGGGGAAGCTTCCAGCAGAAGCATCCTGCCCCAAGGCGAGATCGCCTCCAAGCTGAGGACCAGCAGAGAGCCCTGGGGTGGAAACCAGGAGCGGGAGAGAGCGCGGCTTCCTGGCACCGTGTTTGTCACTGGGGAAGGGGAAAGTGAACATGCTGCCCTGAACACACAGTTATTTTATAAAAAGAAGCCTAATTGCTATTTTGAAACAATAACATTAATTCTTAGAGATAATTCTATCCAAGCTCTATGGATCCAGAAAACATCACACAGCAGTTCGATATTCAACCTTTGAAGCCAGAGTTGCCAGGTCTCAATCCTGGCTGTGCCACTACAGGGACGGTGTGGTGTGAGGTGAGCTCTGGACCTTCCTGGGCCTGTTTTCTCATGGGTAGTGAGGAGACGCGGCCTAGTGCTGCCACAGGGCTGTGAGACGTGGGCCTCAGGACACCTGGGACGGTGCCAGCTCTCGGTGAGCAGTGAGTTACGACCTCTGAATTAAGCAGGATCAGCAGAAGCTCCATGTTTTCTCTTATGTTTTCGCTTAGTGTCAAGAACCAAGGTCAGAAATAGCCAAATCAAGAACTCTTGATATTTTTCAGAAAACTCCCACTGAGGACATCCCGTGCTGTTCAGATCCCTCTACGTGAAGCTTCCAAAGTTGACTTTCCTGGGTTTGCTTCTGGCAGGGAACATCAGTTCTCGTGTTAGGCAATGGCCCTGCACTGACTAAGCATTTACTTCCTTTTTTTTGCACTTTTTTTTTTGCGTGCACTGTGTGTGCTATTCTCCTTTCTGCCGGGACTATTGGGATGCCTGAGGGAAAACAGTTTGCTCAGCAGAAGTGGCTGGACTTCACCTGCTTCCTGGCAGCTCCTACCTGTCCCCAGTATTGCTTTGTGCATCCTTCAGACCTTCAGACCGTGGCCAGCCCTCCTAAGCTGGGCTGTGGGTGGGTGTAGCCTCTGAGAGGAGGGCATGTCCTGGGGCAGGTATCAGGCTGTGCAGAAGTGCTTGCTTCTCAGATCACCAGTAAGGTCTGTGGGGGCCCCCTCACTGAGGAGTCCAAGAGTCACACCAGCACTTAGCCTGTCTGGGCGATCCCAGGGATGAGATGGCGCAGACCAGGGGTCATCCTTCCTAGCCATGCTGCTGAGCCCAGCTGAGCTAGTCCTTCCCTGTTGATTCAGATCATGGCCAGTTTAACCATGACATTATTGGCAGTTAGAGCAAAATCAGTTGCTAAAGTTTTAGCTTTAAACTGCAGATCTGCAGAACAGGCCACCTGGCTGGAGCTGGAAAACGCACACAGGGTTAGTGTTATGCCTGTTGGGGTCCCAGCCTCAAGTCTAAGCCTCCCTGAGCACAGCAGCAGCTCTGGAGTCTCCGCAGGCCCATCAGCTGCATCTCCCATTAGGAGTCCAGCTCTGCCCCTCAGGACCTCCCTGGGCACCAGCCTCACACTGGTGGTGCGGCTGCCCCTCCTGACTTAGGCTCCCCCTTCTCCTGCAAGACCCCCTCCTAGGCCCCGAGGGAACAACTGCTCCAAGGGGACCCTCAGTGCTCTGGAAGTAGCCCGGCCTCATGGCTGTATTAGTGTCTCAGCGTCTTCCCTGCCTTGAGGACCCTAGAAGCCTGTCCCCCTCTGCTGGAAGCCCCACCGGCAAAACATCAGCCAGAGCCTGTAGGGTCCCTGAAGAACACCCAGGATGGGAATTCACTTCCTCCATACCGCAGCTGAGACTGGAAACCACTTTCTCATGCTGGGTGAAGAGGGAAAGACCCGGCATCCTATCCACCCTGTGGCACTTAGATGCTTGTTACTCATGGGACAACCTGACACTCTCTCTTCAGGGTCACTGAAGTTGGGCCGCCTGGTCTTCATTTTCCATGAAGCAGACTTTTTACTAAAACCAAGCTACCACGGTATGCAAAGGTGCAGGTAAGCGGCAATGTCTGCAGCGCTCAGAGTTCTCTGAACAGAAAGCGCCGAAGAAGAATAGAGCATTAGCACATTATTATTCTCACCCAGAGTGGGTGGAATTGCAAAGAGAAATCATGTCAAAGATGTAAGGAAACTTAAAAGTCTGAGACTTTAAAAGGCTGGGATTATTAAAACACCCAGCTGTTTGACAGGAGAAAATTAAACTGTTCTCCTGTCTCAAAAGATATAATGCCACTTTCTCATTACTTACTGAACCCCACGGTCTCTTCCTGCACTAAGCTTTCACTGAAGCCAAGAGAGCTCCATAGACAAAATATCACTGTATAGGTGTGCCCTAAAGTGACAAGCTGGTCCAGGAGAAAGCAGCTGTGCCATTTTGTCAACTCAGAACCTGTGGTTGTGGGTATAATCCAACAGGCACCATCCTTGCACCCTGGTGATACTGAATTCCTGTTGATAGATATGGCATGAGGCTCTAGTCTGTGCAAGATGGGAAGTGAGTGGGCTGCGTCCCTGTGGGAAGAGGAAATGGGAAGGATTCAGCATTGGAAAAGAAGGCCCACGAAGAAGTAGCTCTCCCCCTGGTCTCTCAGTGGAAAGAAAGGTTTTAAGAAATAGCACAAAGTCTGCACCCGATTTGGGCCACAGTCTAAACTTGGCATGGGAATCCACGTGCTGGGAAACAGCAGCCTGGAGGGACCTCAGTGAGGTGGCACTCCTGGGCCACCTGCCAGGAACAGAAGCAAGTTCACCTGGAAGGGCATGGCCACCACCCACCCCACCTTTGCCTACCCCCACACGAGGGACTGTGTGCACATGGCAAACAAGAGCAGCCACCTCGAACGCCAGTGGCCGGGCCACCGGGACACCCGAGTGCCCTCGAATTCACAGGCAAAAAGAATTCAAAGCCATAACTAAAGAATAAACACTATGAAAAAAAGCCAGGCTACTCTATCCAAATAAAGTGATTGTAAAGGTATAGGCACTGAAAACGTAAAACAAAGAAACAAGAAATCAGAAACAAAAAAACCCTAGCATATTAGACACAACTGAGGAGAGAGGCTTAGTGACCCGGAAGGTAAAACTGAGGATTTCCCAGGACACAGCCCCAGGGCAAGGGCCGGAAAGAGCGAGAGAGAAGATGGGAGCATGGGACGCGGAGGAAGGGCATCTGGACAGAGTGCCGGAAGGAGGGCAAACGGCACAGAACGGCGGAGATGATGTTGTCCAGGAGCAGCTTCACGATCACGAGGCATAAAGACCCTCTGATGGTGAAATGTGAGGCTGTCAGGCAGGATGAACATCCCCACGTGGGTTCCTATCTCCAGAGAAATGGGACCAACTAGAGATGAGAGAGACGAGAGAGATGAGAGAGAGAGAGAGAGAGAGAGAGAGAGAGAGAGAGAGAGAGAGAGAGGAGAGATAGATGGATGAGAGATTGATAGATGACAGGCAGACAGGCAGACAGCCATAGGCATGTAAATGGATTTATTATAAGGAACTGGCCTATGTGATTAGGATGGATGGCAAGCCAAGAATCTGCACAAATCACGTTACAGCTTGGATCCAAAGGCTGGAGGCTCCTCTGGAATCAGAAAGAGCCCAGGGCCCAGCTCAAAGGTGTCAGGCGGGAGGACGCTCTCACAGGGGTGGACGTCTTTTGGGTCTATTGGGTGAGATCACCCACATCATGGGGGCAACCTGCTGTACTCAGCCTCCCAATTTAAATGCTAATCTGACCCTAAAACACCCTCCCAGAGAAACACGCAGAATAATACTTGACCCAACATCTGGGCACGCTGAAACTCAGTCAAGATGACATAAAATCCACCATCACATAGTCCTTGTTAGCAAAATTACTGAACAGCAGAGGCAAAGGGAGAGATTTAAAATGACCAGAGAAGAAAGACCGTTGACATGTGGAGGAATTAAATTTATACCCAAAGAGATTCTTCACAGAACAGAAAACATTCTTTGAATTTCTGAGGAAAAATAAGTCTTAAAAAATATTTTCCTTAATCTATCATTCAGTAATAAGAGTGAAATAAAGACTATTACCTGAAAACAATGGCTAAGGCAGTTTCCAGCTCTTAGATCACAGCTCTGGACCTTCCTCAGTTACATGTGACCAGCAGGCGAGGAGTGGGTGGCAGAGGTATGCGTGAATACCCAGCAACGGGCAAGGAGTCAGACGGAGTTCCCAGCTCTCGTCACCTCACAGAAAGAGGTATTTGAACAATCCACATGCAAGACACCTTCACAAGAGCCCCGGGATCCAGGAGAGAGAGCAACACCTGGGCAGAGTCAGGAAATGGGGAAGGTACCTCAAAGAGGGTAGTAAGGACAGTCTCACATCGAGCTCAGCATGGGGAGGGGGAGACCCTCCCGGGGGTGAGAAGTGAGGCAAGCAGGTAACACTGCTGTGGACCTCAGCACCCAGCCTACTCCAGTGGACCTTGCCGCCAGCCCAGCCCCCAGACCTGAGGCCCCAGGCTCCTTGACCAATGGAGCCAAAAGATAATAGTAATAATTGAGACAAATGAAAATTGAAACACAACATACCAAAACCTGTGTAGCAAGAACAATTCTGAGCAGAGAGTTCAGCATGAATAAAGACCACAAATAAACAACTTAAAGTTGCACCTCAAGGAACTAGAAAAAGAACAAACTAAACCAGAAGTTAGCAGTAGAAAGGAAATGATAAAGATCAGAGCACAAATAAATGAAATAGAAACCAGAGAGAAAACAGAAAACAAGGCAGATGAAACGGGAGTTGTTTTCTTGCAAAGAAAAAAATTGAAAAACCTTCAGCGAAGATGGGCGGAGGAGGGAGACAGAGAATTCAAATATGCAGAATTATAAAGGAAAGAGGAGGCATTGCAACTAAAACCACAGAAAAAGAAAAGATCATAGGGAACTATTAGGACCAATCGTATGCCAATGGAGCTGATAACCTGGAAGAAATAAAAATTTCTGAAACATACAATAAACCAAGACTGAATTGTGAAGAAATAAAAATTAGGAACAGACCAGTGAGTAAGGAGATTTAATCAGCAATGAAAAATCTTCCACACACACAAAAAGCCCAAGACCTAATGGTTTCACTCCAGAATTCCAAGAGGCATTTAAAGAAGAATTTGTGATAATTCTTCTCAAACTATTCAAAAAACTGAAAGAGGAGGAATCTCTTCCAAACTCACCTTATAAAGTCAATATTTCCCTGAAACCAAAATCAGACAAAGACATTATCAGAAAATAAAATTTCAGGCCAATATCCCTGATGAACATAGATGCAAAAATCCTTCACACACTACTAGAAAACAGAATTCAATAGTACATTAAAAGGATCATCCAGTGATCAAGTGGGATTGATCTCAGGAATGCAAAGATGTTTCAATGTACACAAATCATCAACAAAATGTGAGGCACTACATTAACAGAATAAAGGATGAAAACCTATGACCATCCATCCCAATAGATGGAACAATAAAAAATAAATAAAAAAGAATCTGAGAACATTCAATACCACTTGGGGTTGAGTCACCCCAACCCCAAGTGTTCACTGACAGGAGAATGGGTAAAGAAAGCAACACACACACACAGATTATTCAAACTTAAAAACGAAGGATACACTCTTTTGTGACAATATGGATGAACCTGAGGAATTGATGTTAAGTGAAATAAGACAGGCACAGAAGGACAGATACCATATATGGAATCTAAAAAAGTCAAACTCATAAAAGCAGAGTTGAATGGTGGGTGAGGACTGAGGTCAGAGGATACAAAGTATCAGTCACTCCAGATGAATAAGTTCCAGAGAACTAACAAGGCAGTGTGGCTATTAATAGTACTGTTTAGTGTATTCTTAATTTTCTAAGACAGTGAGTAGGCCTTAAATTCTTGAGTGCCTGTAAGCAAAGGTACTTATGTGATGAAGTGCATATGCTGATTGACTTTATCAGTGATCATCTTACACCCTACATGTATCAAGACATTACACTGCATGTCGTGAAGACATACAGATTCTGGCAATTATATCTCGATGAAATTGGAAAAGTACAGACTTAAGATGTACATAAGTCTGAAAAGAATTGCCTGAAATTTAATTATTAATCCATTTTTGTTTTTATTATTGATACTATCATATAATTATTGTTAGTTGGTCAAAACAAAAATTAAATAGTGTTTTGCATATGTTACAGGGGTAAATATTTAAGTCCGAATGTTGACAAAGAGCTGCTGGTGGAAGTTTAAATTGATACAATTATTTTCATGACTGATTTGGCTGTAAATAGCACAGCTGAAATAAAAGCATATCATCTACCCAGCACTTTACCCATGGATAATGAAATTTTCAAAATGCATGTCATTTTATAACATTTAAAATAGTGCACAGCAACACTCCACATTATATAGGAATATGTACATTAAAACTTTAAAAACATACATTTGAGTGAAAACTGCTAAATCTGGGTTAGTGTGGTTTCTTGTGGAGAAGGAAGGAAACGGGATTGATTACAGGCATACAGGAATATTTATTTATGTCTTTAATGATTTACTTTTTGAAAATAATCGTCACAGCATGACTTCTAAATTTACAAGCTGGCAAATCATAGGCAAAGTTTTCTTTCCCAGGGGATCTTACTTCAATTTTTCTGATATTTCGTTTGCAAAGATGACAGGTTGAGGCAGCAAAATGGATGCTGCAGTTTAACCTTGGCAGCTGGTGGGAAGAGGAGTGGGACTTACAGGAAGCTGTGCAGATGTGTCTGGGACACGGGAGTCACCACCGCGCCGCAGCGACGGAGCGCCCAGGACTCTGGAGCAGCACTCCTCCTTACAGGCGCCACCGTTACCCCGTAGGTGTGGGCCTGAGGCCCAGAAGTAGGTGACAAAACCGAAACTGGACCAGTGCACATGCCTTCCAGACCTGCGCGGGCCTCAGTGCCTCCCTCGCAGGCTGTGCCCAGACGGCGGCCGCAGCCCCAGCCCCGGGCGTCCAGTCTGCGGCCGCTGCTGGCCGCCTATGCCTCCTCCCCGTCGCGTTGGCCATCCCACAGGAGGGTCACCAGCACTCGCCCCATTCCACAAAGGAGCACTGGAGCGCAAGGTGAGCCACTGGCCTGCGAGTAGGAAGTTTTAGCCCAGGAAGCTCAAATTTCTGTGAAAAATTTTAATTTAAAAAAATGCTTGCATGAGGAGTTGGGCTAGACTTGGTTCTAGGTGGTCTAGTTGGAGTCCTCATGTACGTATGAGAGCCGAAACTAAGAAGCACGTAAGAGGCCTCGTTCGGAGGTGTGGCAAGGATAGAAATCTTCCGGGACTCCGCGCACACCGACAGCTGGGCCTGCGGGTGGGCGGTTGCGGTCAGCTGCAGTGCAGGGCAGCCCGGCTCTGTGCTCACGCCGACCTTGCTCGTCCATCTGTCCTTCCTGCATGGATTATTAACACTTCGCGGTGTAATGTCGACTGGGCCCAGGCCTTGCTGGCCGAGCTGGATCCTGGCATCTCCTCGAAATTAAAGCATCCAGTGCTGACACCAAGCACAGTTGGGGCGACCTGCGTGAGGGCGGAGGAGTACGGCTCTGACCCACCATGGGACCCTCGTGGTGACTAGTCTACACTGGCTTCCTTGAAGGCCTAGCACTACCAGCACCAGCCAAGCCTCCTACCTGCTAGCTGCCTGCCTGGTGTCAGAGGAAGGTCTTCACGTCCATTGGATCTGCTCCAGGGTCGGAGGCAGGACCTCACGCCCAGGAGCACCACGCTGGCCCCGCTGGGCTGTTCATTTAGGCAGTATGGAAGGGGCATGTGTCCAGCAGGGACTGCGCAAGATTCCAATGGCTGACAGCTGGCTTGCCATGGGGTCAGCACAGGGCTGTCTGGAGAGGCCCCTCCCACAGATGAGGGCCATGCTTGTTGCTCTTATCCAGACTTGTCACCTCCTGGCACCTGCGAGTGCACCCCACTGCTGAGGTGAGGTCCCTTTTCCTAGTTCAAGGTAAAAAGCCGGACTCAGTTCCCATCTGCTGGCACTGAGGATTAATTAGCTGCTTACTCTGAGCAGCCAGCACATGCAGCCTGTGTTCAGCTAATGCCTCTCCTGATGAGGCCTCTTCTCTTCACAGGAAAAGGAAGGATTTCTAGTTTGTTTCAGAGCCCTGCGGACAGGGTGGCTCAGGACGTCCAGCACCCCATTCCCTATCTTAGCCAGCTTCCTTCTTAGTGGAAGGAGTGAATCATCCATTGGTTGAATAGTTATTGTGCACCTACTAGATGCTAATAATTATTGCAGGCACTAGAGTGAATCCCTCACACTAGTGGAGTTATTGCACATGTGTTCCCACATCAATCACTGTTTAAAACCTTTGTCTTTTGAAACAGACAATAGAACTCTTCTACGGAAGAGTTGCAAACCTTGTTCCCATGTGGCCCCACTCTCTCCTCTCCTAACATCTTATGTAAGCGTGGTACAGTTACAAACATCCAGAAATTACCATTTATGTAGTGCTAATAACCCAACCACGGGCCTTATTTGGACATCACTTTTTGAAGTTCTAATTGTTGAAAGCCTGTCTTGTGCTTGCCTTTGATCCATCGTAGCAGCTGCCTGCATTTCTATTCTCTCCCTGGAAGACCCCTGAGGGATGGCACTAGAAGAGACCTGAGCTGTCATCTTATTTGCTGGAGCCTCAGCCCCTTTGTCCATAAGATGGGTCAGTAGCCTTGTGCACGTAGCCTGGAGTCTAGCACTCTGCAGACTCTGCTGGTCTCTCCCCTCCCCCGAGAGGTCACACAAGGAACCGTTACCATCGCCCATAACTCATTTTCTACATCAGCGTCAGTTAGAGAGCTAATGAAGGGGAAAGGCAGGGTTCCAGCAGGAGTGTTCTGACTCCCCAGCCAATCTTCATCAAGAATGTTAGTAAGGCATATTATTCTCGTTTTACAGATTAAAAAGTGGATCACCTTGGCTTTACTGCTATTTAAATGCATGTTTCTTACTGGGCATGGATAAGGCTCAAGCCCTGCCACCTGTTGGTCCACATGCAGGTCCCTGAGGCCAAGAGCGCATCACCTGCCTCACCCGAGAGGCTGGGGCTTCAGTGGGCTGAGGGGGCTCCCCACAGAGCCTGGGAAAAGCAGGGACAGGGCCCTCTGTTTGAAAGGGATTTTTTTTTTTTTTCCCCACAATAGATTTGAAATCCCTCTGGGAAAGTGGCAGAAATAATAAAAGATTAGTTCTGAAATAACTTATCCATTATTATAAATAGTAATATCTAAAGGAAAAGAAATTCTAAATTTGCCTAATTCTGTGAGAAGACACTGGAAGCAGAGGAGCTTGGACACTGGCCTCTCCGTGCCCTCGGCGGAGAAGAAGCGGGAAGTGAGCCCACAGCAGGCACCAGCCCCGGGTGCGGCTCCCTGAGGCTCAGCTGTGGTCTTCCTAGTATTTCAGTGAGCGGACACGGCGCGGAGTGCCCAAGACTGTCCACATTTGAAATTCTTTCCTGGTGTGTTGAGTTTACTTGGGACATGAACAATATTGATGTCCATATCTCTTTGGGATAAGGGCTGCACATACATTTATGAAACAAAAAGAGCACTGAACGCAATTTGTAAAATAAGTTTGAAAGCAAAATTTAATTTTTTCCTTCATTTTGAACTCAAAACTCACTGGGGAGCTACTATCTTGCTTGCTGTGGACACCCTTGCGTTTCACAGCTGTGGTCTTGCTGTGCGGACTGTGCGTGTTGCCGCAGGTGTGTGTGTGCGTGTGCGCTGTGATATATAGTAGGCACACCTCATCAATGAAAAAAAAAAAAACACCTGAATTTTGAAACACATCCAGCCCCAGGGTTTGGATAAGGGATTGTGAACCCGTCTTGCATTTTCATTATGAGTTATTTAGTTTTGGTAAGTTTCTGGTAATGACTCCTGGCCTAAAGAGTACAAATTTTTTGATTTAAAAATATTATTCTGATTTGCAAGATCATAATTTTCCAGGATGCCTATTTTCTGGACATCTCCCCAGCACTTTTAAAATAATGTTTTCCAGTTTTGACAGGATTAAACTGTAGGTGAATTGGTGTTTTAATCAGCTTTTATTTGAGTACTAGAAACTCTACGAGCTCCCACACTGTGGATTCAGTAGAGTGACTCCTGGCATCTGGCACTCGGGTGTGGGGAGCTGCTGCCACGCACCCTGGTGTGAGGTGCTTTGGGCTCTCCTCACACCTTGCCTGCGGCCTTTGATTGTTTGCAGGCACTCGTTTGAGATGCAGTGGTGCTGACTCTCACGTCTGTCACGAACATCTCCCCATGACATTTTTAGATTTTTAGTTGCACTGGGCTTCAAGGTACAGAAGTCGAGCCTTTCAGCTTTTACTGTGCAGTCCCTTAAACTGCTCCGATTATTGGAAAATACCCATTTGAAGTAGTTAATTCACATCCTTCTAGAACTATTCAAATATTCCCACTGTGTTCTTAGCTGAAGACTAAACTCACGGTGCTGGGGAGATGGCTCAGTTGGTAGAGTGTTTGCCTCGAATGCACAAGGACCTGGGTTCAATCCCCAGCACTGCACAAAAGTAAATAAGTCAGTACCTAAACTCACGATCCGGTCACAATCAGAAGTCAGTTCACTCCCATCCATGTCTGGTTTGCCATGAATGGGCTGAATTCACCGTATGAAGTTTGGTCGCCAGCGTCAAAGCCCAGCCTGGCTCCTCAACTGCGTGGACATGGCTCCCACCTTTCTCCACGCCACCCATCAAGATCTGCTCAGCTCCCAGGCATTGTCCCTTGGTCTTCGATCCCCTGCAAGCTCTTCCCTGTCCTCCTACGTGAGCTCCCGTCCTCCATGTCTTCCATGTCCCCTGAAGGAATGACCGAGACTGATCCTCATGCTCATGTGACCAGCAGTTTACCTTGGAGGCCAGACCCCAGCGCGGGAAACCCTAGGTCAGGAGCCCCAGAAGGGCCCAGACACCAGGTGAGCAGTTGGGAGGACAGAGCAGGGTCCTAAATCAGATGACTGGCCAGATGGGCAGCACCTACAAGGAGAGTAGCCTGTGATCCATCCTCTAAATATTGTGGAGTTTTTTGAAAAATTTAAAACAAAACATGCAGTAAAACAGGCGGAGGTAAAAGTGATAGAAGAACTCAAGGCCTTGGGAGGTCTAGGAACATCACATGAAAGCCAGGGCTGACACACAAGATCTATTGCTGTATTTTTTAGAAACGTGGCTGCAGGACCAGCACATGAGTGAGGGCACCAGGGAAAAGCAAAGCGACCTTCCAGTGTGTGGATGACCAGAGGCTGTGTTCTGCAGAAAGCCCACGGGGCTGTTCCACCCCAGGATGAGTGAGTGCTCTAAATCCAAGGGACAGGAGCGTCCTTTCAAAGAAAGGGGGCCACACAGGAGGGCCACCCAGAGAAGAGATTCTACTAGGAACAAAAGTCATTTGGGGTTAGAAAGCCCCATTTCTGATCATTTGGCTTGGTTGTAGGACAATATTTAGAAGAGTTCATATGTTGAGGTTAATGGTGCCTAAGAACCAAGGCACAGTCACACCATTTGATGTGGTCACCAAAGATGTGATGTTCTAAGACTTTTTTAAAGGAGTAAGTTATACAATTTACTGAACACTTTCCTGTATCCATTAAGAAGCATATACTATTTCTTATTTAATATTTGATGTGGTAGATTATTAACAAATAATTCAGCATTAAATTGTCCATACAACATGGTCATGATTTTTTAAAAATTCAGTCAGATGCTGTTTGCTATTTTGTTTTTGTAGAAAAATCAACTTATAGTTTTTTTCCTACCATCTCTATGTTAATCAGCTTTCTGTTGCTGTAACAAATGATAGATAATGAAATTATAAGGAGGAGAGGTTTGTTCTGGATTGGAAGTTTCAGTTCATCATGGATTTGACCTGTGGTGGTGCAGCATGACAGAAGCAAAACTACTCACTTCATGGCTGGGAACAAAAGAGAGGAAGAAGGGAGCCATGTCCCACAGTCCCCTCCAAGGGACAGTCACCTCTCTATCTCCTGCTGGGCTTCTCCTCATAAAGCTCCCACCACCTCTCGACAGAGCCAAGGGTGAGGAGTAAGATTTTAACCTGTAACCAGAGACTTTCTAGAGAGAAACTATAGCATTTTCTGCCTGACATTTTGTTTCATAGGAGAAATATCACACATCTGTCCACCACTGTGGGCGTAAGGCAGTATGGGGCCAGAGTCAAGCCAAGCAAACTCAAATATTGAAAAGTAGATATAAAATCATTGTATTTATAGCAAAGATTGCCACTTAGATGGAAAACATAAAGGCAGATTGTTAGAATGGACTCAAGTTTACTTTGTTGGGTTGAAGACCAAACTGCTCTGTATGGATAACAACTACTATTTAGAAAATGCAGTTTAAATAATATACTCTTTTCATAGCAACCAAACCTACAGAGTAACTTGAGCTAAATCTAGTAGCGTTCATTATCTTTACACAGAAAATTGTGAACTCTTCATTAAAAGTGTATGCTTCTGTTGGGTAAAGACTTGTCAGTAGCAATGCTGGGCCCCTGGATGTAATGAGATTATCAAAGTCTGAATCAGGCCAAAATACATGGAGCAATATCAACATTCTGCCACAGGAAGTCTCATGATGACACAGAATTCACCTGAAAGCACTGTGCAATTCCAGCCTGAATCGCAACACAAGCCTTCTCATAAGACGTGCTGAAATCGGAAGGGCAAAGACCAGGAGCACCTGAGCGTTTTCAGGAAGAGGCTCAGGAGGGGACCTGACTCAGCGACATCAAGACTCCGCCTAAGCTCTGGAGAGCAAGACAACCAGGCACTGACCCAGAGGCAGGCAGAGACGGGACCTAGGAGCAGACTCATAGGTCAGTGGAAATTACGATGGGTCACAGTGCCATGTGTTTTTAAACAAAAAGTACTTGGACAATGGTTTTTTTCATATTGGGCAAAAATCATACAAGTGCCTCTCTACCTGTGTCAGGTGGAAACCCTCCTACCAGGGAAAGTTCAAGACACTGGAAGGAAAATTTGGGAGAGGAGCTCTAGGTTCTAGGAGCACAGACGGGAGAGTAAAGATTCATTGATGAGAGGACTTCTGACCCAGATCGTGATCATCAGGAGGCCCAACAGAGCAGAATGGTGGACATGCACAGCTAGCGGGCTTGGGGTCAGCAGGTGGGCCGGAGCGCGTGCAGACGTGAGAACCGTGGTGAATGCACCTCCACGACCCACTCACGTGCCAGGAAGATGGGTGCCAAAGCCGCGTGTTCGCATTTTTATAACATGAAAATAAAGCAAAAAAGGAGCCACCCGATGTTCTTCAGGGGAAGATTGAACGAATAAAGTCGAAGGGCATTTGCGTAACGGAATCTCATGGCACCAGGAAAGCCAACGGTTTGTAGCTATTTAGATATGGTTTGAAGTTCATGTTACTAAGTTTGTTTAAATGTATGCTGTACAAGTATAACGACATGGGAGAGAGAGACAAGCGCCAAATTTTTGGACAGTGCTTCACCCTGGAAGGGAAGGAGGGTGAGACTGAGAAAGAACCCACAGCTGAGCCCAAGCCATTCTCCCTGGGCCAGTGCTGTTAGGTCTGCACCAGGCGAGGCTTCCACAGACCTCCTCACAATTGCCAATGTGTTTATGAGGCCTGGTGCGTGTGTATGTTTGTGTGTGTGTGTGTCACACCCTGCACCAGTGATTCTCTACGAATCTGAGATTTTACTAAGCAACCCAGAGCCAAGCAAGGTGTAGCTTGGAAACAACAAGCAGCTGCATCCTCTAAGAATTTTAGCTTTGTGAATGGGAGAATGTTAATAATGACCAGATATATAATTAGCATAAAAAATACCAGAGGCAAACACAGTTACATGTAAGTGCATGGAGGTTGGGACAGGGTTTAGACTCACTCATCTACTCAAGATTCTATCCAAGATTATTTTTGTGCCAGACATAACACAGAATCCTGGAGCATGGCATTGAAGATGAGCAGTCCATGCCCACCGTTTACGTTCTTATATCAAGTGCTCCGGAGACAACAGGGAGCAGGCTGTCCTGCAGAGGTCACTGCACGGGGCTTTCATAGCCCAACAGGTGCCACTCTTCCCTGTTTGGCATTGTGTCTGGGTGCGTCTGGAGCACCAGGCATAGGATCTGCAGAGGGGTAGTCTCCGCATTTCTGTCCATGGCATGCAGGGGGCGCTGGGGAGCGAGGACACCCTCACTCGCTCAGGTGAAAAGGGCAGTAGAGGCTGGGCCAAGTGTGGATCCTCCACGCCCTCCCACTTGCCTCCATTTGACGTAAGAAAATGTAGGTGCTTGGCAAGTTATCCTGATGCTTGATTGCCATATTTCAAAATAAGGTTATATATAGAACTAATAAGATTTTAAAAATTGCAAGTTTTTGACATCTCATGACACTTGCTATGAACTCTTTGAATACCCACCTGATTTGGGATATATTAATATATGCTTGCAGAATTTTACTTTTAAAAGTGCTTCTTAAAATTTTAATGGTTTTAAAATAAATATTAAATGCAAAAAGTTTTTTTACCTTATTATAAATCTTGCTTTAGACATTTTATTCTTTCTTTCTGATGTATATTAGTTACATAAAACTTTGAAGAATCATTCAATTTTTAAGAAAAAAAACTACAAAACTAAACCCCAGAGAAAGTGGTTGATATTTTGTGTATTTCTGTCACATCCTTTGTTTTAAATTACATATTAGAACTTTGTAAATTGTTTATTTAATTCATGTAATTAATTTTGGGTGGGGGCACTGGGGATTGAATTCAGGGGCACTTGACTACTGAGCCAAAACCCCAGCCCTACTTTTTGTATTTTATTTAGAGACAGGGTCTTACTGAGTCACTTATCTCCTTGCTGTTGCAGAAGCTGGCTTTAAGCTCGAGATCCTCCTGCCCCAGCCTCCCGAGCTGCTGGGATTATAGGTGTGCATCACTGGACCCAGCAATGTAATTAATTTTTAAAAGCTAAAGCTATTTTAAAATGATTGTCCTCTAACAATTGTAATGGAGAATGTCATTGGGATTTTAATAGGAATCGCATTGAATCTGTATAGCACTTTTGGTATTATGGCCATTTTAACAGTATTCATTCTGCCTGTCCAAGAGCATGGGAGATTTTTCCCATCTTTTAAGGTCTTCTTCAATTTCTTTAGTGTTCTGTAGTTTTCATTGTAGAGGCCTTTCACCTCTTTGTTAGATTGAGTCTCAAATATTTTATTTTATTTTGATTGAGGCTATTGTGAATGGGGTAGTTTTCCTAATTTTTCTTGCAGTGGATTTGTCACTTATGTATAGAAATGCATTTGATTGAAATTCATTTGGAAAAATAAGAGGCCCAGAATAGCCAAGGCAATCCTTAGCAAGAAGAGTGAAGCAGGAGGCATCACAATACCAGACCTTAAACTCTACTACAGAGCCAGAGTAACAAAAATGGCATGTAGACCAATGGTACAAAGTAGAAGACACAGAGACAAACCCACAAAAATATGGTTATCTCACACTAGACAAGGGTGCCAAAAACATACATTGTAGAAAACATAGCCTATACAACAAATGGTGCTAGGAAAACTGGAAATCCATATGTAACAAAATGAAATTAAACCTCTATCTCTCACCCTGCACAAAACTTGACTCAAAGTGGATCAAAGACTTAGGCACTAGAACAGAGACCCTGTGCCTAATAGAAGAAAAAGTAGGCCCAAATCTTCATCATGTCAGCTTAGGATCTGAGACTCCTAAAGCACAAGAAGTAAAATTAAGAATCAATAAATGGGATGGATTCAAACTAAAAAGCTTCTTCTCAACAAAAGAACTAATCAATAATTTGAAGAGAGAGTCTACAGAATGAGGAAAAATCCTTTACCACACGCACCTGAGATAGAGCATTCGTTTCCAAGATATATAAAACACTCAAAAAACAACAGCAAAAAACCAAAAACCCAATCAATCAATGAACTAAGGAACTGAACAGATTCTTCACAGAAGAAGAAATACAATTGATCAACAAACAGATGAAAAAACGTTCATCATCTTTTGCAATTAGAGAAATGCAAATCAAAACTAAGATTTCATCTCACTCCAGTCAGAATGGCTATCATCAAAAACACAAGCAATAAAAAGTGTTGGCGAGGCTGTGGGGGAAAGGGCACACTCATACATTGCTGGTGGGGATACAAATTGGTGCAACCATTATGGAAAGGGGTATGGAAATTCCTCAGAAATCTTGGAATGCAACCACCATTTGACCCAGCTATCCCACTCCTTGGCCTATACCCAAAGGACTTAAAACCAGCACACTACAGAGATACAGCCACATCAGTGTTCATAGCAGCTCAATTCACAATAGCTAAACTATGGAACCAACCTCTTGTCCGGGGCTGCTCATGCCCTGCTTCCTGTCTGAAAGTGAGAGGCTTTCCTTCCTCTGCCACACCCTTCCACCACGACATTCTACCTCTCCTCAGGCCTTAAGTCATGGAGCAGCCAACCATGGACTGAAACCTCTGAAACCATGAGTCAAAATTAATCTTTCTTCCTGAGTTGTTTTTCTCAGGTGTACTGCTCATAGCAGCAAAGCGCTTACTAACACACTTGCTTCTATTTTAACTAAATGACTTTCAGGAGTTCATTATAGATTTATTAAAATTTTGGACGACTTCCTTTAAGTGACAGAATCTCATTTGATCCTCAAAAGTAAAAATTTCCTGGGAGTCTACCATGTTGCCATACTTAAAAATGCTAATAGTTACGTGTTTTATTTTCCCATTTTGAAATGGGCATGCTAACACCTAGCTGGAGATGAGAAAACAGAGACCGTAGTTCTTCTATGATGGTTTACTTTGTTAAACTGGTGAAGTCCTGTGCGGGGAGCTAACAAGATGCCGTTTGATTGGCAGCCCTTTGCCAGCTGTTCTGTGTACCATGCCCAACTGCAGCCTCTGCCTGCCTGGGAAACACACGAAAGCCCAAGAGAGCTCATGAGACCCGTGGCTTATGCCAAGTGACATGTGCCACAGAGACACCGCTCTGTGAGGAACAAGCTACAGGAACAGTTGACGCACAGCTTCCTAATGTGCATGTGATCACCTGCACAGGATTTTTTTGGTTTGCTTGTTTTTCCAACTGATACCTGAAAATACCTTTCTTTGATAGAGATTGGCTTGTGTTTCCACTGGATATCAGGCTCCTGCAGGCACGCGGGCTTGTTCACATCTGTACCCTAGAGCCTCACACACAGTTGGCGCTTAATAAGTGACTGTGGAAGGATGCAATGTTTCTGAAACAATTTGAAAACATCTTCAAGTAAACAAACTATTGCCAATTTCTTCACAGTCTGAAGAAATGAGGACCTCATGTTACTAATAAGTACTCATCCTATTAATAAATCTAATAATAGTATATTATTTCATCATAGTATCATTGGAGACAAATATCACTTTAGAAGTAGTTTTATTGGGGAAAAAAAGACATTTACATTTAGAATAATAGTTTCATAGGTGTTATGGTTTGGATGTGAGGTGTCCCCAAAAAGCTTACATGTGTGTGAGACAATGCAAGAAGGTTTGGAGGAGAAATGACTGAGTTCTGGCCTCAACTAATCAGTGAATTAATCCCTGATGGAATTAACCAAGTGGTAGCTGATGCAGGTGGGGTGTGGCTATGGGGCATATCTTTTGTATCTGGCGGGTGGAGTCTCTGCTTCCTGATCACCATGATGTGAGCTGCTTCCCTCTTCCGCACTCTTCTGCCATGATGTTCAGCCTCACCCCAAGCACCCTGAGGGATGGAGTCAGCCTCCTATGGACCAAGACCTCTGAAACTGTGAGCCCTAAAGAAACTCTTCCTCCTCTGTAGTTGTGCCAGTGGGGTCATTTAGTCACAGCAGTGAAAAAGCAGACTAAAACAATAGGTGTGGACACTCATGAGACATTTTATGTATATTTATACCGGGGGACTGCAGTTTAAGAACAGGATTTTGAATTCAGAGCCACAACTCCACTCTATTTGCTATGTAAGCTAAAACAGGGCACCTAACCTCCTGAAGCTTCGGTTTCTCCCACCTATAAAATGGAAACGATAATGGTAGCTTATTGATTGAGTTGTTGAGGAATGTTAGATAAAACCTGTGTGCACTTGGATGAGTACCATTTTGGGATGAAGACAGTTCTTTTTTTTGTACCAGGAATTGAACCCAGGTGTGCTTAACCACTGAGCTATATCCCTAACCCTGTCTGGTTTTTATTTTGAGACAGGGTCTCACTACGTTGCCTAGGGCATCACCACTAAGTTGCTGAGGCTGGCTTTGAACTTGGGATCCTCCTGCCTCAGGCTCCCAGATCACTGGATTATAGGTGTGTGCCACGGTGCCAGGTAGGATAGAGCTGAACACTCTTCTCACATTGAACCATGAGATCGATCCAGAATTTGGGCTTCTGTAGCATAATGAACACTCATCTCTCTGATGGCTTGTATCTTGAATTTCGTTGAGATGATATAAACAAAATTTTTTTTTTCAATACGAAAGGGTTATAGTTAAGTTGAACAAAAGTTCCAAGAAGTCCCACAGAGTGCTAAGAACTTAGTAGCATGGACACGTGGCAGCGTTCTTGGGGAATAAAGGCCTTACAGGTGAGGAAACCACATGCCTCAGCTGCATTTCGGCAGGGAAGTGATCGCCATCGGTGTCGCTGGCCTCTGGACAGTGGGCCTCTGACAAGCAATGCTGCCATTTCTCTTGTCAAGTCCATGACAGATGAGGGAGTGCGTCAAGGAAACTGTTCATGAACATGTGCTAATGATAACCTGTGGAGAAAACCTCCGTTTTCTTACAATTCACTAATACAAAATTGTTAGGTCGGAATTTGGGCGACTGTAGGACGGAGAGCAGAGCAACTGAGATGAAGGGCAGCGCGCCAAACGGTGACCAATCAAATGGACAAGAAAACTCCACTGACCCTTGACTCCACCTGTCACTCAGCAGGACCCGGTCCATTCTGGCCTATAAAGACCCTGGGCAGCCAGGGCCATGCGTGTTTCTCTGGCTCCCTACCCGATCTATACACTGGGGGTCTGGGAATTTCGCCCCAGCTTACATTTGGTGCGCAGACCCGGGAGGGTTTTCGGGCAGGTTGAGGCCCACCCCGCCTCAGAAGAACCAGGAGATTCTGTTGGCCCCGTGGGCTCTGCTCCCATCCGCTCCATCCGTTTCCCTTCATCCGGCATCAGAACACGGTAAGTTCCGGGGTTTTTCCCATTTGCCTTTCCAATTTTTACCCTCCGTTCTGCAAGGGGTCTGTCCATGCATGCGCCACAGACCCCGGCCCGTTCTGCTTGGGCTCTGGTTGCCGCGGGGACGTCCGGGCCTCCAGTGAGCCCCCCGTTTATTCTGTTCCAGGCCCCCAAAAGTGGAAAGACGTTTGGCTTTTGGCCCGTCCCCTGTTTTTCCGATGCGCACGAGCTGAAATCGGGCGCCTTTTTTGCTTCTGCACACCTGTCTGGGTGGAGCTGGGCGGCTAATGGGAAATGCCGGGAGCTCACTGGACCCCAAAACTCCTTTGGACTGTCTCTGCCGTAATTCAACTGAACTGGGACTTCCCCAAAATTTAAACGGTAATAGCTTTTTATTCAACCGTGGCCCAGCCTCAGTATGTTTTAGATAATGGCTCAAGATGGCCACCAAAGGGCACTCACGACCATTCGCAAGCTTTCCATTTTGGAATTTGGCGCTCGCCGGGCCCCTCCCTCTACCTGTTCCACCACCCAAGTTCTCCCGTCGGGCAGGTCCCAGACCCCGCCCCCTCCATGCTCGCCAGAATTCCCCTCCTCTTCCTGTCCTCCTCCTCCTCTGGCCCAAAGCCCACCCCTTCCTCCTGCGGATGCAGCTCCTCTTCCTCCTCAGAGCCCTCCCACCTCCCCTCCTCCTCCTCCAGAACAGCCCTCCTCCCGCTCTGCTCCCTCCTCCCCGTCAGCGCCGACAGGATCTCATCAGACCCTCCCACGCTCCCGCAGCCTGACCCAGAGCTCTTTCTCTGGAGGCGGCTGGTGCAGAAGGCGTTGTGCAAATCCATGTTCCAGTCTCACTCCAGGGTCGTTCCCAGGTTGAGAAACGTTTAGGGTCTTTCTCTGCTGATTCCTCTACTTATATTAAGGGATTTGAATATCTTTCCCAAACTTACAGTCTCACCTGATGTTCTGTTATTCTTTCTTGCACTCACTCCAGGTGAACGAGCCGTATCCAACAGGCAGCATGGGACCACGCTGACCAACCCATTTAACAGACATAACTGTACCCACAGGGGCATCAGTGGTTCCAATTACCGAACCAAACTGGAGCTATCAGGAAGGCCAGCAAGGCCACTGTCATTGTGCTCGCACGTCCAATACCTCATAGCAGGTATGCAAGCAGTCTCCAATAAGGTGGTAAACTTTGATACACTGAGGGAAGTTACCCAGCATCCAGATGAGAACCCACTTGTTTCCTAACCGCCTTACGGAGGCCCTTACTAGATGTACTAAACTGAACCTGAATCTCCCTCTGGGGCTACAGTGCTAGCAACCCACTTCATTTCTCAATCAGCCCCTGATATAAGGAAAAAGCTCAAACGAGCTGAGGAGGGCCCTCAAACCCCTATCCGAGACCTAGTGAAAATGGCCTTCAAAGTCTATAATGCCCAAGAGGGATCAGCCGAATTGGCCAGGCAAGTTCATTTACAGAAAAAAGTGACACTCAATTCCAAGCCTCGGTAGCTGCCCTGCGGCCTGTGACTCCAGCGAGAGCTTTGAGGGGACCAGCAATCCTCTCCGCCAGGGGCCTGCGTCAAGTGCGGACACGATGGTCACTAGGCTCATCAGGGTCCAAACCCACGGCCCCCCACCAGGCCGTGTCCCACCTACAAACGAGCAGGACACTGGAAGAGCGACTGCCCTGTGGACAGTCCTTCCCTAGCATCTCCGCACAGGGGTGTGGCCAGCCAGGCGGTCCCTTCTGCTTTGGGGATTTGCGGAAGACTGAAGGAGCCTGAACTCCAGGACCCCCGCCACTCTGGCAAGCCCAGGGTAACGCTCCAGGCAGTGGGTAAGTCCATGACTTTCCTTGTGGACATGGGGCCACCTATTCTGTCTTGCCTGCCCACTCTGGGCCTTTCTTTCTTTCCCAGGTTTTGGTTATGGGAATTGATGGAAAATCCTCCTTCCCAAGCAGAACAGCTAGATTAGCCTGTGCCCTGGAGGGACATCCTTGTACATACTTGTTCCTAGTTATTCCCTTCTGTCCGGTCCCGCTCCTAGAAAGAGATGTTCTCCAACCCCTAGAATCCACCCTACAGCTTCTCAGGCACACGGCGAGTGCTCACCTTCTTCTACCTCTGTTTCGTACATTCTCTAGCACCCCCACACCACCTACCCTGCTGTTGCCCCCAGACCTGGTTGACCCCCAAGTCTGGGACACTTCCAAGCCAGTCATAGCCTCCCACCACAAGCCAGTCCTTATCCAATGAAATCTCAAGCTAAGTTTCCTTCATGTCCCCAGTTTCCAATTTCCCATATTCACAGGGAAGGACTTAAACCCATTGTAGACCGGTTGCTTAATCAGGGACTCCTTATCCCTACTGACTCCCCTTGTAACACCCCCATACTGCCAGTACGTAAGCCCTCAGGAACCTATCGCTGGGTCCAGGACCTCTGTCTAATTAACGAGGCAGTTATTCCCATCCACCCATGGTTCCTAACCCTTACACCCTTCTTCCCACACTCCCCTTCTACCACCCACTTCCCAGTCCTGGATCTCAAAGACGCGTTCTTTACAGTTCCCCTCCACCCTGACTCCTGCTACCTCTTTGCCTTCACATGGGAGGATCCCACATCCTTTAGTTCTGACATGGATGGTTTTACCCCAAGGCTTCCGGGACAGTCCTCACTTTTTTGGGCAAGACTTATCTCAGGATTTGGCTACTTGTGACTTGGGAGAGAGCACACTCCTACAATATGTGGGTGACCTCCTCCTATGCAGCCCATCCCTCAAGGCCTCCCAGACACACACTACTCAGCTCCTTAACTTCCTGGGATCTCAGGGCTATCGAGTCCCTCCAGCCAAAGCCCAGCTCACCACCCCTTCAGTCACATATTTGGGCATACTTCTCACTCCTACCTCTAAGAGTCTCACAACAGACAGAATCCAAGCCCTGCGTGACTTACAGCTGCCAGAAACAGCAGATTACATTCTCTCCTTCCTAGGTTTGGCAGGTTTTTTCAGACACTGGGTCCCTAATTTTGCACTTCTTGTCAAACCCCTATATCAGGCAGCAAAGGAGACTCCACATGGGCCCCTTTCCTCCCCCAAGATTGTGGCGGGCGGAACCCGGGGCCCAGGGTTATGCCATGTGCATCCGAAGATGGCGACTGGCAGAGAGCAGACAGCATTCTGAATATGCATGGAGAAAGGCAGAACACATTTACAATTGGCTGTATTATAATCAGTTCAGTCGCCTAGTGCGTGGACAGATATACTTTACATGTGTGCTTGAGCGAGTGACTGCTTGACCTTTAACAGGATTGGATGGACATATCTGGTTACAATTGCTTATGCATGAGACTGCTTATATATTGAAGGTGTTATTGGAATAAGGGAAGCTGCTTCATGAACTTCTAAAGAGTACGTGTCTTCTGTCCCGCTGGTAGGGCCATAAGTGCAAGGAGCGGCGGTTTTCTGCAAGTGGTTTTCGGTAAGCGAAAAGACAAAGAAGCCGCGGTTTCCCATAAGAGAAGCCACGCGGTGAGCCACTTGAAGCAGCCCTGTTGGCAAGCAGCTGTGGTTTTCCGCACAAGATGATAGCTAACTCTTTTTACAAGCTCAGGGATGCTTTCACGTCCTCCCCTGCTCTCTCTTCCCAACCCTAACAGTCCTTTCCACCTCTTCACGGATGAAAAACCAGGTGTTGCCACTGGCCTCCTCGCACAACCAACTGGACCTTCTCACAGACCGGTGGCATCTCTCCAAGCAACTTGATTCCACGGTTTGTGGGTGGCTACCATGTCTCCGAGCACTGGCGACAACAGCCGAATTAACTAAGGAAGCTCTAAAACTCACCCTACTCCAACCAATAACTGTGTTTTCAACCCATCCACTGCAGGACCTCTTAAGCCATAAATCCCTTCCACTCCTGAGCCCATCACGGATTCAAGAATTTCATCTCCTTTTTACAGAAAACCCCACCATTACTTTCTGTTCTCCTCTCATCCCTGCTACATTTCTCCCACTGTCCCCTCCTCCCTCTACCGTCAGTCATTCTTGTCCACGGGTGCTGGAGGCCCTCGCTCACCCCGTGAGGACCACTTCGATTACCCACTCCCTCACCTGACCCAGCCATTTTTGTAGATGGCAGTCCTGTGCTGGGTACAGATGGACGCCATAGAGCCACTCACGCAGTTGTCACCACCTCCTCAGTTCTGGAAGCCACTTGCCTTCCAGAAGGGACCACTTCCCCAAAGGCCGAACTCTTTGCTCTGATTAGGGCTCTAGTTTTATCCAAAGGTAAATGGGTCAACATGTACACAGACTCCAAATATGCCTTCTGGATTGCTCACTCACATTCGGCTATTTGGAAGGAGTGCGGATTTCTCACCACGAAGGGGTCACCAGTGGTCAACGCCTCCCTGATTTCTAAACTCTTGGAGGCACTTCAGCTGCCTAGACAAGTTGCCACCATACACTGCAGAGGGCACCAAAGATCTTCAGACCCTAAAACCATGGGTAATAACAAGGCGGACTCTGTAGCACGGGAGCTAGCAACAAAATCCTCAACAGCCCCCATTTTATCCCTATCCACTACAATTAAACCTAAATATTCTCCACAGGAACAGGAGGAACTAATGACCCAGGACAGCCATCTCGGGGAGGATGGCTGGATTTTCCTGGGGGACCAGATCGCCCTTCCCAAGCAGTGAGCTTCCAGCTTATTGGTGGACATTCATACCTCTCTTCATCTTGGCCAAGCCTCTCCTGCAGTTTCTCCCACCCCTCTTTACCTTCCAGGAATGAGAGCCATTCTGGAGCAGATCCACTCCACCTGCCCAGGCTGCTCCTCAGTGTCCACACAGGGGGGCATCAAACCCAGACTCCCAACACATCAGCTGAGAGGTCATCAGCCAGGCGAAGACTGGCAAATCGACTTCACCCACATGCCAGGCACAAAAAGCTCCGTCATTTCCTTACACTGGTTGATACTTTTTCAGGCTGGATAGAAGCCTTCCCCACCCACAAGGAAACTGCAGACATCGTTGCCTCCATCCTCATTGAGCAGATTATTCCCAGATTCGGACTTCCTGCACCATCCAGTTAGACAACGGTCCAGCCTTCACCTCCCAGGTTGTCCAGCTAATCTCCAAAAGCCTCAACATCACCTGGGGACTCCACATTCCCTACTGACCCCAATCCTCGGGTAAGGTGGAAAGGGTTAATGGCATTCTCAGGGACCGCCTCACTACACTTGCTGTTGAACTTAGACCTTCCTGGCCCAATCTCCTTCCATTGGCCCTCACCTGAATCCAGGCAGCCCCTAGGGCCCCTCGGGCCTCAGCCCCTTTGAGCTATTCTATGGGTGCCCTTTCCTAATTAACCAGAACTTCCCAATCACCCCTCCTTTAGCATCTTATCTACCCTACCTCACACTCTTACACAAACTCCTAAGGGAGCATGGAGACTGCTACCTTCTAGCGCAGTCCACGACCTTGTCTCCAGCTGGACAGCAAACCAAATTGACCATCATTCCTCTCCAACTGGGTGACGCAGTTTTGTTCCAAGAATTACATCCTCAATTGCTACAACCTGGCTGGACTGGACCTCACACAGTTATACTTACCACCCCAACAGCGGCCAAACTTCTGGGCCACTCCACTTGGTACCAAGTCTCCCGCATTAAAAGAGCGCCCTTCTGGGATACCCAGTCCTGGATTTCCACCACGCTGGGACCCACCAAACTTAAAATCTCTCACCAGCCCCCTATTACCGTTACTATTCATTAATTTCTCTCAAGCCTCTGTCCCAGCCTACAGGTGGCGTTTCTATGCCCAGGAAATGTGGCAGATGGGTGGAGCCTCCTCCTTCAAGATCGTGGAGGAAAAGAATTGTTCCCCCACAGGATGTGACCGGGAAATCACCCTCAATCTCAAGGATCTTAAAACTATATCTGTCTCTTCTTGCTGTGTCTATGGTTTGCTTTCTATTTGACCAATACCAGTCATACTGTAAGACAGAGTCCGCCATATATGGAAGGTGCCCCTACAATGCCTGTAAAAGACATTTCTCAGAGCCCCGCTGGGGGAACGCAATAAGAGTCAACATCAAAGACCCCTGGACCCCAAGATAGGCCTCAGGAGTTGATGTAAAGTTTACACAGGGACAGCAGCCAGCTGTCCTGTGGCTTCACTTAGAATCTGGAGCGCTTATACTCAGGTAATTCCTCAGGTTCATCTAACCATTCAGGAACAGGAAAAGGAGATCCAGCTCAGCGCAGCTACACAGCCTCAGGCTAACCCTTCCTCATGGCTTACTCTGGTACATCAAGGTCTTCAACTTCTCAGTCTCTCCAGAGTCAATAACATTTAAGATTGCTTTCTCTGTGCAGGTTTGGACCGGACCCCCCTAATGGCCATTCCTATGAGTACCCTCCTTAATACTTCCTAAAAACCTCAAGGAACCCCCTCTTCACCTTTGGAGGGGTTCCCCTCTATCACTCTTCCTCAGTAAACTTTGCTTACTGTTATGCTTCCTCTAACTCAGTGCCTTGTAACCAAACCATACAAGTTTCTTCAATATTTGCCCCTCCAGGATTCTTTTTCTGGTGTAATGGCACTCTGACCAAAGAATTAGGTGCCAATATGACTTTGCTTTCTGTGTGCCCTCTATTTTAGTTCTTCAATTGACACTATATAGTGTAGCTGAATTAATCTGTCTTTCTCAAAATCCCACCCCTAGGATAAAACGGGCCATTTTTCTACTGGTGGTAGTTGGACTCTCCCCAGCCGCCTCACTTGTGGCCTCTGGGTTGGGAGCAGGAGGACTCGGTTATGCAGTCAGCACCACCCAAAAGCTAGAACAGTAACTCCAGGAGGCAGTGGAGGCATCTGCTGCCTCCCTGGCATCCTTACAAAGACGGATAGCGTCTATTGCTCAAGTCTCTTTACAGAACCGTCGAGCACTAGATCTTCTGACAGCAGACAAAGCGGGGGACACGTCTGTTCTTAAGGGAAGGATGCTGCTATTACATCAATGAAACTGGACTGGTTGAAAAGAATGTCGAAACTCTCAGACATCTAAGTGAAAGGCTGAAGCAACATCAATCAAATGACCCCTGGCCAGGATAGCTGAATTCCACTCTTGTCACCTGGCTGACCCCTACCCTTACTCCCCTGTTTGAGACAGGATTTCTGCTAACGATTGCTCCCTGTTCTCAGGTTTGCCTGGACCACATGAGTGAGGTTGCCAGGGTGACATACAACCAGATGCTCCTGCACTCTTATAGCCGCCTCCCACCAACCTAGAACCCAAACCTTTTTCTTCCCACAATGCCCCCTAACATGCAGGAAGTAGCCAGATGGACTTCAACGCCCTGTATCACCAAATAGGTCGGGATGTTAGGTCTGAATTTGGGTGACTGTAGGAGAGAGAGTGGAGCAACTGAGACAAAGGGCAGCACGCAAAACAGTGACCAATCAAACATACAGGAAAACTCCACTGACCCTTAACTCCACCTGTTGACCCTTAACTCCACCTGCTGTCCCTTAACTGCACCTGTCACTCAGCAGACCCCCCCGCCCATTCCGGCCTATAAAGACCCTGGGCAGCCAGGGCCACGCATGATTTTCTCTGGCTCCCTACCTGACCTGTACCCCGGGGGGCTGGGAATTTCGCCTGAGGGCCAAATTCCAATAAAGCTTGCTTCAGCTGCTTTTTGTCTGATTTTATTTGGCCGCTAACCATGCCTCCCGAGCCTACAAAAATGTCCATCATTAGGAGTAAAAAGTAGATGACCCAGGTGTGATCACTATATTAGGAGTAAAAAGTAGATGGCCCAGTTCGGGCACCGTGGCACACATCTGTCATTCCCAGCTGCTCAGGAGGCCGAGGTGGGAGGCTCCCACGTCCCAGCCAAGTTCAAGGCCAGCCTGGGCATCTTAGTGAGACCCTGTGTCAAAAAGAAAAGGGGTGGCATGTGGGACTGGCTGGGACTGTAGGCGCAGCTCCATGGCAGAGTGCCCCGCACGACCAAAAAAAAGAACTCATCATGCAAATTGTGTGTATAGGACACTGTGAAGCACAACGTGAGAAACTCATCTGTATGTGGTAGCTGAGAGTCAAAGGTCAGTCATCCACTGCACCTTCAAATGCAGACTGCTGCAAGATCAGGTTCTCCAGTGCCCATCTCCTTAGAGAAAGCGCTGCACAGAGAACCAGCAGTTTTCAGGAGCAAGAGAAGGCTATGATCCCAGCCAAAGGTCTAAATATTTGGATTTTTCATTCATTTATCCTTTTTTTTTTTTTTTTCTGATGCTGGGGATTGAACCCAGGCAAGCACTCTACCAACTGAGCTATCTCCTCAGCCCTCATTTCTCCTTCTTATAACTAAAATCAAACACTAAGTTCTTGTAGACCTGTCACTCTTAGACACGACTTTTGTTGAATTCAGCCAAGCCTGTCACAAGTGGATTGTCCTCATTGTCCAGTTAACAGTGCCGAGACTCAGAGAAGTGACCTGCCTCTGCACACCTGGCGGAAGTGTGAGAGCTGTGATTGACACACAGACCAGGGTGGGTGTGGAGGGCACAGGCTCTGGATTGCCCAGAGTCCTGGATGTGTCGCTCTGTAGCTCTATGATCTTACCAACTTGGTCTTTTACGACTTACTATTTCTATCTGGAAAATGGGGATGAGACTAATTCATACAAATAATACAGGTGCCGTGCACACACACTTCTCCCACTGAGAGAGAGAAATAGTGACATTAAACTGTCATTGAGAATAGTTGTGCAGCTTTTGTGGGCTTTGATGTTAATTCCTAAGTAGGCAGTGGTAGAAGGAAGGCCAGGTCCGGACCTTTAAATGTTCTCCATCTCTCCGAGATCCTAAACCACAGAAGCAAGAAGTTACAGCTGCCCCCGCCCACCCCCTGCTGCTTGCTCCCAGCAGGGACAGCAAGAAGGGACGAACATTCCTGAAACTGTCTTTTCTGTTAGGCTTCTCTGAAGACCATGAATGTCCTCCTTTCACAGGACACAAGGTGGAATGGACGGTGGAGAAGAATCAAAGTCCAGAATCTCCATGCTTTGCTGACAGTGGCCTGAATTCTCAAGAAAAATAGAACTTTAAAGGAAATCGCCTACTGGCATTTATTATTTCATGTTAGTAGGGTCATGACCCCCACCATATTGTAAAATAATAATCACAAGTTAACTATGAAGTGCTTAATTGGACTTAAATGATTTGTAAAATAAACAGTTGCCCTGGGTGGATGAGTTCTTTGAAATGATCACACAGCAGGTACCTGCAGAACACGCGTTTCTTAATGCATGTCATTCTGCCGTCACTCAAAAATGCGACTATTAGAAGCTCTCTTTTCCTTAAATACAGGACAAAATGCATGATGTCTAGTCTTTTTTATCAAATCAGCTTTGAAGTGGTTCTTTACCTAGTGACCTGGAAGAATGGCTGACAGTGATTGAAACCCAGAATGACAGGAGTTCCTATTCCGGATGACTGAGGGAGAGCTGGGTGAGGGTGTTTGCAGAAGTGGAAGGGGAAACGGAAAGGACAGGTCACCTGGAAAGAAGCAGGAAGGTAGCTGGTTGCTGGGCACCGCCAGCTCCCTGCAGAGGAGCCTCACAGCCCAGGACAGGTCTGCACGGCCAGCCACGGAGAGCAGGAGGCGCAGGGACTGGGGTGGGTTCCCTGGGCGCGTCCCCAGCAGCTCTGCTCACCCGGGGTGGATGCTCTAGGCTGGCGGCCCAGGGCGTGAGCTCCGGACTTGCTGAGCACACACAGCCTCCTCAAGAACCCTGCACTGAGCACCACCGGGTGACACAAGGATACCACATGAGCTAGTCTCCAGGGAACACAAAATTGTAAGGGCTGGACATGTTAGGCAAAGTGCTTCTAGATCTAATGGGAAAAAGACTGGGGAAGTTCTTTTGAGAAGGTGGAGGTATCCAGAAACGTTTTTTTTTTTTTTTTTTTTCTGTTGAATTCCTATTTTAAAAATTTAGTTTTTGACAAGATTGTACATGCACACTGTTCAATTTTTATTAAAACTATAAAATGTCCTGTATAAACTCCTGTGTCTATTTTCCCCATCCTCCTAAACAGCTGACCAGCAAAGTTGGTTTCTTTTTTTTTCCTTACAGATTCTTATGAATGCTCGAAACCATGCAAGTATGCGTCTCCCTATTTTCACCTTGCATTTCTCTTAACCCTGTCCCTTTGAGAGCCTTTCAGGGACAGAAAGGAGCCACAGTTTCAGAGCTGCAGGGAAGGAGAGAGGCAAGAAGCAGCAGGCCTCATTCACCCAGGTCCAGGCTGGTGGCCTTGGGCTGCACCTCTGCACCGTGGGCAGGTCGTTTAAAGACAGGCAGGGCTGCAGATCTTCCCAGTGTGGGTGCAGGTGGCCAGACCACCCTCCAGTGGCAGTGCAGGAGCAGGCCTGTCCCCAGTGTCCACCAGCTGAGCGTGTTAGAAGGCAGTTCAGGTCTTCTAGCGTGTGAAGAAGGGCACCTCAGTGGGGGAGGCTAGCCCCCGTCACACGCCGAGGAATCACTCTTACTCATTTTTCTGTTAGTGGAATGTTCGCATCCTTTGTTCCCACTCTTTGTTCCATTCAGCTACTAACCCTTTATTTTTCCCTTTCAATGATTTTTCCTGTTATTTTGTGGGAGTTGTGTACAGGCTGCAATTTCTCCCCCATCTTGTCCTTTGGCCTTTGATTTTGTTTATGATGTGTTCTCTATGAAAATGTTGTTTCTCTTTTTTAACTCAAATATTTCAATTTGCCTTTGATGGCTTCTGCATTTTGAAATGTAGTTAGGCCATTTCTCTGTTGGGATTATGAGAGAATACTCACATTTTTCTAGCATTTCAATGACTTCGTTTATTCACTTAAATCTTTCATTCATTTGGAATTTATCCTGGCGCAGAGCATAAGGCATTGACCCACTTTTCCAATACTTCCCAGCACCATTATTGCCTGGTCCATTCAAGACATACAGCTTCTCTGTGCATTTAGATCTATTTCTGGACTGTTCTGCTGCTTTGCTTTGCTGTCCTCCACAGGGGCTGGCTGGCTCTCTGCTTTCTGGGTATACCGCCTGCTCTGAAGATGTGGCTCCAGCATCAAGTCTACTCTTAATACTAAGGGTCAATTGCCACCATGAATCACCACATTTGTGGGTTTCCTGAGACAATTCCCTGCTCAGGGGATCTAGTCATTCTTGTTATGGATCAAGAAACAGTGAGAGGGAAGGGATTTTCCTAAAGCCCCATGGAAAACATGGACGATCAGTCCCAAGGTTGCTGACAGAGATGAGCAGGCCATACGGGCCTCTGGGACCACATGTTGGGATTAATTTTTTCCCTTACTCTCATGTTTTCCCACTACTGTTATTGTCATGCTTGAAGTGTGCCGAGAAGTGAGTGCTACAACTTGTAAGTGCTATTTCATTTCTACTTCATTCTTTGTAGAATTATTTTACCGTCAATTTCATTTATTGGTTAAAGTCCACATACTGAGTTGATGCTGGTGAGTTTTATCACTTCGCACATAAAATCAAATCTGGTTCTAGAATGAAATGTGTGGAATTTAATGCCAAGACTCTTCCAGACCTGATTTTTTTTTCCTTTTGTGGAAGAGCAGAGACATCTCCTGACTTATCTCATGTTCCCCTTTTACCACGCACAATTAATGAGCAGCTGGTCATGGAGGGCTTTCATCTTGATTACACAGAGGTTGTAGTTTAGTAGATTCTTCCCACACTATCTCAGCCCAGAGTGAGGAGTGATTTGAAGGCTGGCCAGCTGCTGCCCCTGCTCCCAGTGCTGTTCATGGCAGCCACTGAGGAACTAAGCAGGGGGATCTGCACGCAGTGGGGATTTCTAAATCTTATCTCCGAGCTGGGGGAGGGCTGCTCAGTGGAGGCCAAGGACAAAGAATACACATGCACGCTTACTGCCGGTAGCGGGTCAGCCGGCACCCTCAGCAACTGGTCCAGTGCTGGATCTGCCACTGACACTACACGGCTCTAATTTTTTGGCTTTTTATAGTCATTTTTCTTCTTCCCCATCAACTTCCAGATATGTTTTTCTAGGTTAAAATTCATTTGCCAAGGCTCATTATGCAAATCACAACACAGGGCTCTTTCTACATCTTTTCACACATTTGCTCAACAGCAGAACAAGAACATTTGTAAATCCCAGCCAGCAGAATATGGGATGATGTGAACAGGAACGTCCGGTGCTTGTTCCTAGAACCGTGATTGACACGTGGTGAGCGCTGTCACCTGGCTGCTTTGCCGTGGAGGGAACTCACCCCACCCACCGTGAGCTCTGCACGTCAGCTGCCCTGTCCTGCTGCTGCCCTGGATTTCCACAGGCATTGATTTGCACCCTCAGAGTTGCTCCTCTTAGAGAAACAATTTCATTTTTCTTTTTTTCTTCCTTGAATTGTGAAATTTCACAGCTCAGATGGACTCACTAGTCTTACCCCCAGCCACATTCTGAATTAGAACAACTGGGTTTTGTCTGTCAGGGACTTGCAGTTAACCTAAGGCATTGTCTTCTTCCCTCCGCTCTCTTCCTGGATCCCTTCCTTCTTCCCCTCCTGCACCCTGTCTCCCTTCTAGAAACGAGGATGATCCAGTCCAATTATCACTCTTCAAAGCTGAGGCTACGGAGGCCTGGGCAAGCTGATCGCGATTCCTGGTTCATGGGGCCGACTAGTGACTTGGACCAGACTCTGGCTTCTTTCCCCACCCTGATGTCATGACACCAGGTAACAGGTTTTCAGGGCATCACTGCTGACTTCCTGTGCACGTGGGACACCTTGCTGGGTGCATTCACGAGAACTGACCAGAGCTCCGCTCCCGGGAGTGGAGGAGGTGAAGGCTCCTCTCTGCTCTCCTGGGTACCTGGGGCTCCGTGGGTGTCCTCTCATTTAATCCTTCAATGCGGGCCCTCTCGAATTTCCTCACTTTTGTTTGCTATCCCAGTTACGTTTTCTTATGTTTAAAATGATCAATGTGAAGCTGAGGTTTCATATCACAGTTTCCTAAAACACTGATGATAAGAACGTGCTCAGTTTTAAAAATTAGAGATCTAACATAACTAGTGAAATTTAAAAAAAAAAAAACAGCAACAACTTAGTTTTCTTTTTAACTTAGTGTTTTGATGCAAATACTTACCAAAAATTACAAACTATCTTTTAAATGAATTCTTACCACATATGCCATATTGAATAAAGTCATTAAAGAAACAGCACTTTTCAAAAAAGGGGGCACAGGAGGCCAATGCCTAATTTGGCAGCCCTGTTCTGGAATTATATTTCATGATTACATTACATATTGAGATGCAGCTTGTATTTACAAATGAGGTGAATTATAACACCAATATATAATGACCACTATTCAAGTATGGCTCCATAAAACTCTCTCTGTATTTTTATTTCTTGTGCCAACTGGGAAAACCTTTAACACTAACAAACAATTGTCCTCAGACCCTCGACATTCCTTTTCTCAGTGGTACGTAACGGGTTCTCTTTAGACCTCCTCGAGAGGAGTCGGGTGTGGCTTCACACAGGCAGGGCCTGTCCCTGCTGCTTCAATGTCTCAAGCACTTAAATGTTCTACACACACACACACACACACACACACACACACACACACACACACTCACACACGAGTAAGAAGGAAAGAAAGAAAAAAGAACACAAATCCTAACTCGACAACAAAAACTCCCAAATCTTTATTTATGCCAAAAATGGGCTGCAGACTGACGCATGTCTTGGTATGAAATCCTGTGACTCCTTGACCCATCTGAGCAGGACCTGGGAGAGAATGGCTGGAATGTGTCCACCCCACCCCGGGGAAGGACAGGATGCATGCCCGTGCGCAGGCCCGCTCACCTCCCGGTTCCCTGCAGCTGCGTTTCTGGAACGTGGCCATCCCCTCCCAAGGGTCCTCGACTGCCTCATTTTCTTCAGTCCATGAGCTGCAGACATAGAAGGTTTTTGTGCAGTTGAGCGACCTTCTGGGAACGTGGCTGTGTCCCAGGTGTGTGCCAAGAAAGGCGTGACTCGGTGGCAGTTCACTCACTCTCGACCTCAGTCCTGCACAGGCATCCTTATTCCCCCTTGAGCTTCCCACTTTGCACGCGAGGAAACAGGCCAAGTTCCCTCGGCTGGCAAGGGGTGGGACAGGTAGCGTGTCTGGCCTCTACAAAGTGCCGCCTTTACAGATGAGACTCCATTCAGTACAGGCCGTGAGAGGGACGCGGGTGCCCAGGTCCAGCGGAGCTCACTGAGCACCTGCAGAGGCGGCCCCAGCTCTGCCAGTGCGCCCGGGGCTGCCTCCCTGCTCCACACCAGCTGTCACCCTGAGTGAGTTAGATGCCTTTGTGAACCTTGGTTCTACCTTCTAGAACATAAGGATAATGTCAGTATTTTCTCCTATGCACCCAGGAAGTGAGAAATGCTATTATCAACCAATTTGGGAAATTGCACTAGTTTTAATATATTCTAGTGTTAAAAATCTGTTTGCAAAAAATGAAACACAGTAGACAGGGCAGTACAGTGATGATTTTGCCTTTTGGGAAAATATGTGAAGTTTAGATACAGCCTTTATCATGTTCTAGAGCAATTCGTTTCAACAGTGAAGCAATTGGTTGAAAACTTTCCATTTTCTGTTTTTTTTTTTTTTTTTAAACTAGTGCACTCATTCTAAACATTTTGTCTAAAAATTCTCTGAGGGACAAAGTGGGTCAATACATAGGAAGACGGCAGCCACAGCAGCAGCCCTTCCTTAGCTCTTCACCTGGGTGCTCTCCAGGCACCCCTTTGGGAACTGTCCTCCCGGCTCCCATCTCCACCATAGCACCTGTGTAAGCCTCAAGTGACTGTGTGGAGAAAGTGGCAGGTGGACAGTGACCAGCAGGTCATGACGGTTGGGACGGGCGGGTATGGCCGCTGTTCACATCCCCTATAAAGTGTGCTCTTCCTCATGTTGATCTGAAGTCAAGCTGTCGGGCTGGAGTAAGTGGGCTCGACCCTCAGCTTCATCCAGCTGTGTGCTACCTCGGGTCCTTACACAGTTTCAAAGGTCTCTACGAGAATTTTTTTTCATGAAGTTTGATTTGTCGTCTTTACCATCCATTAGGCACAGATACCAAGGTTCGTAAGCGTACCCCATGGAAAAGTTCCATATGAAGTTTAGACTGTGAGGTGCAAACCCCTCCGACCATCCATCGGAAGCCTTGCACATTAAGGCCAGTTCTCTGCGATTGCTTGTTTGGTTTTCAGAACCAGTCAAGTTCTTTAGCGTTGTGCCGTTCATTGTCTTGTGGGAAGCCCTCCTCTGGCTGTGTGTATGGCGGCTGGGATGCTGTATAAGAAGGAAACGAAGGCAGCAGATCGCAGGCTCCTGTCTGCGAAGACCACTGCCCCTTCCTGACAGAGACAGGCACTTGGGAGGTGTTCAATATAAATGCAATGACAGTGACAGATAAATTGGAATAGGTGTGTTTAATAGTTTGCTGGTGCATTCAGAGCCGTCCCAGGTACCTAAAACTAGAAGTGTGTGACACCCTATATGGCTCAGAGGGTTTTTTCCTTTCCTTTCTTTCTTTCTTTCTTTTTTTTTTTTTAATGTTGCCATTGAAAGATTATATAACATGCAATTTTGACTAAAAGATGCTACCTACTTGAGTCTTTCAAAATTGCCATTGTTTTATAATTGAATTCTTCAGCTCACAAATAATATGTTCCACTTCTCATTTACACGTTCAGCTAAAGTGAAAAGAGATGCTTTCTTAGGTTCTATGTGAAAACGTAGACTTTTAGAATATGCTATAATTTCACTCAGTAACTTGTTCTTATTAGATTTTCTTTTAAGTCTCAAATTTCTTAACAGATTGGGACAGATGGACAGATGACACTGAAAAAAAAAACAACAAAAAAAACCAAAACCTTATTGTTAGATTAGTGGCTAAAACAGGCGACAAAAACTATGCTCATGTAAATACATGCTTCTTTTTATTATTTCACTGAGCTGTAACACATAGCCCAGAAGATTTGCCCTCTCTGGTGAATCATTCCATGGCTTTCTGCATGTTACAAGGCTGACATTATCATCACTACCAAGTCCAGACACACTCCTAACCCAAGGGAAGCTCCATGTCCTGAGCTATCCCCATGACTCTCCTGTGACGCCTGGCAATGCTAATCTGTTTTCTGCCTCTCTGAATTTGCCTGTTGTGGACATTTCTTATAAACAAAATGGCACAATCCGTGGTCCTCTGTGGCTGGCTTCTCTCACTTAGCGTATGTGTTCAAGGTTCACCAGGTTTTGGTGATCATTTATACAATTATTCAGATTCAATTGTATTCAAATACAATTATCTGTGTGGGCACGAGCCCTCTGTGACCCTGAGGTCACTGCCGCACTGCCGTTGCGGGCTCACGTGCTAGCCCTGTGTGGTCCTTTTGAGGAGTTGCCAAACTGCTTTCCACACTCCTCCGTCCCCACCACCACGCGCCAGGGCTCCGCCAGCCCCACACCTGGCCCACAGTTCTTGCTCTCTGCGCTTCCATTTCAGCCATCTGGTGCAGGGCTGTGTCACTGCACCCTTGGTTCCTACTTCCCTGAAGACTGATGACCTCAGGATCTTGGCATGTGCTTATTGACCACTTGTTCATCTTCTTTAGAGACGTGGTTGTTCAGAGCCTTTGCCCATTTTAAAATTGGGCTTTTATCTTTTTATGGTTGGATTGTAGGAGGTCTTTACATATTCTGGATACTAGACCCTTATAGGATGCGTGATTTCAAAGTATTTCCTCCCAACCTGTGGGTGGTGTTTTTGATAGTGTCCTTTGAGATACAAAAGATCTTAGTTTTATTGAAACCCAGCCTCCCTAGATTCCCTCCTGTGGCTGTACTTTAAGTGCTGTATCTGGAAACCACTGTCCGATATAAAGTTTTGAAGGTATACTATACATTTTCTTCTAAGAGCTTTACAGTCTAGTTTTAGGTATCGTATCTTCTTTGAGTAAATTTTTGCATAGGATATAAAGCAGCAATGCATAGTGAACAGCGTTCACTCAGTTCTCAAAGTGGTCCACAGTCATAAGGAAACAAGGGCATCCAGTGCTATGAAAGCACTCGGGCTCTTAGGGAAGAGACCTACCCTGCAGCGTATCTAAGGACTTGTGAAGCTTCGTGTGTCATGGAGCTAAGACGCGATGACAACCCAAGGTTGCAGATTCAAAGAACCCTAGAAAAAAGGCGGGAACGCAAGGCGGGCCTCTTGGAGGGTACGCTCCTGAACGTCACCGAAGGCAGTAACGCGCAACTCCACTGAAGTAGCACCCGTGCTGATTCTCAGCAGACGCTTGCAGTATTAAGCCTCAGAAAACCTCGGATCATAATCATCTTTGTTGCTCTCAAACTTTCCTCCCTTCCTCCAAAAGAAAAGCAGACAAAACAGCCTCCAGCACTGAGTTCCAGTAATTGTACTGCCAGTTACGTTGCACTCTCTGGAGGGAACAATGAAATGTGCCCTAAGGTACTTTAAGGAGTGATTTGTGCGCGTGTTCTGTGTCTTGCTCTATAAAGATTAGACTGGAAACTGCATCTTCGTCACCCTTTAAACTTACGCCGAAGTGTTTTTGTTTTGACCACGTTTGTGAATAAGTGTGTTCCAGAAGCTGCGTCAGCAGGCACTCCTGTGGAAATGGTGCATTCTACAGCCCCAATGCTGGACACAGCAGCCATGAGCTACACAGCCACAGAGAGCTGGACGTGGCCTTGTGATTGGGGAACAGAGGTTTCATGTCCTCTCAATTTATGAAGATAAATCTTAGAAACCACATGGGGCTGATGGCTTCTGTGTTGGACAGCACAGCTTCACAACCACCTCGTGTCACCTGGCAGCTAGCAATCTACACAGATGACAAGAAGGCGTATTAGAGCTGATAGGACAGTCCCTTGGAACCAATAGCCGACTTCAGAGAAGGCGCAGAGCTGAGGCCCGGCCCTCGGGTCGCTTGTGCTGTTGGTTTCAACAGTGATGCCTACTGCTGGAGTCACTTCCTCTTCCTCTGCCAAGGGAAAGGACATGGGTAGCTTCTGGCTGGATGTAGCCTATATGCTGCCAAGTGTGTAGCTAAAATTAAACAAAACTTTAATTGCTGATATTTTTTGTGCTCTGTGAAAACCTTGGAAAGCACATAATCATGGAAATGACATGCAGCAGAAATGTGAGACATCAGCGAATCTGCCTGTGAACAAAGGTGAGGTGTCTGGTATCTAATGAAGCCTCTAAGGCGTCTTACAACACGGGTAGAGGAGAGGGCCTGGGAGCTCGGACACCAGCTTGCCTGCTGACCCAGCCCTTGCGAGGTTCTGCAGACAATAAAATACAATAAATCATCTATGCAGCCTAATATCATTATGTGTATACACACGTATCAATCTACTGAGTAATTTTGATTTTCACTTATAATTCCGGAAAAGAAAATATTGACAGTTAAGTTAACATCTTAAGCACATCTGCTCAAAGAAGAATCCAGGCAATAGAGATGGTGCCCATCTCTATTCCTCTGTAAGGACAGAAATGCAAACGTTACAGCAGAAATATCACCCAGCCAAAACACAGGAAAGAAACCTAGTGCCAAAATACAAGAGGGACAGTCTTTCTTCTCGGGGCTGCAACAGGGCTCCTTGTCATCCCCTCCAAGTGAGTCAGGAAGCAGGCACTCAGATGACAAGCCTTAGTTCTTGGAGCTGAGGGACTTTCAAAATCATAAAACTGCATGTTTATTTAAAAATGAAATCAAACCTGCAGAAAGTAGTGGAATGAGAAGTTTGACTCTCTACTGACCCCCAAACTCCATTGCCACTGTCTGAACAAAAAATTTTCCTTCCATTATTCTAGAATGTTCTCTGCATAGGCACACATTTATACATGCCCCAATATGTATAAACTTCTGTTGCTGAGAGTTGCGTATGTCGTAAGGCCCCGCTCTGAAATTCCACTCTAGACACCATGGCCACCTTTGCACCCCTTGGGGAACACCCCTCCTCCAAGGCCTGGCTGCCAGCTTGGCGCTGGGGCACCTCTGCTCTGAGAATGCAGTGCGGCCCTCGAGCTCATCTCCTCCACGTCCCCCCAGTGAGGGCTCTAAGGCTGCCTGTCATTTTCTTCTCTGACCATCTGAAGCCTGGGTCTCACCTTCCTGAGAGAGGGGCATGTGGAACCAAGGCAACCCAGGGCCGCCTCAGGCAACCACCCCTGCCTCTGCCCAGCCTGCCCTCTGTGATGTCCCTCTGAGGACACCTCATGTGGGCCCCTCCAGTCCCTCAGTCCCCCACAGGCACCACCCACACTCCCACACTCCCACACTCTGGAGAACCTGCCATTGAGGGATCTGATCTTCAGAGTGAGGGCTGGGGGCAGGTCCCCTGCTGTCCTGCCCAGGGCCACCTGGGGCTGAGAGGCCTGCCAGCTGCTTGGGTCCTGTTGTTAAATCGTGAAGAGCCAGCACTTTGGAGCTAGAGGAGAGCCCTGGAAAGGAGGGGTTCATACTGCTGCAACTTCAGAGCCCGGGCCAGGCCGGGCTTGCCAGGCCTCTGGCCACCACGCTTCCTGCTGCAGGGCAGCCCCAGCCCTGAGGTCACACCCCTGCAGGTCCGACAGGGAAGGCCTGGAGGCCAGATGCCTCTGCGCCACGCACAAAATCAAATGTGCTTCTCCAAAGCTGCTGCTCCTCCACAGGTCTGTCGACCCACCCTGACCACATCTGTGAAATGGTTCCCAAAGCCAGCGTCCAAGTCCCAGTCTCACCCATCGCGAGTCAGCTAGGAGGAGGGAAGGCCACTCAGTGGGGGGGTCACTGTCGCGTGAGCGTGGCTTCCCCTCCTTGTCTCTCAAACTGGGGTGGGAGGATCTTCGGGCCGGTCGCTAAGGCCACGACTCTGATCGTGGTGGCCTGCGGCACACGTTCTAGCTGGGTTTCACTTTCCAGTTGAGTCCAGTCGGGCAAACAGATTTTGCGTGTTGGTTTTTGGAGGGAGTGAGGACCGGTGATGAGCGAGAACCTGGGAGCCGGGATCTTTGAGAAGCGGCCTCGTTCTACCGTCGGGGAGAAGGTGGCAGGAGTCTGCTGGGGACGCCTTCGCAGCCCTGCAGAGCGCGGGAAAGCTGGGGTGCAGCAGCAGCGTTTCCTTAGAAGTCGGTCGCTCGGGGTTCTTTCAGCAAGCTCCTCTTTTTTACTTCCCTGGCCAAATCGCTGTTTAAAATAGGTTGGCCAAGCCGCTGTGGAAGCACGTATTCCTCTGAGTTTTCATTCTATATTCAGGTTCAATTAATGAGCTTTGACTTATTTCTACTCAGCACCAGTGATTATTTTAAAATATGCACGTGCACATCTTGTCTCCTCCGCCGTAGACCGAGAAGACGGGCCTTTTGCTTTCTGGACAGTGGCTGCTTCTGTTTCTGGATGTGGGAAGGCGCAGCCCGGGTCCACACCTGAGGCAGGGCCAGCCCGGCTCCCGGGGCCGTGGTGAAACGCTGCTCTGGCCATCACAGCCTGAGCGCGGTGGCCACGTTCTTCTGTGTACATTCTCGAGCGAAAGTAGCTTAAAAATAGGACATAGTTCTAATATATAAATATGTATGTGCATTTTCTTTTTACAAATCATATTTCTGAAAAGTCTAAAATTTTACATTTAATTATTTTGGCGAGGTCAAAATCAAAACTAAAAATTAAGTGGGGACGGGGAAAGGCCCTAGAATTTGTACTAAATAGGGTCACTACTGATAAAACGTGAGCTTGGACTAATTAATTTCCAGTTAACAGTCTATTAAGAAGTCAGAAAAAGAAGGAAGGAGCAGATTCCCAGAGTCTTTGCCACTGATGAAAGCAAAAAATGGTTGTCAGTTCAACAATAAGCAAATGGAGAAAATCTGTAAAATCTAGGTGGAGATGTTCACAACAGTGAAAAAGAGCCCGTGACCCTGGGACGCTTCAAACACATGCTGTTATCAATCATATGAGTCAAAGGAGCGTGTTAAATGCATTTGGCTTCTTGTTTATTGATTTTTAAGGCTGAGAGTTTTAGAGACATTATTTCAGAGAGATTTCCTTCCATCAAAACTTCTTAATTAAGAAGAGGTCTAGCATTTCAATGGACTGGAAAACTCACATGTGAAAGGAACCTCTTCCAGCATGCCCAATGATCAGAGGTCCTTTGAATTAAAACACCAGCTCCCTCTGAATACCAAGTAGAAAACAACAACAACAACAAAAAAAACAAACAAGCCCCACCTAAAGTGAAAGTTCGAGGAGCAGTGGACAAAGTTCCCCCACCCAAGGAGAGGTAAACAAAGGTGAATGGAAGGTGATGTCCTTAAATTCCACCCTGGAAAGGACCCTCAGACAGCAGGACTCCTAAGAGGAGTTCTATAGCGATAGAAATCATTTATCTTCCAAAACAATGTTGAGGGGGAGGTAATTGCCGGGGCATATGTAAATGAACGTGTACTTTAAAGACACACCCAGAAGACTGCATACTGTTCTTCATGCACGTCTAAGTGACCAGGAAAAAGGACACGAAATTCCCGAGACTGCAGAACCAGGAAGGGTCTGGAGTTCAAAGTCAGGAAGATCTGTACTTGAAAAGAATAGATATTACTATGACAAAATTATACTTCTGAATTCTGGAAGGCTGGAATAGAGCTCTTTTTAAGTTACTTTATTTTTAGATTTTTCTTTTATTTAATACTTCTAAAAAAAGAATCCAAATACAGTGCCAACGCACCACCAAGGCGGCAATGGCCGGCGGTGCTGTTGAGGCCCGCGGAGGCTCCCCACGGCCCTGGGCATCTTTCTACAGACCACGAGGCAAAAGAGGAAGACGAGCCCCAGAGCCCTGTGGGAAGCACAGCACCAGACTGTGGGACGGGAAGCCCACGCTCCTATTGCTGAACTTTGGGGAGATCATTCCATCAAACACAAATGTGAGCATTTTGAGCTGACCACATGGAAAGGTTTTCCCTAGAGGATCACAGTAATAGTAGCAGGAATGTAGTCAGGGGGGTAAACAAATGCAAGCCATTCGGAAACACTCCTGAGACAGGCTCCTGGCCACAACAGGACCCCTGATGTCACTACCCCAGTGTGGAGCAGAAGCCAGGTGGGATTCCAGCCCCTTCAGAAAAGCTGATGTTTCCCTAACGTGTTAATGGCCAGGACAGCCACGGTGGCCCACAATAGCTGTGGCACTTCCTTAGCAACCGCTTAACACCGTGACTTTGAAGTCATCCCTTATTTTGGCAACAGGAGTAAGAGTTGCCATTGAACCTTCCAAAGGTCATCAGCTGCAATCTCCCTGGAGGACAGAAAGACTGATTTGCTCAGGAAAAATTATTACACTCTTTCTTTACATTTTTTAATGGGAAAGTACAAATTTATCTTGGGCATTATTAGAAAAAAAATGACCTAAGATTGCTTGCCTATGTTTTGTTACTTTGCTATTGATTAATAGAAAGGATAAAACTGATTGAAACAAATCATTTTGTGAAATAAGTTTTTAACTATTTTGGCTTAGCTATTTTTTTGCTGTTGTTTTTGGTACTAGGGATTGAACTCAGGAACACTCGACCACAGAGCCACATCCCCAGCTCTATTTTGTATTTTATTTAGAGACAGATCTCACTGGGTTGCTCAGCACCTTGTTTTTGCTGAGGCTGGCTTTGAACTCCTGCCTCCCGGGGCCCCTGGGATCACACGCATGTGTCACCGCACTTGGCTGGTTTAGTTCTTAATGCCACTTATTAAGGTACATCTATAAAGCTCATGGTGAGCAAGCATATAAATTTAATTGCTATTCAGTTTATAACTGGTATTAGAAAGCTTACTTTTTAGTGAGGAAAAAGAGTCACTGACTATATTGTGTCCAGAGAGGGATCATGTCGTGTTCTTACAGACCTCACCTGAATGATGCAGTTAATCAGCTTCCACAGTGCCAAAGTCCTCAAGTAACTTCACTAGATTGGAATATTCAAAAACTAGGAGAAAATGACAGGCAGTAGTAAATGGCTCTATGTATTAACTGTTTTCAAACATTCCAGCTGGTGAGAAAAAAACAACCAAACTATTCCTCCACAAAGATTCTTAGCTACGAAATTCACACTGAAATAAATTTATTTTTAGATTAATCCTTGTTAATTCTTTAAATCAAGTTGCTTTTTACTTAATAATTATGCATATGTCTAACCCACATTTAAGCTTTTCTACAGTATAAAAGTTACAAATATACGAACATCTGGTGGTCTTTGGCGCCCTTTCAACTGGTGCAGTATATAATGTTCAAAACTCCCAGAAATGGATGTGATCATTGACCAGCTCACTCATTGTTATGAAATGGAGCTGCCTCGGGGAAGCCTACAAAACCAATGCATGCTTCACAAATACAGAAGAATTACTTCAACTTCCCATCGAGCAGGGAGCTGTGTTTGAAATGCATACAGTAATCATCAGCAATAATTGACCTTTGCAATGGCAATTATTACTTTAAATTTCTAACACCGTGCAGTTCACCAACGCTTTCCCTGCACTGTATTCTTTAGCACAGGGCTAGGAGCTGACTCCCTCTCTCCCTCCCTCCCGCTGGACTGCAGAACACCAAGGAGGTGTGCAGTCAGGTCCTGCAGTGGGCAGCAGGCGGGCAGCGCCTCCTTCGAGATGGGAAGCTGAAGTTCAAGGGCAGCATGACTGCCGCAGGTTAGACCATCACCACTGGGCTTCCCCAGGATGCTTTTGTCTTCAGGTGTAGACAGTGTGCCACAAAACAACGAGTCATGTCAGGCTGTTTGTATTGTCCCCACTTTCTTCCCTTCAAAAATAAGACATAACTGAATAAAAGAGGCCTGGGCCATGGGGAATCTGCTCCTGCTCCTGTTGTCTTTGAACCCTGAGGGAGAGGCAGCATCTGTGTGCTCTTTTGTTGAGGTGTCCTGGCTTAATCTCAGCTCCTCACCATTGGCTAGCATCTGGGGTGAGGGTGGAGTAATCTGGCAGAGGAGGTGGCCAGAGCCACACTGCTGCAGGTGGACTCAGCTGCTTTTGGGTGGCAAGAAAGCTCTTTTCCTGGACTGTGCCTTGATTTGAGGCAGCTTGGGGAAATAGACCAAGATCAGAACATTTCGGGGTGCAGTGGACTGTGTTCCCCAGAGGGGTGAATCAAGGATTCCTCTCTGCTGAACCTGCTGTTAGGTTTCCGTGTATGATCCCTTTCCAAGGAGTGGACCCAACAGGGGCCCTCAACAAAACCCACCACAATCCCACCTAGAGGACAGGCAGAATCTCAGCCATGTGCTCTGCTGTAGCCTGCCTGGGAAAGAGAGCTCGTTCTGAGCTGTCCTACGCAAGATGCCACATCCAGTGGACCTCTGTTAAGTATGCCTACAGCCCTCCTGTCACTGTCAAACTCTCTTCCAGGGAAAGTGCCAGATGCCTAACACAGATCTGAAGCCAAAGGAACAGGCAAGGGTGCTGGGTGACTTTCCCCGGGGCAACTACATTTTAGTTAGGAAATGTTGCAAGCTCGCAAAAGAACATTGTCCAAAGCACAGAGGGACCTTAACTGAGCACTCATGAACCAGCAGCAGGGCCAGAACAGGGGTCCCAACTCCACTGCACCGATAAGTCTCTCCTCCCAGCTGCATCCTGCCCCATGAAAATGTTGTCAGTCATTACCTCTGAAAGAATGGTTTCATCGTATATATTCACATACATATCCTGAATGATACCGTGATGAGCTGTGCTTGGTTGGGGTTAAAATTAAAAATGTGATCACACTGAATCTTGGCTGATGTGTGTTCTCCCTTAGCAGTCTTTTCCCCCTTGCTATGGCCTGTGGGTGTCGTCATCTTCAGTTCTGTGTAATAGTCCATTTGGGAATAGAGGAGCTTTTGTCCATCTACGAAGGTTCATCCTGTGGATGGACTTCTGGGCTGTCACATCCCTGTGTGCGAGCCCTGGTACAGCTTTGTCAGTCTGCACACCTGCACATGAACAGTGCTGCAGAGTGCAGCTGCTGTCCTGTGCAGTGCTTACCTGTTCTCTCAAGCTCTTGAGCCACCAACAGGGTAGGATTCCCACTGACCCTTATTCTCAACAACTTTTAAATTTTTTTCAAACTAATTGTTAAGTTGCATCTCATTGTAGTTTGTTGACATTTGATTACAAAAGAAGCTGAGCTTCTTTTTACATTTTTATTGGTCATTTAAGTTTCTCCTTCTAGGAAGTTTTCCTTTGTAACTTTTTTCATTTTTAAAAAATGTGTTCTAATTGCTTCTACATGACAGTAGCATGCACTTTCACACACTGTACACAAATGGAGCACAACGTCTCATTCCTCTGGCTGCACAGGGTGCCAGTCACACCAGTAGTGTGGTCACACATGTATACGGGGTAGTAATGTCCTTCTCATTCTACCGTCCTTCCCATCCCTACCGCCCCACCCCTTCCCTCACTCCCCTCTGCACAATCCAAAGTTCCTTCATTCTTCTCTACCCACCCCCCACTGTGGATCAGCATCCACTTATCAGAGAAAACAGTCGGCCATTGGTTCTTTAGGATTGGCTTATTTCACTTAGCATGATGTTCTCTAGTTCCATCCATTTACCTACAAATGCCAGAATTTCATTCTTCTTTAAAGCTGAGTAATATTCCATTGTGTATATGTACCATATTTTCTTTATCCATTCATCTGTTGAGGGGCATCTAGATTGGTTCCACAGCTTAGCTATTGTGAATTGAGCTGCTGTAAACATTGACGTGGCTGCATCACTATAATGTGTTGATTTTAAAACCTTTTTTTTTTTTTTTTTTCAGTTCAGTTGTCATTTTCTAAGCTTGCTTTTGAATCCTTCACGTGTTCTGGATGTGAATCCTGCACTGGGAATGGTGTGGCGAGTGCTTTCCCAGCAGGTCCTGAGGTCCGCCCTTCCTGTGCTGTCTTTTAATGATGTTCTTGAGTGCACTACAGTCAAGTTTAACTGTAATTTCTTTCATGGATAATGCTTTCAATTTTTCCTTAAGGTGTCCTTCCCTTGCCAGAATCATAAAGATATTATCCTATATTTTTAAATTTCAAAGTTTCACCTCCCACATTTAAGCATTTAATCTGTTAAGGATTGATAAAAGAACATTTTGGGTTTTTTTCCCCCCCTGCAAACAAAGTTCCCAAACTACTTCTTGCATAACCTTCCTTTACTTCTTTCCCAGGTGATATACAAAGGGCCTTTTTACTTCAACAGGAAAAGCAATCATCGTTGGCTTATAACAATGTAAAGAAATGCTGCAGTGCATTATGGGTGTGTGATTCACGTGCGCTCGTGTGTGCATTAAGTCAGGACCACTGTTTCAAGGCGGAGGAGTTCCCCATCCACAAAGCCACGTGGCCTGGCAGTTCTCTCTAGGTTTGGTTTGAGGCCAAGGGTGGTTTATATTTGTGATTCAAAGCAGGGTCCTCAATCTCAACTAGCCTCTTTCCTATTTTGATGCCACATAAAAGATTCCTGCAATTTGACCTGCTTTTAAAATATTACTTAACTACTTGGAGTGGTGGCTTTGAAGCCGGTTCACTTTATTTTTTGTTTACATATTCTTCAGTGTACTACACAATTTCTTGGTAATAGGCAAATTGGCAGAAAGAATTCTAGGCCCCGAGGAAACCTGAGGTGGCTTTCCCTCGGCTGTGCCTAGAACCTCCCACCTGGCTGTTCCTGACTCTGCTTCCGGTGCAGCCAGCATAGACTCTTGCCCCCTCCTGCCCAGATCCTCCATTGCCAGGAGAGAAGGTTCACTACCCTGCCCACTGCTGCCTCCGTGCTCCTTTATTTACTCCACCCGCCCACAAATATTTACAGAGTGTCTGGTGCATGCCACTTTCTGCTGGTCCCAGAGGGAGGCAAAGTGGCTGTTATGGGGTGGATGTGAGGTGCCCCCCATAAGCCCACGTGTGAGACAGTGCGGGGAGGTTCAGAGAGAAATGATTGGATTGTGAGAGTCTTAGCCCAGCCAGTGAATTAATCCCTGGTGGAATTAGCTGAGTGGTCACTGAAGTGGTGGGTGTGGGTGGACGAGGTGGGCACTGGGGCCTGGCTCTGGGTAGATATTTGTATCCGGCGAGTGGAGACTCTCTCTCTCTGCTTCCTGACCTCACGTGAGCTGCTTCCCTCCCCCATGCTCTCTTGCTGTGATGTCCTGCCTCACCTGGAGCCCCAAGGAATGGAGCCGGCCTTCTGTGGACTAAGACCTCTGCAACCATGAGCCCCAGATGGACCTCTCCTCCTTTGAAATCGTTCTGGTCAGATCTTTAGTCACTAGTCACCGCAGTGAAATAGCCGACCAGAACAGTTCCCAAGGGCACCTCCCATTGTGGTGTGAAGCAGCCTCCTCTCCAGTCCTGCCACGTGGCTCCCTGTCCCTGTCCCACACTGGTCATCCCCTGACTCCTGCCACAGGCTGCCAGCCTTCCACAGCCCACAGGTCGAGGTCAGTGCCTGCCTTGTGGTTTTCCATTCCACTCTTCTTGCTTCCACCCTCCTGGCCCACCGGCATGCCGTCAAACCCTCCCATTGTGAGTGTGCGTCTGGTGTGAATGCACATGACCTTCGCCCCATCCTCAGGCTGCAGCCCTGGAAGACCTAGAGCACTTGGACCAGTGTCAGCTCGACTCTGACCCCACGCCTTCCTGACTCCCCAGGCAGCCTCACCTGCTGCCTGGCAGTCTCACCCACCCAGCTGCTGTTGAACTGGGCACACATGATGCTTTAAGTGACGGTGACATGTCCCTGAAGGAGATGTAATCGTTGCCCACAGGGGCTCACAGACAGGTGCACTACAGGGGCACAGCCCACTGTCTAGTCTGGCCCTCAAGGGAGACACGAGGGTGCCATCAAAGGCCACGCCTGCCGGGGTGGCCAGCCACTGCAGGGCAGGAGTTATGGGGTCACCAAGTGACAACTTTTTGGAGGGAGTGACCAGTATGATTTGGCAGAAAGCATGTGCTGTAGTTTGTAGTTGGAACATTCCCCAAAGTGCATGCATGAGAAGCCTGGGGCTATTAGGAAGGGGTTGGCCCCTTTAAGAGGCGGAGCCTGCAGGAGGTCTTCAGGTCCTTGCAGTGCCCTCACAGGAAACTGGGCGAGTCCAGTTCCTTCCTTTTCCTTTCTTTTTGTTCCCCTGGTGAAATGAAGGACTTTGCTCCACCCAGTGCTTCTGCCACGAAGTGCTGCCTGGGAACAGCCCTAAAAGCAACAAGGCCGACCGACCGGGACTGGAACCTCCGAAACTATCATCCCAAATAAACCTTGACCCTTTTTTTAACCTTTCCTATTTGTAAGTTGATTATGTCAGGCATTTTGTTATGGAGATGGAAATCAGTGGCACCAGGAGGGGTCTGGTCTACGCAGGGGGCGGAACGTGAGCACAGGCACCTGGAGAAGCAGACCCTGGTGGGGGGCGAGTTACTCCAGAGCCCCCCCAGTGGCCCCTCTGATGCGTGGCCTCTCTCCCTGCCTCCCTGTCGGTCAGTGCCTGTCTCCACGCGGCTAGGTTTCCAGGTCTCCTTGTTCTACACCGTGGCCCGCGGCACTGCTCTCTGCTCCCAGGTGGGCTCCAGCGAGTGCTTGTGCTTCTGGCTCTTACCGCCTCTGCAAGCTGGCTCTAGAAGGACCGTCCCTGAGGCCACCAAGGTGCACCTCACCAGCAACTCTTGAGGCCATTCTGTTAGGTAGTCTTGCTGCCTCTCAGACCCTCTGCCTTCCCTTGAGCTGGTGACTTGGTCTCCTCCTGCCTCTCTGGTATTCTTCATTCCTCATCCCACTTTCAGGACTGGCCCTTCTGGAAGCCAGTCCTGATCCTCTCTCTTTTTTTGCTCCTTTTTTTCCCCACGAACTTCACCGTAGTTTCAAATCCGAATCCCCTGAGGAGCTGGAGATCTTTCATTTTTCCCCCAAGCCGTGGCCTCTCAGCACTCCCCTGCCTGGGTCCCCTCCTGCAGACCAGTGGAATCTCACACCAGAATGATTAGATTCCTACACGTTAGTTTTGCCTGTCACCCACGTTTTCATCTGATTTCTCTGTTTTCATTCCCAAGTTAAAAGTTATTTTTAATTTTTTAAAAATATTTTTTTAGTTATCAATGGATCTTTGGCTTTATTTACTTATTTGTGAGCCGTGCTGAGGATCGAACCCAGGGCCTGGCACAGGCTAGGCAAGCGCTCTGCCACTGAGCCCCAGCTCCAGCCTGGAAGTTATCTTTAAATCTGACTCCCCGCCCTGTAACCCTCGCTCCTGCCCCTCCAGCACCTCCTCCCCCCCTCCCGCCACACCCCGGCAGCCTTCCTAATTCAGACCCTTGCTTCCACAGCCCTGCAGGGGGCTCCCTTGGGTCCACTCCATGTGCTCAGGGCCACCAGACTTTCCCAGGGACCTCCATGGCGTTCCCGAGCACTGGTGTCAGGATGAAGGCTCTGCAGTCGTCTCAGAAGTCAACCTACCAACTTTTTGTCCATCTCTTGCCAAAGCCAACGTTCAGATCCCACTATGAGCGACTCGCCGCTCCTGGAACAGGCCTGTGCCTTGCTTCTCCTGTGCCTAGAGTATTGCTCAGGCTAGGGAAGCCTCTAATGTCATCATTGCCAGCCAGACAGCGGGGACTATCTGTAACTCATTGCGCTTCATCTTTGGTAGTGAGCAAGCCAAAACCACCGTTGATGGAAATGAAGCTCGTGAGGGACACAACATAGTGACGGGAAGCGACGCTGATGGGAAAGTCTGAAAGTTTCCATTTCTGTAAGGAAGCGTGAGCACCTTCCATCCCACCTCTCTGCTGAGTGCAGTTATAAAACTTGGACAGATGGAAAGTTCTGGAAGTCCTGGAGTGCCAGCTGGACCAGGAGGAGGGCAGGTGCCAAAGCTCCTGAGTGGCACAGTGGTTCCCTCTTGCAGGCCCTGACACCTGGAAGGAGACGCTGGACAGCCTTCGCCCTCTGCGGGCTGCCCAGCCCACAGTCTCATGTGACGGTGGTGGCGGCAGCAGAGGCTGCAGCGTGCTCAGCCCTCAGGCAGCCCAGCCCTGAGGACAAGACTTCCCACTAACCCAAGAGTGGCAGTCACTGCTGCCCCCCTCCCCCGCTCGGCCACAGACACAGGAAGCACCAGTCACAATACAGTCCAGAATGAGGCAGGAACAAGCCAGGAACATCTCCTCTTGCTGTGGAAAGACAGTCAACTCACATCAAAGCGGAGGTGACACAGCTGTTGCTATTTGAAGGCTTCAAAGCAGCTATGTGCAGGATGATCTGAGAGAGTAAAGACCACCGTGCACTTGAAATTCTGCTGGTGAGAGTCCATGCTGGCTGGACTAAGGTCACTTTCTCAGGACAAAGACACCTGTTCCTGCCTTAGGTCTGAATTTTTTATGTTCCTTCTATTTCATTTTTCCCTTTTATTCACACGTTTCTTTAAGTGGTATAAATTTGAATTCAGTTGCAAGGGGCCTGAGTTCTTCTAAGGAACCTAAAATTTAGTGATAAAAATAATAGTGTCTAAGTAAAAAAAATTTTTGCTTAAACAGCATAAAAATGTAATAAAAAGGAATAAGTTTAATATTCAAAAAGGCCATTTCCTTTTAAATAACTGAAAAATGTCATGTAATTAATAGAGATACCAAATCTGGTAATGTCACAAATATTAGTTTGTCATAATTATCTTCACACCAAATCAAAATGAGTTTATCATTAATTAGCAAATGTGATTAATTAGCAAATGCTGTATTTCCCAAGTGATCCATAAGGGCCCACATTGTATAAGAATGCTTATAAAGGTGATAAATGAAAATGATAAAGGAAGACAGTGCTCTTTCTGATTCTTACGAAATGAGGAACTCGGGCCGTATGCATGCAAGATTTCCCCCGCCTGCTTTGATGTCAGCTGTTGGCCTTGAATTGGCCTGAGGTCTGACCTCTCCATGGTTGGCATAGCATCTGTCCTTGACTGTGGCCCTCAACTCAGCCTGGTGTCAGGCAAGCCAATCAAGGGAGTGCACAGAGATGCAGAGGCAAGACAGGAAGCCGCCCAGGGCTCGTGCGGTGGAGAGACGAAGCAGGCTCCCACACCACCCATCACCTCATGGTGACTGCCGGTGGGGTTGCAGTGACAGAATGATGTGTCCCCCCCAACCCTGCCAAGACGCCGCATCCTGATCTCTGGCACCTGACCATGGCGCTTCACATGGCAAAAGGGACACTTCAAGTGGGCTTAACTTAAGGATCTTGAGAGGGAGATTATCCGACCTGATCACCAGGGCCCTGAGGAGTGGAAGATGGAGACAGAGGAGCAGGCAGGGGAAGATCTGCTGTGGAGGGGAGGTCAGGGGGACGCTGAGAGAGACTCAGTGTGCTGTGGCTGGCTTTGAAGATGAAAGGCAGATGGCCAGGAGCCGAGGAATCGGCACCTCTAGAAGCCAAAGCAGACGCTTCCTGGAAACCTCCCAAAGGAGCCAGCCTTGCCAGCATCTTGGTTTCAGTCCAGTGAGACCTGAGCTGGACCTCACACACTGGAAGATAATAGACTCGCATCAGCCTCGGAGAAACAAATAACAATATCCCCAATATCAAGGGCCAGAATTCCAAAGAAAGGAAAGATGCCCAAAAACACTAGGAAAGAGGTAATTATTGCCACCTAAGCCAAGTGTGATCTGGAGGTTCTAATTAAAGTATGTTCACCTCGAATTCCTTAAGTGAAAGTTTCTTAATAATTCCAAACTGAACCACAAAGTTAGCATATAGCTCAGTGAAAGAACTGAGTCATGTGAATCCCTGACAGGTTAATTGTCCTCTCGGAGCCTACTGTCACCCTCCTCATGAATTTGATTTATTGCTTCAGAAAAATCGCACTGCTCACCCAAGTCTGCCTCTCGGGCATCGCCCCAGACGTCCCACCTCACTTCAGTTTCCAGGAAGGTGTTTGGCTAACTCTTGGGCACTCACTCTGACCTAGGCGGACAGCCGCACCAGGGCCCAGGCAAGACACTCGATGATACACACGCCCGGCTTTACATCCAGAGCTGGGGGTCAGCGTGGCCTTCAGGGATGAACGTGGCTCGACCGTCCCTAGTCCCTGCCATTTCCTGTGGAACTTGGCACTCGGCTAGCTCAATTCATCAGGTTCCCCGGGGCCACATGTAGTGTGGTCTCCATCACGGACAAGTTCTAAAACCCAGACGTCTACTCCAAAGAACAAGACGGCGTCTCAGTGCACCAGGGACGTGCTTGGTGGCTGGCAGGCTGGCTCTGGCAGACAGGTCATGATCTCACTGGGACACAATTTGGGGAGCAAATTGCATTTCAGAATCCAAGTTCCATTCCCGAGTGTGAATTGTGTATAATGCTGCCGAATAGGAAAAAGGAAGAAAAGCTCTGCAAAGATGCAGCTGTGTGCACGTGGTCTCCTTGCTGCACTTCTATAACACTGGTAATGCTCCGTGATCCACACATACCTTCCTGCCTTATAAATTCTTGCGTATGTGATGATTCACATTCCCTATAAAATGAAATCGTCTTTGAAAGCAGTAAATGTTTTTTGGCTACTTAGCAATCTGAAATCATGATTTAAATATTTTATTCAGTTAGCAAGTGTTCACTGAGTCCACGCGATTCCCGAAGCCTTTTCCTGTGGCCATCAGAGCTGTCTGCGACGGAGTCTTGTTCCTTGGTCAGGTGGCTGGCGTGGACACAGTGTAAAGTACCACAGTGGGATTAGCAGTCACTGATCTTGTCTCGGGCTGGGGTTGCTGCTCAGGGGTAGAGCGCTTGCCTAGCATGTGTGAGGCACTGGGTTGGATTCTCAGCACCGCATACAAGTAAATAAATTAAAGGTTTCTCGACAATTAATAAAAATATGTAAAATAAAATATATCTTTCCAGTTCTACTAAAATATACTTCTCCCCACGTTAGCACCAGGAGTTTGGACTCTGTCTCCCACCCTAACATGTACGGGGAACATTTTGACGCACGTGGTCCGTTTCTGCAGAATGAGAATAAAATTAAGAAACAGAACCGAGCACACTCAAGAGGAGGCCGCTCCTTCAGCCTGAGATGGCGGTACTCTCGCACGATTCTGTTTTCAGCCTGCCTTTTAAAGTGGGGACGGAGGGAGGACATCTCCCTCTGAGAGGAGACGGAGCAGGGACCCAGGAGGACAGCATCACCCAGGGCTACACCGTGCTTCAGCGAAATTGCCTCTCCACTAAAGCCTCAGGGAGCGGGTTTCCCTCCCTGCACCAGCTGCCTACGGGCTCACTGAAGAGCTCAGAGAAACCCGGTGTGAGACAGCGAAGGAGGAGTCCCTTCAGTCCATCCCCGTCCACTTTCGAGAAACGGAAATGAGCTCGACGGAGGTTCAGTGACTCACCAAGTTCACACGTTAGCTGCTATGTGCCAGGGGTGGCCTGGGTTCCAGGTGTAAAGTTGAAGCAGGGTCGGGAGAGGCGATGGTGGGGAGAGTCTTTAACCCTGGGTGCACGGAGGGACCGCTGCTCGGCTCTCGGCCGCCCGTCAGCCTCTGACCCCCCTGAGCCTTCTCACCTTCACCTGGTCCTTCTTTTCCTCACGCACGTCGGGCTTCTTCTATTAAGATACTACTCGTCTTCTCGGTTGCTAGTTAAACCCTTCCTTCTCTCTTCTGTTCTAGCCCTTTGTTCTCAGGGAAGAAATTTAAATGTCAAATTTCAAAACTTAAGTACAGGAGAAGGCAGAACAGTAGGAAACTCACATCCACTGCTTCTCAGTGTGTGTTAGTCGAGGTGGCGCGTGAGCACCAGGGATGAGTCCACACAGCGGCCTCCTGTAGGAAGTCGCCGCTGCAGCATCTCTGCCTCCATCCTCCTGCCTTCCGTGCAGGCTAAACCAGGAGGTCACACGGGGGAAATGATGGTGCTAGGGTGGCCTGAAGTGTTGGGGACACGAGGGCTGAGTTCAAGTGGCTCTTGGCAGCAGGATTGGTGAGGGGCTGTCCCCAGGGCTGGGAAGGAGAAGAGCGACAGAGACTCTGGGAAGGTGATTGCTTGAGAGTCAGATCCCAGGAGGGCGAGTAAGGCAGGAAGTGGAGTGGGGCTGGGAGTCCAGGGCCAGAGAGAGCTCCTGGGGCGGTGGCTGTGGGCAGGGTAAGAGCGCAGGCTGCCCTTTACTCCCAAGTCTCTGGGCTCCTTTCTGTCCCAGTGCTGAGGAAGGCAGACGGCCCGCCCACCCCAGAGCCGAGACTCTGAGCGTCCGCTGAGCCTCAGAGAAAGGAGTTTCTCCATGTCTGTTTTGCCACTTACTGGCACCCAATGGCATATGCAGCTTTCAGGACAGAAGAGGGAGAAGGAGAGTGGAAGATAAACAGAAACTAGGGAGAAGAGACGACCAGGGATGAGGTGAGACCTCTAATCAGGTCGGTGCCCACGACGGCACATCCTCGTCCCACGAGGCCGAGGCCTCGCCACAGCCTGGCACTCCAAGCCGGTGGCAGCAGCCTGTCCCGCTGGTTTGTTCTACAATACCGTCTTCACGATGCACGGCCTCTCATTGACACGTTGACGGCCAGCACGCACTCCTTACTAGTTCAGAGTCATTACATATGGTACTGATTGCAGCTGAATAAGTAGCCATTCTACCGTTTGGTGTTTTTGAACATTTTGGGGGGGCTTCATCCTAGAAAATGCAGGTCCTAGTGATCACACATGCTCTCCTTTAGCTGTACCTTGTTCCCAATGGCTATTTTAAAATTCCATTTAATGAATAAGGCCCCAGATACAAAGGAATGAGTCCTAAGATGTCTCTTAAAGGAACAGGTAGGATGAAGTCATTCCCACCCTGGAGGTAAGAGCAGAGTGCCTTGATTTTGAATGAGGTGGCCTATCAAGCACACGTGGACCATGACTCTGGTAACTTAAGCTGAGCATCAGGTTGCATGTGTGAGATGAGAGGGGGAAGTGGTGGAAGGTTCCCGTGGCACTTGGGGGAACCTGGATTTCCACGCCGCGGTCCCCTGGCAGAGGAAGGGGTGCTCTGGGAAGGGTGCTCGGGCAGGATCTCTGTGGCCACGCTGCCAGGACTTTTGCCACCACGGAATCCAAATGCTGTGCCGTGTGTTCCCTAGACACCCAGAGAGCTTTCCTGACCCCGTAAGACTCCTCTGCGGTCCAAGGAGGAAGGCGAGGCAGCCTCTCGCTTGGCACACTTTCCTAACTACGCTACAGTTTCTCTCCAGGCAGATGCTCAGGAAGACTCCGGAGAAAGCGGCGGGTAGAAAGAAACCACAGACGACTGGATTTCCGGCACTGCAGGAAAGCCTGCCCCAGACCCCAGAGGGGAGCGCTCACCTGGCGTTTGTCTGGGGGAGGAAGGCCCTTCGGCCTTTTTCCTGATCAGATCTAGGGAAGTGCAGAGGAAGGTGCAGCGTAGGAAGCCCGCCAGCCTCCACAGCACTGGGCTCTCATAGGGTCCTGCATGTGGCAGGGGTGGACAGGCAGGCTGAGCTGGGCTGCGAGCGACTGAAGATAGGCATCTCTTCCAAGTAGTGGGGAGGACAAACGAAGTCTGAGGGGCTGCAGAAGAGCTTTAAAGGAAGAGACTCACAGGGATTTCCAACCTCAGCATTTTAATTTAAACTTCTGGATTACTTCTGGATTCAGGAAATTCTGGCGGCTGCACGCTTTGGAAGCTGCTGCCCACACTCTGAGATGAGCATCTGTGGAGCGGCAACATCTGCCACGGGACGTCTCTCCCCGCCCCCTCCCACCTCGCAACTCCCCAGGCACCTCTGAAGGGAGAGCAGTCCACAAAGCCCAGCTCCTATTCCATGCTCCATCCAAAAGCACTGACATTCCAAGACAAGGGTACAAAAACAAACGCATCCATCTTGCCTGCTGGCAGGAGCCAGAATCTTCTAGTCATTCACAAATGAAGTGTGGTGTCGTAACTGGGAGGGAGTTCCAGAGCCATCGGCCCCAGCAGCCCCATAGCTGCTGGAGACATGGATGAGTCTCCACGATGGAAGGCTGTGTTCTTGGCACACTAAAGGCCCCATGGAGGGGCAGGGAGGACTGGGCGGACTATCAAGGGACCCTGAATGTTATGGTTTGGATGTGAGGTGTCCCCTAAAAGCCCAGATGTGAGACACTGTAAGGAGGTTCAGAGGTGAAATGATGGGTTGTGAGAGGGTGACCTCATCAGTGGATTAATCCCTGAAATGGATTAACTGGGTGGCGACCACAGGCAGGTAGGAGGTGGCTGGAGGAGACAGGTCCTGGGGACGTGTCCTTCAGATTATATTTTGTCTCTGACGAACAGAGTTCTCTTCACTTCCTGACCACCATGTCCTGAGCTACTTTTCTCTGCCACATCTTTCCTCCATGACATGCTGCCTCACCCTGAGCCAGAGCTATGGAGTCACTGACTATGGGCTGAACCTCTGAAACTGTGAGCCAAATGAAGTTTCCTTCTTTGTTGTTCTTGTCAGGTCTTTAGGTCACAGTGATGCAAAACTGACTAACACGCCAAGACTTGGATCTGGAAGAAGAACCCTCAGCATGTGCTGATGAGCTCAGGACCAGCATGTCAGGGGTGGGGGACGAGGAAGGAAGGATGGGAAGAAGGGAGGGAGGGAGGGAGGGAGGAAGAAGGGCAGATGGACATCTTCTGAGCACATGCTCTGAGCTTGGCACTGCCCTGGGCTTGTTTGCAAACATTCTCTGCTGTCAGGGCTTGGGAAGGAGACACTAGCTTCCTTTTCTCAAGGTGAGAAAGCAGCATCTCCATAGGGCCACACCTGTCCAATCAACAGGGCACATGCAGTCTGTCCCCACGAACACAGAGCTTCCACCTCATCTTCTTTCAGAGCTGGGCGATGCCTACAGAGGGCTCTGCCCAAGACGGAGCAGGTGCGGAAGGAACCAGAACTGATGTGCAGAACAGGAAGTCCAGTGGTCCATTTTCAGAACACAGTACCTAGACTTAAAAGTAAAGCCGGGATGTAACAAGGCAGCCCGAGGGAAATAGAGCGAAGGGAAGTCCCCAAGAGCCCGCTGCCTATGGAGGTGGCAGATCCAGTCCATGCACTGAGCAGCGCTGACAAACAGGAGGGGCAAGGGGTTGCCTGATGGAGCCTCTCTGTTGAGAAGCAGTAACTTAGGTAAGCATGTCGGAATGCAGGCCCCCGAGAAGCACCGGAGAACAATGAACTTGAGCACAGGTCACACCACATCTCTCATGTACTCCAACCCTGCAAACGCTTTCTCCCTCTCAAGTTAGACCCGAGTCTTCATGCCACCAACAAGGACCCACATAGCTCCTTGGATCCCTGCCAGCTCCGCTGCTCACCCCAGACACTCAGCAAGTCCACTCGCTGTCCCTCTGCCCAGAGCACTTGTCCCAGGTACATGCTGTCGTGACACTTCTCAGAAGGCAGCCTGTGGTTGGCGACCCCCTGACCCCTCTTAGGCAGAAGAGTAGGTGCACAGTTAGAGAGCCTGGTGGTCTCTGTGCTCATGAAGACCAGATAACAAGCAGCTCACTGGCCTGCTGGCTGCCACCCACTGGCAACTACAGCCTGGCTCCTGAGTGTAGGGACCTTGTCTTTGTCGATTGGCAGAGACACAGAAGTGGGCTTGACTCTGCATGCTCTGTCCCCAGATGATGGGAACCACCTATGTGCACAGGCACTGGGGTGGGGAGGCTGCTGCTATTAAGCAAGATGCGTCCAGGCTGGAAGGGAGGGGTGGCTTTGGACAGGAGCCAGTGTCCTTATGAATCAGGGCTTGGGTTAAGCCTAAGCCCAATGAGAGAGTGGAAGGAAGACTCCAGGAAGGCTGGAGTGGCGGGATCGAGGGTCTAAGCATCAACACGATCTTGAAGGACAGAGGTGGAGGCCAACTTCAGGACGTACCAAAAACTGTAGTAACGAGAACTGTGTCGAGTATGGTGTTGGAGAAAGGTCAGACAGGTCCATGCGTGGGACAGAAGAGAGAGCACGGAGATAGGCACACACGAGTGCAGCCCACTGACCTCGGATGCGGGAGCAAGGGCGCACAGTGGTGAAGGGGACACTCTTCAGCTAAGGTGCTGGCATGGCCGGGAGTCCACATGTGAAACAGGAGTCTGCTGACCTTACACCTGCCACAGGGTCACTGGGGACAGACCACAGATTTAAATACACACAGGACACCTAAAACCTCTAGGAGACGGCAAGGAGAAACCTAGGGTTGGACCTTGGGTTTGGCAATGAGCTTCCAGATGCGACACAAGGGCAAGTCTCACAGGAGGAGTTGAGAAGCCAGACTTCACTGGAATGGAGATTCTCCGTCTGTGAAAACCACTGCAAAGAGAACGCAAGACGAGCCGCGGACTGGAAGTGTTTGCAGAGTATCTGTCTGACAAAGAACTGCAACCAAAACAGAAAACGTCACACACGACAATATGAAGACAACAACCCAGTCTGGAAAGGGGAGAAGATCTGAACAAACACCCCAACAAAGAAGACACAAGGTGGCAGACATGCATGAGAAGACCTTCCACGTTGTATGGCATCAAGGAATCGCACACTGAAGGAATAACGACACCACCATCAACCACGGAAAAGCCCAAAGCCAGAACATCGGCAAGACCCGAGCCGGGTGAGATGCCGGCACCTGGAACCTTCTTCATCGCTGTGGGATGCACAGGAGTGCAGTCACTCTGAAAGAGTGTGGCCATTATTAAAAGAAGTTAAACACACTCTCACCTTGAGACTCAGGGTTACAGCCCTCCATACTCACCCAAGGGCTCTGAAAGCTCCTGGTCCCAGGAAGCCCGCGGAGTTTATAGCAACTTCATTCACAACCGCCCAAACCTGGAAGTAGCTGGAGTCCTTCAGTAGGTGAGGGATAAGATCCATGGGGCACAGAGGCAGAGGAATGCTATCCAGTGATAGAAAGTAAGGAAACACCCAACCAGGAATGACAGAGGAGCGTCACATGCGTGTCACTGAGGGCAACAAGAGGAGGCAGCCCGTGCCGCAGGAGGCCAGCTCTAGACCTTCTGGAAGGGCAAACCCTGCAGGGTGAAGAGATGACAAGACCACAGAGCGCGTGGGACGATGACAAGGTGCCTCGCTAGGGAAGGTGCTGAGGCCGGGGTGGAGGAGGGGCAGGCGGGGAGCACAGGGGGTGGGAGCTGGGTGCTTTCTGCTCTGAAAATGACGTCTGGAGAAAACGGGAGCACGGACAGCAATGTTATTTTAGGAATGGGCACACCTGGCTGAGTTCAAAATGAACGTTGTCTTCCACGAGCAGTCGGTGGCCAAGGCCCAAGTCCCCCTAAAGCACCCTCCGTCCCTTCTGGAAGGTGCGCGGGCCGAGACACGCCAGCTGGCCGGTGCTGTGGGGTGCTTCTGTGGCACCAGCATCCACCAGGTCAATATGTTCCCACAAGCATGCCGAGGGCCTCAGAGTCCCTCTACTTCCTGCCTGACATCACTCCCGCCCAATCAACAGCCTCCAGACTTCCTTCCTGTTGGGAGGGTCGACCCCACTGGCCCGTGGGGAAAGGATGGCTGCCCTGAGCCCCTCTGGTCCCATTTCTTAGTGCAAATTTAAGTGCCCCTAAAGAGCACCACGTGGATAAAGATGCAAAGATACACGCTACTTTGCGCAAGAGACCCGCAGACTCTCTCCGGCCATACCGTACCGATGGCTGCTGTGGCGCAGCCAGAGGCCCTGAGGTTTGGCTGGAAGGGACTGGGGCTTCCCAGGTGCATGAAGCCAAAGAGGCCACCTCGTGTCTCCCCATTCCCACTTGATTTTGCATCTTAACTTTAAGAAGTCATGGTCAGACACGAACAGTAATGATTTGGTATGAAGATGAAAGCCCATTTTACAGATTGAGGAATCTTAGAAAAAAATGCACAATGCAAGCTCTTGGTGGAAGCTATTTACCAGGCACCCAGCCTGCCCCTCGAAGTGACAGGCCACTGTGCTGTCTGCAGTGTGACAGGAGCTGACTCTCAGCGTGCACTGGGGCCGCCCTGGCCCTGCTCCTCACTGACTGAGCGGACGCCTGGGGTCCTGCCCCGAGCCTCCTGCCCACAGCCAGCCCCGCCACTGTGACCCACAGCAGGCCCGGAGGCACTTGGGCCCACAGCTGGCATTTTCTGTTTGCTCCACGTACGGCTCTCCACTATTAAACAAGAACAAAGGCACCTTCTAAAGAGTTCCACGTCGGAAATACCTGAGGGAAAAGATTCACGGCAGTCACTCACATTTATTAGTACGTGTGGCAGGCAGGCTCAGGGATCGGCAGGCTTTGTTCCACTGTCTCACTCAATCTTCACGAAATGCGGGCAAAGGGGGCATCTGATCTCTGTCTCACAGATCTAGACAGAGTCTCGCAAGCACTACAACCTGCCCAGTGTCTCAGGCCACGAAGAGCAGAGTCAAGCTTCGAAACCAGCACTTGTCCCACGTCCAGTCCAGTTCACGACTATGCAGTGGTGTTCCACACAGTGTGCTCTCTAGCACACCCATACTTACACACTCACCCACACGCACTCACCTACACACTCACACTCTCACCTATAGCTATGCCCTCACCCACACATGTACTCACACACTTACCCACACACACTCACCTACCCACTCACACTCACCTACAGCCATGCACTCATCCACACATGTACTCACATGCTTACACACTCACCCACACATACTCATCTACACACTCACACTCTTACCTTCAGTCATGCACCCACCCACACATATGCTCACACACTTACTCACCCGTCCACATGCTTACCTACCCACTCACACACTCACCTACAGCCATGCACTCACCCACACATGTACTCACACGCTTACACACTCAGCCACACACACTCACCTACCCACTCACACACTCACCTACAGCATACACTTGCCCACACATGCACTTACCTACACACGTTCACACAAACTCATGCACACTCACTACACACACCCGCTCATCTGCACACTCAGCCACACTTGCTCCACATGCATGCTCACGTGTGCTCACTCACACTCACACACATGCATATTCACATGCATCTGCACTCACCTGTACTCACACGCACAGTATTTTCTCATGTAAGGAAATAGTCCCTAATGCTGAGATGTCCAACCCCTCTGAGCAGTGATGTGCTGGACAGTCATGGGCGGGTCTGAGGGGAAGGGCTGGTCTGACCATGAACTTCATAAACAACTGGGAGTGAGGGAAACTTTCTTGAGTAAGGAACTTGCAGTACTGGCAAGAAGATCTACAAGATCATTAATGAATAAACATGAACGTACCTATTGTTTTGTGCTGCACGCAATCCTATAATAGAAAAAATTAAAATTATATAGATACTCTCTTATAAAAGAAAACCTTATGTGACATGGGCTTATTTTAGAGCTCTGTCAAAACAGAGCTGTCATTTTAATGTCGAAAAGGAGTTGATTCTCTCCATCTCCACACGCCCTCCTCCCAGCCATTGTTCCTGTCATCCTGGAGCCCGAGCTGACTTTTCCGGAGGTGGTTCTGCAGAGACTGAACCAGCACCCGCGCTGGGGGCCGCTTGCCAGCGCCTTGTCTCCTGGCGCTCCTTCCCCTCTTCCCCCTTCCTCCTCCTCCTGGAGATGCTCCAGCACTTACTTTCCTGTGCTTTGACCATGCAGCCGTCTGCGCGAGCAGTGATGTGGCTGCTGGGCCCTCCTCAGCCATCCCTTCAGGTGCCAGCCAGGGTGATGCTGGCTACTCAGATGTCTTCCATGGCACATCCTGTGCCCCTGGTTTCTAGATAAAAAGGAGTCATTACCCTCAGCTCAGCGCTGCACTTGGCACCCTGGATCCTCCTGCCCTGGTGAAGCCACTGCTGACAAGGGCCAGGGGGCTCGAGGCAAAAAGAGGGGGGCCTCCACCCTCCACTCACTCAGACGCGCTGCTGGGTTAGGCTGACACACAACATGCATTGGAGTTTTTGAGGGTTTTTTTTTTTTTTAAAGCTTTTATTTTCTCAATGCACATCCGAAGCTTTTGTTGATGAAAGACTGAGTTCCACACAGGGAGATTTCGCAATTAGAGTGAAGTGACACACCCCTCACCCATCCAGCTGTGCACGCAGAAGGCAACTCCGCCTCGCCCTGGCCACTCACCGGCTTACCTATCTGGGCCCTTGGAGGTTCTCCCCCAAATGGTAGAACCATAGAAAGCACCATGTGATGGGAGGGCCCAGGTAAGGAGTCAGTACCATGGACCCAGGAACACTTCCTGGTTTTCTCATACCTTCCAAAAAATATTAATAATGATTCTCCATTATTCGTCTAGAACTGAATAGCCTCACTTATCCCCAAATATCATTTATTAAAAACGAGTATTTTATTAAAAATTAGCATTTATAAAAAAAGGAGTATTTTCATATAATTCCAAACCCAGGTTCAGTCAAGTCTCCAGCGCTCTGCTGTGGCGTCGCGCCCTTGAGTCCACTCAGTCTGTGAAGGCTCACACCGCCCTGCCCCTTCCTCCCCTTTACTTCCATGAAGAAACCAAGCTACGAAGAAACCAGGCTAACTCTTCTGCAGAACGCTACCCTTTCTAGGATAACTGATGGTTTCTAAAGGTCTCATTAACTTATTCTGCTAGCTCCTATGTTTCCTGCGTGTTAGAAGATAGAGTTCAATATGGTGATCCTATAATGGATCCAAACTAAACACTTTTGAGAGTGAAAAGAACCTAATAACTGTCCCCAGTAACAGGCACAAAGCAGGGTGATCCTTGCAGATGTGTGCATGGGGACCCTGGTGGAGGCTTGATCACATGCAGGTGGCTCTTTGGGCAAGGCCACTTCATAGGCTTTCTGCGGGTTTCCAGGCATCTGTGAGAAGGCACACTGTCACCAGGCCAAGTCTGGTTCGTGGGTTATGGTGGCCACATGATCTATTTCAATGGAATGGTTTCGCTATTTGCAAAGAAAATACTTTGCAAATATACTTTGCAAATTACTTTGTGGGGTGATTGTTTAGGGGAGTACTTTAAAAATACTTTGTTCTCCTGTGTTTTTCATCTCATTATTTTGGAAGCCAATGGTGATCCTGTTGAATCTATTATTTGTTTGGGAGTTGAGAAATGCTTGCTTCCTAAATCCAGCATTTATTTTATCTAAAATAGCATGCATATTTTCAGAAAAAAATGCTTTCCCTCTTGTTCAGGGTAAAATACAGTGCATCCTACAAAGCCTGGGTAAAGGCGCTTCCTTACATTTATATTTCTGAACAAGGACTTGGAATAAAAGTCACCTCCAACCAGAGAGTAATAGTTTTGGTCTGTTTAGTATTCCATAACCTCAAGATCATTTCTCGATTCACATTTTACAATCATCTATAGTGATTATTCTTTTTTATTAATGCATTTCAGTTATGCAGAGTAATGGATTCCATTGTGGCACTTTCTTGTGTGTAAATAAAAAATACTCCAAGGGAGGGTAATGGGGGATCAATATGGTCAAAGTTATTATTCCCTTTGATGGCAAACAAATTTTTAATATGGCTCTAAGTTTAATTGTTATAGTCTGAATATTTAGCCAGTGACTAAAGCATTGCAGTTTTTAAATGAAAGTATCTCTACAACATAGCTACATCTTTGTCTTGAAATAATTGAAGACAAGTTACATTCACACACCAAACACCTCATATTTCCAAGCAGAACCTGGAGTTTAAAGAACTGTGAATGAACCTGGGTACTGATATGTGCTGTTTTCTATTCTGCTTTGATGGCTTGTGATCTAGTTACTCTGAGAACACTGCAGACTAGGTACGGAGAGGGGGTCGGTGATCTCTGGTCATTATGGGCAAAGCTTGAAATTAAAAGCTTCTAGAATTGGTAATTTTGTCCTTTATCTCCATTAAGTTGGGAGGTACTTGTTGAAGTTCTGAAGGTGCCAGACACAGGCTCCTTTTTAAGACACACAGAAAAGGAGTATTTATAATTAAGAGAAAAATACATGTCCATGCATGCCTGGCTAATCGGGTGACTCCTAATGTTTAGGATTTTATTAGTACCACTACGATTCTCAAAAATGCTGTCATCACCAGCATCAGCAACATAGCAAGGCCCCAAGCAACTTAGTGAAACCCAGTATCAAAATAAAATACAAAAGGGGCTGGAGATGTGGCTCAGTGGTTAAGCACCCCTGGGTTCCATTCCCAGTACTAAAAAAAAAAAAAAAGCACTATCATCATCAAGACCAACTATACATTTATAGTAAATATAAATGAGAAGTGAATAAAGGCAGATTTTGTGAAGCTGTGTTCTCCCAAATGGAAGCTGTAGCTGAGACGTGGTGGGAAAAGCTTCCAGCTAAGGAGGCCTTGGGAGGTTCCAGTTGTCTCTGTTACACTGCCATGGCGGTTCCCAGGGAGGAGCCACTCGTCCTGCATGTGCTGGGACATGGCCATCAATGGTCACTCCAGACCTTCCAAGAAGACAAAATCTCAACATCCACCTGTCTGCAGAACCTGCAGGTGCTGACCAATTTCAAGACAGCACTCACTCGCCTCTTGGACAGTGGCTACAGGAAGAGTCTGTCCATCAAATGTGAGACCGCCTCACTTATAGGAAAATTTGCAAAACTGCACATGAAAATGCATTTTAATAATGCTAGTCATAAAGTTAAATGCGAACTGATCGCACATGCAGAACGTCGGGTCTGAGGGAAGAAGCGACTCAACCATGGAAGTTGAAGACGACGGACTCCGCAGAAACACTGGCCACTCCAGTGGACACTCTGGCCTAACAGCGATGAAAACGCTCCGAAGCAAAGTTCCCCCAACAACCCAAAGAGCCTAGCTCAGATCTGGAGGGCACACTAGCTTTGTGTGAGTGAAATGCACAACGGATAAGCTGCAGAGAACCAGGCAGGCAGAGCACCAAGGACCCTCTGCCTCCTGGGCCAGCCAGTCCTGCACAAAGAAGCCCGCCCTGGGCAGCATGGCCCAGGGGAAGGAAAGCAGAGGTAGAGGCGGTCTTCCCTGCATGAACCTGGCAGGTCAGGGTGTGGGGCCTTCTGGGCCTGTTTCTTGGAGGCAGCGTCCTCTGTTGCTCTTCCCTCTGCACCACTCACTGAGGACCCCGCGTGCTCTTCCTAAGGAGCGCCTCCCTCAGAGACCCACTCTCCCTTTTGGATGATCCACCTTGCGCCATGTATGACATCCCAGCCCACGAAGCCTTGTTTCATCAACGGCTACTTAGTCCACACTCAACAAGCAGGCCAGGCTTCGGGCTGGGGTCCCTCCAGGGCTTAGCAGTTGCCCCCAGGTGGTTCCTGTTCCATCCTCGTGAGCGTCTTAAGACGCACAGGGTGCGGGCCGTGGAGTGTCAGATTTCCCAGGAGGACTTCCCAGGGTCCCCTCGTTAGAGTGGGCCCTGGGCAAATGAAGGATGAGTCGCTTCATAAAATCAGGGTGAGGCCCTTCTAAACGCACAGGCAGGCATGCTTTTCCCCAAGCAGGGGAGTGCCGTTCTGCTGCGCCCTGGGTGACAGAAGTAGAGAGCAAGTCTAGACTTCCTTTTCTCCTGTTTGTCAGGGGCTGAGAGACACATAAATTAGGCTCCCTCTCCTCACAAAGGGCCACGCCAGGTCAGGGCAGCCTGGGACAGTCACCTGAAACGGGAGGAAGTTGGGGGATTCCACACTGAGCTGGAAAACTGCTGTGTGAGATGAACACAGGGGAAGGCAGGACAGCGGCGGGCTGGGAAGGGCCGCTGGGAACATGCCAGGCTGCGGAGATGGGGCCTAATGTGCAGCCTAAGTCCCAAGAAGCGCCGTGCAGGGTGGTCAGTCCTCCTCAGAGGCCGTTCCTGAGCCTGGTCCCGGCAGCGTTGCTGGGAAGCCGAGGCCCTTGGGAATCTGAGGTCTCACCCTTGATTTTAAGGGTGGGATGTGTGGTCTGGGTGTGGTGAAGCCTGGCATGAGGTAACCAAGAGCAGAGAAGCAACATGCTCACCAGGAAAATGTCCCCAAGAGGCCCCCTGTTGGTAAGAGGGTGGCAGGTTGGAAGCGATGATGATTCTCAGATCTGTCCATGATTTTAAATACGCTTATAAAACAAGGTCCAGCCTGAGACGACACAGGGCACTGCTGCCATCAAGGTAATAAAGAGGAACTGGCCTCTGAGAGTCGGAATGCTTCTGGTAACAGCTGAGATCAGCGCCTCCATCACCTGGACCCGCGTTGGAGCTGTGGGCACTACGCTTGGCTGAAGACTGATTATAAATCACGAATCTCCAGCAGTGGCTGGTCTGCTGGGTCTCGTGAGCCACTTGAACCACCAGTGTTTCCCTAACTGTTCTCTGAAATACTTCTATTATTATATTTAAATTTATGTGAACGGATACCCCCAAAACACAAAGATCATGCATCTTAATGGGGCACTGGTGTCTTGGACAACCTGTCATGACTCTCCAGTGTGTAGCTGCAAGGTGCTTATCTTCTTACCTACCACCCCTCCCTACTTTTGCTTAAGACAGTTGATCCAGTAGGTTCTATCTGGAACACCCTTCCCTATGAAAACACTACCAACTGGACCTGACCCCATTGTCCCAATTTCTCCCTGAAGATACTCCTGACTGCGTAGCTTAATTCTCCCATTACGGCAGTGCTTTTGGGGATTCCACACCTTAAATAACACTTACTACGATTTTTCAGCTGCTTAAGGTGAGATTTATTTTGGCAAGTAATCCAGATGCCTGATGTCTGGGATGATACTGAACATATCACTGGGGATTAAATTTTACTTGAGTCATGGGTGGAAGGAATGATTGAAATCAATAATTTCACCCTTTGAAAATAATAATGCTTATTAGCATCGGGAACACACATCATTTTTACAGTGACTTTGATCTCACCAGAGGACTCACCTCTGACCACACACTGGCATTCCCCCCAGGTACCTCTTCTGGGCACTGAAGTCCTCTGGGATTGTGTCCTCATTCTTGTGACTCTACCTGCTCTCCCGGATGATCTCACTTCCTCCCAGTCTCACCTTCGTAGACACGTCCAGGATCCTCTAATAAATATTTGCAGCTCATAACTTTCCCCTGAGCTCCAACTCATGTGTCTATCTATGCCTTCGTGTCTCTATGTCCCTGAGAAGCCTGTACTTCCATTGCATCCAGGTAAATACAAGAGGGCAGCTGTGCATGAGAGAGAAAATTTTGAAATGCATTTAAATCATCTTCATGCTACGTCCTCGTGTTAAATGATAAGCAGTGTGAAAGCAGACATGAGTCTTGCTCATCTTTACATGCCCAGCAAGCAACCTAGTCTGGGGCAAAGTGAGAACTGAACAAACAGGCGAGTGAATACACATCAGTGATGTGGAGGAGATGGTTCTGTGGTGACCTGCGGTGACCTGCTGAAGGCAGCCGCCAGTTTGAAGGCACCCACATGAAGGCATCTTTTGCCACAAGCTGCATCAGATTCCATTCATTCCACTCTTGGGATGAGATGCTTATCCACATGCACACCCAGCCCCCACACTTTTCCATACCCGTATACATAGTCACGGTCACTGGATTTGTTAAAATCCTTCCTCTTCCACCTGGAAAGACTGCTCAGCAGGACAAGGCAGGCTTGACTTTGTTCTCACAACTGGTCCCCCAAACTGGACACCCCACGGTCTGCACTGACCTCTGCATAACACACCTCGCGGTCTCTAGTTCTCTCTACTTTTGTGTCTAACCAGGGACCAGTCTCACTTTAGTTCACTCTATAAGTGAAAGCGTTCGTCTAGACAGGGGTGTAGAGGGACAGTGGAAATAGGTGTGTTTGCGGGGTGGGCTGATGGGCAGATTGTAGGGAGGATTCAAGGGGAAATATCTATCAAAGCAATGACTATCCCATATTCAAAGGTCCTCAAATTATACTATTTTCTTCTAATCTATGTGAAAATGTTGACAGCTGCCGGGAGAACGTGCTCGATCCCGATCTGATGTTGTGGTTTCCACTCTGAAACCGTTCATTTGCTCTCATTTGTCGTTTTGTTTCCGGTCCTTCGTGATGGTGAGAACGCGCGCCGCGGCGATGCCTCTGCTGGGCCCCGCAGGGCGTGGACCCCGGGACCTCAGGGCGGGGCGGGACGCGGGGTTCCAGGGAGGCCGCGAGGCGGGGAGAAGGGAGCGCCTGCCTCCCCAGGCTGCGGGCGGGAGGTGCCCGGGTGAGAGGTGAGCCAGCGGTCGGCGAGGGGCTGCTGGCGGGTGGGCGGACAGCCCGGCGCGGGCGGAGATTGACGAGGGAGTGGGCACGGCGACAGCGACCGCGGGAGAGCCCTGCGCGTCCCCGGGAGGGAGGGAGCTGGCGGCCCGGGCTGCGGCAGCGCGCCCCGCAGGCGACCTGTGCAGGGGGAGCCTGGCAGAGGGACAGGCGAGGGACGCGGCGACCCCGCCTGCCTGGCGCAGGTGTGCAGCGGGACTGGGCAGAAGAAGGCTCCAAGTGGGACGGCTGGCGCTGAGGGACAGAGGGTGCCTCCAGCGGGGACTCGGGTGCGGCGGTGGGGCTTCCTCACCAAGGAGTGTGCCCCCAGTTCCAGACCCCTCTGGGCTCCTTCGCTCTTCTACAAGCGTGTTTGAACACACACTTAAGTTTGTTTTTAAAGATGAAAGTGGGGCAGGGAGGCTTTCGGCCCGCCCTGGCCACTGCCCCTCGGTCATCTGCACAACCTCAGGGGTGAGGAAGCCTCAGGCTCCACGTGGTTCCAGTGGACTGGACTGTTATTTGGCAAAGATGACGGTGCTCTTTGGAATGGGCCATCTTTATTCTGCTTAAACATTTGATTGTTTATTTACAGGAAGCTCCTGAAGTGGGGACCACAGGACTGGGACAGGCTGTGAGGATCCTGCCATCCTGGGCAAGAACAGGCTGGGCCTGCGGTGTGGGCAGAGCGTGATTCAGCCTCTCTGAGCTATTTCCTTGCCTAGAAAGAAAGGGTAACCCTGTGTGCTGCAGGCCTCCAGGAGTTCAGTGGAAAGGCTCATCTCCAGCCTTCAGCCAGAGCCTAGCCGAATGGCCAATTGCTTGGCTCTTTCTCTGCCGCCCCTGACCCTGCTGTATTTCTCAGATCACAGCCAATGCCAGAGGGATCACACACCTTCCCAGACGCCCAAGAACAGCAGACCTTGGAAACATCACAACAGTTTGAACTCTTCCAGAGTACGTGGAACAAGGGTTCCTTAAGTTCACTGTCCAGGAGGAACCAAACTATTTCCAGCTTAGAAGGTTTCAGCTGGATTTTAGAATGCTGAGCAGTAACGGAAAATCCATGATGTACCTATTGGAGTCTGGATGTTTGAGACCTCATCCTCCCTTGGAATGTTCTCTTTCTAGAACGAAGCTCTCTGTTCTGGTGTGACCCAGCCTGGGAAGTCCTGCCCTCTCTTTGCTTAGTTTTTCCGTTTCTTGGAAACAGTATATTAATAAGCCATAGATATATTGAAGAGGGAGATAGACCTATCCCTTCTGTCTTCAGGCCCCGCCTGGCATTTTTAGGTACCAGTGCAGGGTCACGGTGGACAAAAAGGAGATGGCGAATTCTAAGGACTGTGGCTCATCTCCCTAGTGACGTGTGCTGCCCATGGACGGTTAGCCTGTGCTTATGTGGACACAGCTGTTGTCAATCAAATGGCCTCCCTCCCTTTCTCCTCAGGAGCCACTGGCCATGAGAACCACACTAGAGCTTGGACATTTGACCAACAGATTCATGTTCAATCTTTTGGTCCAAAAATGTACTTTAGTTTTTTTAGATCTTCGATCCTTTCAGTGGTAGGTAATCATTACTGAAATGAATACTATTAACTTTAGAAGTAAACATCAATGTGGACCTCATTAATGAACTTATTTTTGCCAGATTATAGATTCTACCGTCATCTGCATATGATCCCCCTCCCAGGGGTTATGTTCTTGGAATGTTCCACATCTGGCAAAACAAGACCACTGAGTATAGAGTTGCATAAAAATGAAGTGTCAGAGAAAATCACAGGAATAGCAGCAAGCATGTCGTATAAGGTGCAGTTCCATTTCCAAAGTAAAGCAGATCCCTTAGAGGTGACCCTTTCCCGCTGAGGCATTCTGAGTGTGCAAGGCCAGCTCTTCACTCAGCTGCATGTTGAACAAGTGGTGCTGGATTCGGCCGTGATGGGAATGAAGCTTCACGCCTTCCACACTCACCATCCCGTTTCCGAGTGGCAGGCTCAGGAGTGACTGCGACCTCTTGACCTTTGAGAAGAAGCATCCAGTGTGTGAGGACTCCCTCCATCCACTCCTGGCCACGTAGGGAGTGCCTCTTCCATGCGGCCCTCAGCGTCTGCAGGCAGGTCCACACTGCCGTATTCTTTTTACAAAACACATTTTCAATCTTGGGTGTGTTTAAAATGGCAAACCCACAACCAGTGGGCGTTTCTGCACCGGATCCCTGTGTCATTAGTGTTGACATTTATATTAACGTGGAGCCCTCGTCCAGCTGACTGGGTCTTCTTGTCCTAACTGTAGGGCCGTTTGACTCCTTTGGGACAGCTCACCTGCCCTCATGTTGACATCAGGTAAAGGTGAAACTCAGCACCTGGTAGCATATGTGGCCCTTGTTTCCAAAGACTCATCTTTACCCAACTGACATGGTACTGTCCAAAAGGCCCCAGGCCTTCCCAGTTTCTGACCCCATGGCTCCTTCCATTGTGTCAACCTGCCTGGTTCCCAGGGTTTACTGCCCTGGGCATTTCCAGGGCCAGCTCAGACTCCCTGCAGGCGTCCACATTATGGACATGCCCCTAGGCTCAGCTGGGCCCCAGGGCCTTCCTTCGACCGGGAGTCCTCTTCAGTGGGGTTGCTATGAGTGTCCCCCAATCTCCCAAGGGAACCTGTGAGCCACGCCTCCTAGGACCTCAAGCACTCCTGCAAGGCGCCTTTGAACCAGAGCTATGGCTGTGGATACTGGGTTTTATTGGGAAGCTGATGGCAGGTTGGTCACAATGCAGCCGTCCTCACCATCGCAGCGCTGAGCCTCCATTTCTTGGCACTGAATGATACGCCCACGTAGAATGTCATTTCCCTGGTGAGGCTCATTTTCAGATGGGGAGGAATGATGTCTATAATGTTATATTCTCAACGAGTATTTCTGAACTTGGCTTCTCCTCCAGTCTTTCCACCTCATAGAGTTCTTTAGGGTCAGCGTATGATCTTGCAGTTTAAGACAGGAGGAGCCCGGGGGACATTTCTTCAGTGTGTTAAAAACAACCATTGTTTAAACTCATGCATTTGATTTTATCTCTTTTGATGAGAAAATAATCCCACTGTATTCATTAGTTAAATATGCAGTTGTGTCCACGAGGGCAAATCACCCGTTTTAGATTGCAGTGGGTTGCCTGTGGACAGGACCGGGAGTTGACTCATCTGTTGGGATCTTTGCTGAGTTAAGTAGAAGGCAGTCGCTTTCCTTTAGAAGAAGCAGAGATGGCAGCCCCTGAATATACCCTCAGCGCCCTGCACCTCACTCCGGGTCCAGCACTTCTGCCCCGCCCACCACACAGCTCGGCTGGGTTGGGACCAGTTTTTGTGGCAGAAGAGCAGTGATGACAGCAGGTTTGACGTACAGCAGAAAAGGAAGTCTGGAAGGGCCCTCGGGCCACACCTCTGGAGCAGCGGAGACGGGGATGGCAGGGGTTAAGAGAGCTGTCGTTCGTGGAAATATTGACTGTGAATTGAAAAGAAGAAAAGGGCTAGTTCAACGTCACCCTCCCACTCATTCAGAGCTGTAGAAGCAGAGATTTAACTCCCCAGGGTTGTCACAGAAGCCAGGTTCCAGCGATGGCCTATTAGCATCTGGGCCCCCTTGGCGAGGTCCCAGGTCTGTGGATGTCCTGTTGATGGCTTTCTTAGTGGGGCTGAGAGTGATTGCGTCTTATGTTAGATGTGCCTTGTGTCCATTCCCATGTTTCTGAAAAGTTTCAGTCACATTTTTTTCTACCACTAAATCCAGTGTGCCCAGATGTGGGGAACTGGAAATTTCTACAGGGCTGAGAGAGCAGGAGGATCACAGTTTAAAGAAAAGGATTCATATTTCAGAACCTGTTTGCCAAGCCTCTCGGTTAGAGCCCAGGGGTGCTGCTGTGCGGGGCCAACCTCCCACTTGCCTGCCCCCCTGGCCTGCCTGCTTCTCTGTAGCACTGCTTGGAGCTGCATGGATGGAGCTATCCAGCCTGCCTGTCCAGCTCCGCCTTCTTGAGCAAGCTCAGGAGCGTTCACGTCAGGTCAACCTGGATGACCTGCTGAGGGTTGCTCCTGGGCGGGGAAACTGCCTGTGAGCATATGACCTTCAATGCTGTGAATTATGCCTTCCTAGCTGTCCGTCACTCTAGTCCACCCAGAAGCTGCACACGTTGCTGAACCGGCTTTGGTCTCCGGGTCCACCAAGTCACTGAGAATACCCACAGCATTAAGTGATTCTCTCTGACAGCTGGGTGTCCAGGGAGGAGAGGTGACCTGGGCACAGCCCCAACTGCACCCTGACCAGTGTCTCATGGAGGAGGTTTTGCCATTCTGGCCCCTCTGTCCTTTCTTTGGATTAGGTGACTCCTACTCCAGCCTCTGAGTCCATCATAGCTTCTTCCTGCTGGAATTTGTTATGTGCAACTCTAAAATGCAGGTGCTCAAACTTCCTGGCACAGCAGAAACCCTTCTGTATTTATTTGCTGAAGGCAATCAGAGCATGCTGTGGTCACCCAGGTGAACTGATTTACTCAAAGGTGTCTGTGTGGGTCCAAATGGAAAGCAGCCTTTGAATCAGCTTGAGAATGCTCTCCACTCTCATGGAGGAATGCTGTGTATCCGAAGGCAGGCTGAATTTTCTCCTTCATGTGAAGTGAAAGACATCCTTGCTTCTTAATGTTCTTTGACATATTATTGACAGTGCAGACAGCAAATATGACGAGAGTATTCTCTATCAAACATTTTGCTAGTGTTGTGCACAGATAATTTCTGCCAGTAAATCATCCTGAGTTTTGCACGTCCAGACTCGAAACACAAATTTTCACCATGTGTATTATTTGCTCCAGGACTAAAATGCAAGTGTACTGTTTTAGTCAGCTTTTTCAATGTTGTGACTTAAGGACCCAACCAGAACAATTGTAGAGGAGGAAGAGTTGATTTGAGGGCTCACGGTTTCAGAGGTCTTAGTCCATAGAAAGCCAGCTCCATTCCTTGGGGCTAAAGGTGAGGCAGAACATCAGGGTAGAAAAGTGTGGTGGAGGGAAACAGTTTACATGGTGATCTGGAAACAGACTCCACTCGCCAGATACAAATATATACCCAAAGCAATGCCCCAATTCCCACCTTCTCCAGCCCCGCCCCACCACTTTAGTTACCACTTAGTTAATCCCTATCATGGGATTAAATCACTGATTGAGTTAAAATTCTTACAACCCAATCATTTCTCCTCTGACCCTTCTTGCATTGTCTCACAAATGAGCTTTTGGGGGACACTTCATATTCAAACCATAGCACGTACCTAGTCACTGAGTCCCTAAAGTCTGTCATGCCATTGAGAAAATGCAGCTTTGTTCTTCCTCACAGAGGCCAAGTGAGTAACCAGAGCCTCCCTCTACCCTGCAGCCTGGACCAAGCGGTATATAACCCCCCAGGTCCCTGGCTGCCCTGCTTGGAGGTGCTCTGCCACCCCACCTCTATGAAGTCCTCTGATGCCAAGCTGACCGGGTCACTCTCTTGCTTAAGATCTTGTCCTGATTCCCCACAGTTCTCTAGTCAAGTCCGAGCTGTGGGAGGAAGGCCCTTCCTTAGTGAGTGCCTCCTGAGTAACCTGACAAACGAGGTGCCCCAGGGCCATTCAAAAACACTTAGAAGAAGGCCGGACACCTCCCCTGCACACTGCTTGGCCCACACTGCTCCGTCTAGTTGGTGGACGCACAGTGACCCCCGGGCCAGGTGCACCAGGGCCTCCACTTCTGCAACCTGGAAGGAAGTGAGTGGCAACTTTGCTGAAGGCCTCAAAATACCACCGCCTGAAAAAGCAGACTTGATTTCCCCTCAGATGATACACCCACCTGCAGTTCCCAGGCAGGCCAGATGTGCACCCACCTGGGGCAGCCTTCTCGTGGCTCTCAGGGCTACGTGGACACTCTTCAGCCTAAGACTTGGCCAGGCAGGAGGTTCGGAGGGGTGAGCTGGTATGAGTCCCCTGGAACCCTCTCTCTAGAAAATGTCAAACTCTGGCAGATGAGGAGAACTGGGCTTCTGGAATCAACGTCTGACTATCCCGTCTCTTGACCAGCTGCCACTTCTGCTTCCATCTTTGTTTGGACAAAACATCCAGGTCTGTTCTGATCTGTTAGGTAGCAGGGCTGGGGTCGCCTGTTGTATCGTGGACGAGGGCTGCCTCTCCTCTACCTGAGGAAGGTCAGCAGGGGTCCCCTTTCCTGGCTGGCATCTTCTTCTGCCCCAGGGTCTGCTGTGTTGGCCTTGGAGCACTGGATGCTCGCTGGCCAGCTGTAATCTCCATGTTAATAATTCCTAGTGTTTACTTAATATCACTGGCCAAATGCCCCAGCCCCTATGGTCAGGAAACAGCTGGACAGTTGACCACCATCGTCTGGACATCTCTGATGCCACCTGCCCTTGCGCTCTCCACCATTTGGCAGAGGCACGCCTGCTGCGTGGGCTCCCTTGTTTGTGCCTTTCGGTCCCTTCCGTCCTCTCAGTCCTTCCCTCTGAAGGGCTCTCCCAGCACCCACCGCCCTCTTCTCTTTGCAGGGCCCTGGGCTGACTGACCACTGCCCAAACGCAGCTGGCCTTCTCACTTGGGCCAGCCTTTCCTCACCCCTCCGGGAGCCACCAGGAGATAAGTGTCCCAAGGCATTTCTTCACTTAGTATTTTTCTAGTTAAAAGAAGAAAAAGACAAACAAATGAGAGGACCCTTCCTGGAAGCTAAAGCCCAAACTGTTTACGTCCAGGACACCTGCAGCCGGCCCTCCTTCCCGCCCCTCCTCTGCCGGTCTCCACCAGGAATGCCGGGCAGACGCCCGCCTGGGCCAAGGCCCAGGACATCTTCCTGTGCAGCACCCTTGCCAGGTGTGCTGCCACCTCCAGACTCCGGCATACCATGGAGAAAGCCTGCTGGGTGCCTGCCATCCTCCGTATCTATCTCAAGCCCACTCATTTCTGCAGGTCTCCTGCCCCTGGCCATTTCCGTTTTCTGTCTGGGTCTGCTCTGGCTTTTCAAAGCTGGGAGCTATCTCCTCCTTGCTCATGAACAGATGCCTGGAGCAGAAGACCGTGCAGACCCTGCATGGCTGACCCATCATGCCCAGCTCTCTGCTACCGCCGCAGGGAGGCCCCTGGCGAGTTGTGTGCTTAGCAGCCACCTTTGCTCCCCACCAACATGTCCGGAGGTGTGACTCCATTTGCCACTTCTATTTATTACTTATTTTAAATTTTGCTTTGTGCCAGTGGCTTTGGTCTTAATGAGTCGAGGTTTTTATTACAAATCACCTCAAGTTATCTTGGAAAAGTAGGGCCAGTTTAAGTCTGTTTTGTTTCCACATCTACTTTCTGTCCACTCAGATATTGTACTAGGCGGGCAGTAAGTACTCAAAGAATATTTTTCAGAGGATAATAAGATATTTTCCAGGCAAAAAATTTTAAAAAATGTTATTTCTAATCTCCAGTTTTGTTGTTTGAAGAAAAATGATTTTTAAAATTAATTTCAATAAAATTGATCAATGTTTAAGCAAGAAATTCTGAAGATCCTGAAGGCAAATTAAATTAAATTAGAAATTTCTTCCACTAAATAAATATCCCATAACTCTAGGGCAATAGGGAAACTGACCTTTTCACACTGACTAACACTGTTCTTGAAGCACCAGATTGAAGCTAATCAATTCCAGAGTCAGGGGAATCAGGGAGGGAGGAGGGGAGAGAAAGGGGGAGGACTGGAGACAGAAGTGGGGCAATTATATTCCATGCCTGTATGATTATGTCAAAAAGAACCCCAACATTGTGAATAACTACAATGAACTGATGAAGACATAAAAAAAAGTCTGGTAGATTTTTCAGAAGTTTGGAGTTGTTCCAATAATGTTTAAGGTAACTACCACAATTAATGATTATGTGGTGAAAGGTAAGTTAGAAGTCTAAAATTTAAAGTGTTTGAAATTTCGTATTTCCTCCAAATATTGCTACTTATTAAGAGCCAATGTACTGGTCTTCTAGGGATTCTGCATTCTGTGTCTACTTCCTACACAGCAGCCTGTAAAGCAGGCACGTCACCCTCATCTCACCAGGAAACAGCCTGTGGGGGTCGGCAGCTTCCCCCTGAATCTCTGCTAGGGAGTGGGCAAAGCCACCCCTAATTTCTAAACCTACTGCTTCCTGTGTTTGCTTGGCACTTGAAGGAGTGCCTGAACAACTGTTGCTCCCTGCATGGGTGGTGAGTGGGTGACAGGGTACAGCAGGCCACACATACCCTCTGCACTCTGCTCAGCCCGGGGAGGGTTGGGCGGCCACAGAACAGCCACGTTGGATTCATGCCTCAGACTCTGGAATGGATGATTCGTCGGACTGATGTCCTTGGTCCCTAGAACAGGGTTTACAAACTTAAATAGGTGGTCTTTTTAAAAAAATTCTTACACCAATTCGCTAAACTTGTTTTGTGAAGGCAGCTTAATTAGTTTGGTGGAGAGACAGGTTTCCGATGAAACCCAGGACGGGGGATTTGTAAGTCAGCTCGCCATTACGTAACAGAGTACCTGAGGTAGTTATCTTAGAGTAGAAATGATTTGTTTTGGCTCCTGGTTTTGGAGGCTCCAGTCCAAGAGCAGGTAGACTCTGCCTCAGGTCTCTGGGGGTGTATGCCACATGGCCACAGAGGGCAGGGTGTAGCAGAGGGACTGCTCACCTCATGGCCAGGAAGCAAACAGAATGGGACCTAAGGACTTCTTACCAGCCCCACCTCCTGAAAGTGCCACCCCTTCCAACTGCCCCACCCTGGGGATCAAGTCTCGATCATGTGGGGTTTTGGGATATTCCAAGTCCACACTATAGCAGGCATCCCTGAGAACCCCTAACACAGTCCAGGGTGTGACCCGAGGAGTCTTCAAATCAGGGGGAAGGAAAGGAAGACATGTGACCCTGTATGTGTCCCTCTCTGACTCTCCTGTTCAGCACACAGAAGTGTCGCTTTGCTTCATCCTCTCTAGTCTACGGTGACAGTTCAGATGGACACCACCCATAACCAAACCAACACTCGGATCCAAACCAGTCACATACAACAAAGAGTAGGGCCAGCAAATCCTCTTTAAGTGTATTTTACTATATTCACTGGACAACAGCAAAGTTGACCCATAAGTCAAAGACATAACGGAGGATAAATGACCTCCAATCCAAATCTGAAAGTCGGGGGGCAAGGCTAAATCTCCGACAGAAGACGGTCTTCAGGAAGTCACAGGAACATGAGATGGGGCACAGGGAGATGTGACTTTTTGCTACTGTGCATTTCTCGGGTGGGAAACATGGGGTTGGGGAGAACCAATAGATGTTGCCATTGCTGGAATTCTTCGCGTTTGTGATTGACCAAAGTCCATAGCCACCTGGAGTGCTGGATGTGGCAGAGTGATCTGAATTGACATGAAGGCCCAAGGTGCTATGAAGCAGATAGTATATTAATTGCTTTATAAAAACCCAGGAAATTCTGACTTTGGGAACACATGGAGCCATGAGGATCCTGGCATAGGACTGTGGACTTGAAGAGTCAGAATAGTATCCAGTGCTGCATCAAGTCTCCTGTGCTGCTGCCCACCAGGTACTGGTCACTTCCCCCAGAGGCCCACACTTTCCACTGACGGAACGTGGGGTGCTTTGATCCCAGTCTGTGATCCACCCAGGACCAGTGTGGGTGACAAAAAACACTCACCCTAAAGTTAAATCACTGAACTCATGGAGAAAGACAACAGTTGTTTGTTTTTAATAAATTATTTCATGGCCATTTTAATATTATCCCATGTTCTTAAAATTTTGATTCAATAAATATCATTTTAAAATTCCTAACTTCTTTATATAGAAATTAACTGAAGTAGAAATGATACTCCAAAATTTCTAGAAACCTCTTTGTATAGTCATATTCTGAAGTTTGGTGTTACTATCTATAGTCAAAGGAGAAAAACCAGAGAAGTGCCAAATCTATGTGGGAAATTATTATAGTAGGATGAACAATAATCCACCTTTGGCAAAGAAAGGCTGTCAAGGAAAGTGACTGAGGCTTTTAATTCCCTGGTCTGAAAACATCCCTCTGCAGCTGATGCAAGGGCTTCTGGGGTGGCTGCTTGGCTCCCCACAGGTACCCCCGATGCCTGACATTGCATGGCTGCTGACAAACCATATCAAGTGCCAACGCTCACTGTGTTTTAGTGGCAGATGACTCTTGGCACTGGAGAAGAGTGACTCACACAATGGAAGCAGGCTCTATGTGCATCTCTTAGTTTAAGAGGAGATTGAGGGTTTAAGAAATGCAGATGATTCTGTCTGCAGGAGCATAAGGAACAGACAAAAGGAGGGAAGAGAGTTTTGTCCCTGTGCTTGTAGGTGCCCCGCACCCAGCTCCTTGAACACCAGCCTGTTTGGTGTGTGTCCCGTGGAGGGTGAGCCAGTCACCCAGAGTAGCCAAGCAACAGCCCTGGCCTCTCCCGGCCGTCCTGCCCTGGTGGGGAGGCACAGGCTTTCCCAGAGGGGTCTGGAGTCTCGTCTAGATCTGTTTGGGCACAGGGTGCGGAGGAGCTGGCGAGAAGCAGCACTGCAGGGGTCAGGCACATTCTGGGTGTCAAGGTTGGACCCCGTGTCGGCACAGAAGAGAAGCCTGGGAAGAGCAGAGGCCAAGCCACCACAAGGCAGGGGAGCTGCTGGCGGGGACTCACAGGCCCCCTCCCCAACTTCTCTCTCCGTGGCTGCATCCTCCACACAGTAGAGAGAACCCTTCACCCAGAAGGGAACAGGGTTTCTGGTTAATCTACCATTCAGTTCCCACAGCTTCGGTCCATCCTGGGGACACCAGCCCTGGGGAAGACAGCCACCAGCCTGGGAGGTCCAAGGCCCTGGGCCAAGCACCGTGACTTCAGGGACCTGGCTGTGCTCCTGCTGCAGCCCACCTACTTGCTGTGGGGGAGGCAGCACTGGGGGACAGTTCCCAGAGAAGAGGCAGGTGGGGCATCCAACCTAGGGACTCCCCTACACATTCACATATGCATCCCCCAGGGTGCCGATCTGAGAGGTAACGCTGGCCCCAGGGCTGGGTGGGACGGTGGAGCACCAGACATGCAGTTCAGCACCCAAGAGACTGCGGGTGTCTCCATGTCTGACTCAGGTGATGTGAAGAGACAGTAGAGTCAGCGTGCACAGGATCCTGGTCCTGCAGCAGACCAGGTGCCAGATGAGTCTTGGAACAAGCCTGCCCCACCCCGTGGCCTTGCCTTAGGAGGAACGTCCCCGCTGTTGATGAGCACACAGGTGTTGACATGAGCCAACTTGACGTTCACGCTCCTGCCCTACGTACAGGGAGCTCTGGTGGGAGGAGCTCCCCCTGGCTCAGGGGAGGCATGGGGCTCCTGCTTACCTACCCTGCTGCCCACCTGCCCATCCAGCTCCATGCCTTCCCCACAGGACTCCCTTCGTGCCCAGCTCCTCTCTGATTAAAAAACAAAAGAGGAAAGTGAGAGAGAGGGGTGAAGGGAGGAAAGGGGATGCAGAACCTGAAGAGAGGAATGTGTCTGTGTGTCTTTCTCTGCGTGTCTCCTTCAGGCACAAGGCTGAAAGGATGCATCGCCTTGGGGAGCTGCAGAGAAAGTGAAAAGCAAGGTCTTCGAATCCAAGCATTTCAGTCCCAGGGGAAGGTGGCCAAGCACAAATACTGAAGGAAGACATCACTGTAAATGCACGTGGATCCTTCAGCTGTGCCACGCCTTGGACTGGAGTGTCAGGATGATCTTTCCAACAGTTAGTTTCCCAGTGGGAAATGAGACAGTGAAACTAAAACACTTAGAATAAAAGCAAGAGTTGCATTATTTATCGATGATGATTTCAGGTTCTCAAACAGCTGATTTTACAGACTCTTCCTGTGGGCACCAAACTCTGAAGGTCTGCCAGGGACGGTGAGGGTGTTCTCACTGGAGCACACCCACGTGGGATAATGGAGACGTCTTTCGACGTGATCAGAGAGGTAGAATCCTGCTTTCCTCAGCTCTGTGGGGCAGACGCTGAGTTTCAAATTAACCTAAACTCTTGAGAGAAGGTCATTTTCCTGATTTCTTTGTTTCTGAGTTTAAAATGTCAATTAAACATATAAATGGAAAGGCCGGACACAAATCTTCATGTGTGGCTGAAAATAGCTGCGCTTGCTATGAACATCTATGAAGCCTCCACCTAGTTTGACTTCTGTGTCTCCCCTCTGCACTGGGTGTCATGCTGTCGTCTTAAACTCAGTATTTCCAAAAGCAAGCTTGTGTCCACCCCTGTTCCCTCACTTGGACCTGTCACCCTGTGCTCGACGGGCACACTCTCCTCTCCCACTGCAGTGCATTGGTGCCAAGTCTCATGACGTCTACCTTCTAAGCACGTCTTGCTTCTGTAAGCAGGCCGCTTCCTCTGTGAAGTGCAGGTGGTCAGCATTGGCTCCTGCTGGTCACCGCAGTGGCCTCTGCCCCACCCAACATTTCTACCACGCCTGAGGCCACTGTCCTCCATGTCCTCCATAAGCCACTAGCACCTGTTCTCTTGGAGACGTCCCTGCACCCTGTTCCTGTTCCCGCTGAGATGATGTGGACAGTCTCTTGAGGCCTCCCGAGAGTGTCACCTACTTGTCCTCCGGTGGCCATCACCTCCTACAGAAGTTGCCCTGCACCCGTCAGGCAGAGCCACTCTGCTCCTCCCGAGCCTCCGTAGGCCCGGACCTTGACGGGAGCTCCAACCTTGCTGCGCTTCAGCGGCTGGCATCAAGCACTCCGTTCAGACCGAGCCCTGCCCAGCACCTAGAGCAGCGTGCGCCACACAGCAAGTCTCAGGAAAGCAGGCTTTCAATGAGTCAGCGGGGCCATGAGGGGCAGGAACGGTGAAGGGCTCAGGCGGCTTCATGAAGTTCAGCTCCCCCCCCTTCCTACCTGTGGCCAGTACCCTGTCCGTGACTTACAGCACCACTTTTCAAAATCCATTTTTTTTTTTTTTTTTTTTAACATTCTCAAACATGAGTCACATAAAATCTGGGAGGGAATTTTTTTAATGAAGTATCTTTTGAACACTACCAATTTTATTTGCCTAATATGTGTGACTCTTATTGCAAACCATTGAAAATGTCTTAGAAAAAAATTCTGTCACATTGAGTTAAAGTGTAGGTTATACAAGCATGTATGATGTGAATCCATCTTTATTTAATGTGAACATATGTTGAATATATACTTGAATGAACCACAAGAATTGACAGTAAGTCGTTCCCTAACCGGATCCTTATCCTTGACATAGGATTAAGGGAGGCTACATTATCTGCATTTTGGAAATCTATACAGTATAGTCGATGTGTGTTAATGCTTAGAAAAAGGATAATGAGAGTTTTGTAGGTTTTTCCCACAAACCAGCAGGATCTCTTCAAAAGCTCACTATGAATAATCATTTGTTTCTGGTCCTTCCTCCCCAGACTTCTGAATTCTGTATTCTCTTCATGGTTCCTATAAATGATTTTTCTCTGCTCCATAATTAACTGTGCTCCTTGAATCTTCCTGGCTTATTTGAGTCTGATCATGCAAACACACGCAGCCAATTCCAGGGCTTAGACCATCACCATCCCAAAGGAGAGAGTGGTGGACACAGCAGGGTCGCAGTCCCTCCCTCTGGGGCTGACTCCTCTGATGCTTTCTGAGCAGAGAAATTATCCTGGCTTATAGGAGGCCACAGGCTAGTGGACAGGGGCATCCTTGGGAGCTTCAGATTTCTTCACTGACCAGCTCCCTGTTTCATATAAACTCTTCCTAGAAACATCTGAGGCATTATTGTGCTATAGTTTGTCCAAAGTCACCCTAAATACCCGTGACTTCCACTGCAGTAATATTGCACAGCCTTAAAATTTGGGTAGATGTGAAGGTGTGGCAAGTGGAAGAAATAAATTTAAGACAGGCTGTTCATAATTTGGAATCAATACACATTATAATATGGTTCCATTAGACTTAAATCAAATTAATTGTGCTGTCAACATTTTAGCCTCAGAGACCACTCAAAGATGGCTAAAAGCTATTTATCAAGTGTGATCAACTTCACCAATTTAAGCCAAATGTTGACCACATGTGGAACTGAAAAGCCACTCAGGTTTTTGACAATTGAGAAGTGGCTGAGACTCTATACTTCCCTCAGACAGAGTCCCTGGAAACCTGCAGCTTGAGAGCATACTGACTGAGGGGTTTTTGTACAGAACACTCTTAGAACTAGCTTTTTGTGGGGAATATTACTTTAGTGTTAGAGGGAGAATATTTAATTTTAAAACATGCACATTAGAAATCATCACCCAGGAAACAGATCTGAGTCCTGTGCAAATTCCTAAAAACTTTTACCCAATTTCCTGGAAGTTTACTAAATTATGGATTTCAACAAAAAAGCCAGCTGCCCCCGAAGTATTATAAACATAGTCAAATGAAACACAAGTACTTGGCCACATCTAGCAACACTGATGTCAGAACATTTGAAGAGATTTCCTGTTCTGTCCCACCGATTCTAGTGAACTGGATAAATGAGGAAGCCAGGGACGCCAGGGAGGCCCCCGGATAGCCTTCCTTTTGATTAATTTTCCTTTTCTCTCTGTACTTGTCCTGAGCCACACCCACACCCCCAGCTGCAAGGCACCGAGTGGGAGTTTGACTCTGTGGGCATTTTATCACCAGCATCTTGCCCCGCACAAGGTGTAGAAATGGCTGAATAAAGAAGGGGGATGCCTGGAAATCACTGCTGCAAGGAATCTGATGTCTCACGGAGCCCTCGGGCCACGGGGCATGGGCCTCAGAGCAGCTGCTCCTCCCTTCTCTTTCCACTGTGCAACAGCCACAGGGGTGGCAGGTTCCCTGCTGCCATGACAGGGCAGCCGTGTGCTCCCCTCCTGCACCTTCCGCTCCCTGCTCCCAGCACCTCCGTTCGGATTCAGGCAGCAGGACACCTGGGACGAGCACTTTTTCATTGCAGACACTGAAAACAAAACCAAAAACCATCAAAACTGGGGAAAGCTCTTGCCGCGCTTATTCATTTGCTGTGTTCTCAGGAAAATACAGCATCCTGTCTCCTACCTGCCGAGTCCTGTGCCTGGCATGGTGCAAATTGCTGTTGGCTAGTGGGAACACCAGCCAGCAGAGAAGCACTCCGTGGAGACCTGAAGGAGTGAGCGGATGCCACCCAGCTGACGCTGTCCTAGACACTCACAGCAGATTTCCCCAGCCTTCTCTCTCTTCCTCGGAAATGCAAGAGGCTGACTGATGGAGGACGGAACTGGTGGGAGAGCAGGCTGGCCTGGCAGTTAACTGAGAGGTGCCACCTGCCCACTCAGTTCCCAGCTCACGGGAAGGACCCAGAGCAGCAGCAGCTGGGGACCATGAGCTTCACTGCTGATGGCAGACCCTGGCCTGATTCTGGCGCAGGCCACCAGGGCTCAAAGTGCAATGGCCGCAAGGCTTCCACCCTCATTCACTCCCCACACAGTTCTCGTCAACCTCAACTGCCCTTCTCTTTTCCCCCTTCAGAGCAAAAACTCAAATCATCATCTTGACAACATAGAAAAAAGATGAGACCACCTCGATGATGAGACATTTGGTGTTTGATCACTGATCGTGAAACTACAGAAGCTGGCAGATGCCACGTTTAGGTGAAGGAGAGAAGTCTAAGTTGGCTAATGTGGTCAACTTGCCTATGGTTTCTTGAAAGAGTTCGAAGACTTCCAGTTACTAAAGGGACTGAGTGGCTGGATTTCTCTTTACCTTGTAATTAGAAATGGTCGCATTCTTCTGAATGACAAGAATGGAATCCTGGAAACACCAACCAGAAAGAAAGATGACCTACGAAGGTCCACTTGCAGCCCGACAGGTCTGAGAGCAATCTCTGAAAGGAGCAAAACTGTTCCTTTAACCTCACACCTCCAAACATAAATGTCAATGCTTCAAACCTGTGCATTCTGGTATGTCCTGTCACAGATGGCAAAGACCCCTTCCTGCCACGTGAGTTGGTTTGTCTACTTCATAAGTCCTGAGGGTTTGACTTCAGAAACCCTGGGGTTAACCCTGTGACTGCTCCTTGAATGCCTGTCACTTTCAGACAGCTCCTTCATTCCTGGGCACCAGGCAGAGGCCTCCCTGAGATGGCAGAGACACTCCGTGAAGCATGACGTGAAGTGCCTGACACCTGCCTGGTGCTGGCAGATCACAGCTGTCTTCACCTGGGAATCGTTTCCACTGAACTTTATTTTTGGTAGTCATTCAATTTTTGAAAACTCTGAGTCTCCCCTTGAGAAATGCAAATTTAAATTTGGTAAAGATGAAACAAAAAAGGAAGAGAAGGAGGAGGAGGAGAAAAAGGGAAAGGAAGAGAGAGTGTGACGGACGTGAGGTCTGCCCCAAAAGCCCACGTGTGAGCCAGGGCAGGCAGCTCAAGGGAGAAATGACGGGTTGTGAGGGCCTTAGCCCAATCAGTGGATTAATCCCTGGTGGATTAACTGAAGTGGTAGGGGGGCTAGAGGAGATTGGAATTGGGGTGTCTGCAGGGTAGAGCTTTTGTATATGGAGAGTGGAGTCTCTCTCTCTCTCTCTGCTTCCTGATGATGCGAGCTGCTTCCCTCTGCCACGCTCTTCTGCCCTGATGTCCTGCCTCACCTGGAGCCCCAAGGAATGGAGCCCGCCTTCTGTGGACTAAGACCTCTGCAACCGGGAGTACTCAGATAAACCTTTCCTCCTCTACAATTGTGTGGTCAGATCATTTAGTCACAGCAGGGAAAAAGCTGACTAAAATAGAAATAAAGAAAGGAAAAAGAAAGAACAAACTTGTAATAGAAAAGTTCCGCCACAAACTATCAGATAGCATGTTGAAATTTTTGACGAGTCTTTGGGGGGAAATAGGAATGCAAGAAGCTTTAGCTTTGGGCAGATACTAGGAAGTTGCTGTGTGATTCATGAATGTCAACGCTAAGCTGCACTTCCTGGGTCCTGTGTGCATCTCCTCAGGCTTCCCAGCCCCTCTGGCAACGTCCCGTCCCGTGTCCACTGAGCAGCTCAGATGCTGGCTGGCCACAGCCCCTTTATCCTGCCTCACCCACGGAGGCTGTCTGTGAGCACAGAGACCCCGTCCACACATCGCACACGGAGGTGGCTGTGTTTTTATTAGCTTCACTTTTTCCCCCAGACAATCTACTCTTGTCTATTTATTGAGGAAAAAAATTAATTTTAATTTCATTCTCATCCACTGAATTTTTCTGGACACTGTTGTGGCCTAGTTGAAGGGTGTTCGTTTGTCAAAGGTGGAATCTGCATGCGTGCTGTTCGGGCAGAGGCCCTGCTGCTGGGAGGAGACCTGTCTAGACCACACTTGAGCCGCCCCGGGGCTTGGTGCCAAGGGCCCTTCCTCGTGTCTCCTGGTGAACTGGTTCGTGACTGCACAAGAACGGATGGAGCAACCGGAAGGCACGTGGGTCTCAAGCTGTGTGGTCCTCACACCCCAATTCAGGGCACCTGGAAAGGCCGGCCACACTCTGGTTCCTTGACATCTGAGCCAGTACAACCGAACGCTTGCACTCGAGCCATCCTGTGTTCAGCCTGAAGAGTCCAGCTGGGCCCCCATGCCCTCTGGGAGGCCGTGCAGCAAAGAGCAACAAAGACAAACTGCCTGAGGCCACTGGAAAACTAGTGACCTACGGCTCTGTGTCCAGGCCCTCCCTGGGCTCCTGTGCACTGCTCCTCTGCCCAGGCAGTCAGTAACTGCATGGCAGGCTGAGGCGCCTGTGCCCTGGGCCCCCCTGGCATGAGGCCTTCAGGAAGGGAGGCTGAGCCTCTATGGTGCTGCCTTGGCCCAAGGCTGGTGCGCAGCCTCCACCCAAGTCGCCCAGAGCCAACCTTCATCTCTCCGTCGTCTTAAAATTCCTATCTGTCCTCACAATTTTCTTACTAGGATCTTCCCTTTAAAATTAAAGAAAATGAGAAATCCTTTCTTTGCCAGAAGTTCTAGAACATTATAGTCATAATTTTGATCAGTTTCAGAGGAAAAGAAGGCTCCTAAACAGTCTCCGCCAGCTCCCAGGCAGCCTCTGTTCCAATTTCTGGTTATCACAAGGTCACAAGCAAGTTTCCACGAGATCAGCCTTGGACTGTCATCTTTTGCTCTTGATCTTGTTCACAGCATCGTGTTTAGTCACAGAACCGATGACACAGATCCCATCAGGTGATGCTGGGGCCCCATTACCACACAGTGGCAGGATGGCGTCCCTCTGTCCCACACTCCTCCAGGTGGCAGTGAGTGCTGGCTTTGCCAGGCCACCGTGCCAAGACTGAGGGAACACTGTTGTCTACAAGGGCCCCTCTGGTCACACAACAGGGTGAGGCCCACCATGGCCCAAGGAGTTCCTGACAGTCGGTGTAGAGGGGAGAGGAACAGAACCCAGGAGGCTGGGGGCTCAGGGAGGAAGGCCAAGGAGGCGGGAGGAAGGGGATGTGAGGGGGATCACAGCAGGGGACGGGGGTACAGGGGGAGAGGCAGGGAGAGAGAGGGAGCCTGGCAGCACCACAGGGCAGGGAGCGGGCAGGGCTGAGAAGCGGTCAGGTCAAGGGTGCCCACTGGTGCAGCTTCCCACAGCCCACCTGCCAGGTGGTCCTGGGGAGGGTCTGCCAGGCTGGGCACGTTCTCACGCACTGCTTCCCTCAGACACACACCCCAGGGAGACACAGGACCTAATGTGGCTCTGACCAGAATCAGCAAGAAGGAAGGGCTGCACTGGCTCTTCCCACCCTTGCCCGTCATGGCCACATTCCCAGGGTGCCTCTCCATGGCCAGCAGCAGGGCCAGGAACACCACAACAGCTCTGTCTAAGCAGTCATCACGCCACCCAGGGGCCCTGCCAGTGTGCACGGAGCAGGAGCAGGAGACCACTCCCGGGCGCATCTCCACCCAGATGCCCAAGGAGTCCTCTCAGTAAGTCCTGAACAAAGATCTCTCTCCAACCCAGGAAAAGGCCTAGCTCACCCCGACAACAACCTACAGAACAACCCAAATGCAGGAAAGCGTTCCGTTCTTAGGTGGATTGGGGACACCCGTGTTTTAGGGTGTAAGAAGATGATGATACCACGAGACAGGCATTGCTGATTTTGAGGCATGCTTCAAGACTATTGTCTTCCTTAATAATTTAAAAATTAGTTAGAAAACCTGAATATTCATGAATTCAGGTGCTGAGGAATGTGGTCCAGAGAGGAAGCATCAAGATCTCGCCTCAGTGCAAGGCATAGGCCCTGTGAAACCAGGGCTCCTGGCTTTGCTTTGCAGAAGAGAAATGATAAAGGTCAGCATCGAGATGAGGAAGACTGACAAGAGAGAAACACTCTGGCTACAGGAAACATTCTGGCTCCTCCTGAGCTGGAAGCATTCACAAAGGGAAGCAGGCATTGCTGTTTAATTAATGAATTTATGAATGTCTTATATAGGTGAGGCTTGACGGCAGGTTACAGATAAACAGAAAACAAGCAAACTCCTTGCTGAGAATTGCGAAGTCCACAGGATTTGAAAACTATTTACTACCAATCTGAGACCTAGTTAGTCTAAAAACCATGTGTAATCTGGGGGTCTTGGGACAGAAGTTGAGGCAAGGTTAAAAAAACAAATCATGTAGCCAAGCGTTCAAATCCAGCACCTTGAGGGAGGCAGGCCCCTGGGGCCTTGGAACCTCTGCTCTCACGCTTCCTCACCCTCACACCAGGTCAGGGTTCTGCAAGGCTGGGCAGAGTGTGACTGCTGGCTCTCAGGGCTTCCCCTGGACTGCAGCATGGCCTGTCCTATACAAGGAAAGAGCTTTGCTCTGCAAGGAGACAGGAGGCTCCTGGAAGGTAGCCCATGGATGTTGCGTCAGGACAGTCGATTGTCTCCCCATTCCCTGATTTTGCATCTTAACTTTAAGAAGTCGGTCAGACACGAGCAGTAATGATTTGGTATGAAGATGAAAGCCCATTTTACAGATTGAGGAATCTTAGAAAAAAATGCACAATGCAAGCTCTTGGTGGAAGCTATTTACCAGGCACCCAGCCTGCCCCTCGAAGTGACAGGCCACTGTGCTGTCTGCAGTGTGACAGGAGCTGACTCTCAGCGTGCACTGGGGCCGCCCTGGCCCTGCTCCTCACTGACTGAGCGGACGCCTGGGGTCCTGCCCCGAGCCTCCTGCCCACAGCCAGCCCCGCCACTGTGACCCACAGCAGGCCCGGAGGCACTTGGGCCCACAGCTGGCATTTTCTGTTTGCTCCACGTACGGCTCTCCACTATTAAACAAGAACAAAGGCACCTTCTAAAGAGTTCCACGTCGGAAATACCTGAGGGAAAAGATTCACGGCAGTCACTCACATTTATTAGTACGTGTGGCAGGCAGGCTCAGGGATCGGCAGGCTTTGTTCCACTGTCTCACTCAATCTTCACGAAACGCGGGCAAAGGGGGCATCTGATCTCTGTCTCACAGATCTAGACAGAGTCTCGCAAGCACTACAACCTGCCCAGTGTCTCAGGCCACGAAGAGCAGAGTCAAGCTTCGAAACCAGCACTTGTCCCACGTCCAGTCCAGTTCACGACTATGCAGTGGTGTTCCACACAGTGTGCTCTCTAGCACACCCATACTTACACACTCACCCACACGCACTCACCTACACACTCACACTCTCACCTATAGCTATGCCCTCACCCACACATGTACTCACACACTTACCCACACACACTCACCTACCCACTCACACTCACCTACAGCCATGCACTCATCCACACATGTACTCACATGCTTACACACTCACCCACACATACTCATCTACACACTCACACTCTTACCTTAGTCATGCACCCACCCACACATATGCTCACACACTTACTCACCCGTCCACATGCTTACCTACCCACTCACACACTCACCTACAGCCATGCACTCACCCACACATGTACTCACACACTTACACACTCAGCCACACACACTCACCTACCCACTCACACTCACCTACAGCATACACTTGCCCACATGCACTTACCTACACACGTTCACACAAACTCATGCACACTCACTACACACCCGCTCATCTGCACACTCAGCCACACTTGCTCCACATGCATGCTCACGTGTGCTCACTCACACTCACCACACATTCATATTCCATGCATCTGCACTCACCTGTACTCACACGCACAGTATTTCTCATGTAAGGAATAGTCCCTAATGCTGAGATGTCCAACCCCTCTGAGCAGTGATGTGCTGGACAGTCATGGGCGGGTCTGAGGGGAAGGGCTGGTCTGACCATGAACTTCATAAACAACTAGGAGTGAGGGAAACTTTCTTGAGTAAGGAACTTGCAGTACTGGCAAGAAGATCTACAAGATCATTAATGAATAAACATGAACGTACCTATTGTTTTGTGCTGCACGCAATCCTATAATAGAAAAAATTAAAATTATATAGATACTCTCTTATAAAAGAAAACCTTATGTGACATGGGCTTATTTTAGAGCTCTGTCAAAACAGAGCTGTCATTTTAATGTCGAAAAGGAGTTGATTCTCTCCATCTCCACACGCCCTCCTCCCAGCCATTGTTCCTGTCATCCTGGAGCCCGAGCTGACTTTTCCGGAGGTGGTTCTGCAGAGACTGAACCAGCACCCGCGCTGGGGGCCGCTTGCCAGCGCCTTTGTCTCCTGGCGCTCCTTCCCCTCTTCCCCCTTCCTCCTCCTCCTGGAGATGCTCCAGCACTTACTTTCCTGTGCTTTGACCATGCAGCCGTCTGCGCGAGCAGTGATGTGGCTGCTGGGCCCTCCTCAGCCATCCCTTCAGGTGCCAGCCAGGGTGATGCTGGCTACTCAGATGTCTTCCATGGCACATCCTGTGCCCCTGGTTTCTAGATAAAAAGGAGTCATTACCCTCAGCTCAGCGCTGCACTTGGCACCCTGGATCCTCCTGCCCTGGTGAAGCCACTGCTGACAAGGGCCAGGGGGCTCGAGGCAAAAAGAGGGGGGCCTCCACCCTCCACTCACTCAGACGCGCTGCTGGGTTAGGCTGACACACAACATGCATTGGAGTTTTTGAGGGTTTTTTTTTTTTTAAAGCTTTTATTTTCTCAATGCACATCCGAAGCTTTTGTTGATGAAAGACTGAGTTCCACACAGGGAGATTTCGCAATTAGAGTGAAGTGACACACCCCTCACCCATCCAGCTGTGCACGCAGAAGGCAACTCCGCCTCGCCCTGGCCACTCACCGGCTTACCTATCTGGGCCCTTGGAGGTTCTCCCCCAAATGGTAGAACCATAGAAAGCACCATGTGATGGGAGGGCCCCAGGTAAGGAGTCAGTACCATGGACCCAGGAACACTTCCTGGTTTTCTCATACCTTCCAAAAAATATTAATAATGATTCTCCATTATTCGTCTAGAACTGAATAGCCTCACTTATCCCCAAATATCATTTATTAAAAACGAGTATTTTATTAAAAATTAGCATTTATAAAAAAAGGAGTATTTTCATATAATTCCAAACCCAGGTTCAGTCAAGTCTCCAGCGCTCTGCTGTGGCGTCGCGCCCTTGAGTCCACTCAGTCTGTGAAGGCTCACACCGCCCTGCCCCTTCCTCCCCTTTACTTCCATGAAGAAACCAAGCTACGAAGAAACCAGGCTAACTCTTCTGCAGAACGCTACCCTTTCTAGGATAACTGATGGTTTTCTAAAGGTCTCATTAACTTATTCTGCTAGCTCCTATGTTTCCTGCGTGTTAGAAGATAGAGTTCAATATGGTGATCCTATAATGGATCCAAACTAAACACTTTTGAGAGTGAAAAGAACCTAATAACTGTCCCCAGTAACAGGCACAAAGCAGGGTGATCCTTGCAGATGTGTGCATGGGGACCCTGGTGGAGGCTTGATCACATGCAGGTGGCTCTTTGGGCAAGGCCACTTCATAGGCTTTCTGCGGGTTTCCAGGCATCTGTGAGAAGGCACACTGTCACCAGGCCAAGTCTGGTTCGTGGGTTATGGTGGCCACATGATATATTTAATGGTATGGTTTCGCTATTTGCAAAGAAAATACTTTGCAAATATACTTTGCAAATTACTTTGTGGGGTGATTGTTTAGGGGAGTACTTTAAAAATACCTTGTTCTCCTGTGTTTTTCATCTCATTATTTTGGAAGCCAATGGTGATCCTGTTGAATCTATTATTTGTTTGGGAGTTGAGAAATGCTTGCTTCCTAAATCCAGCATTTATTTTATATAAAATAGCATGCATATTTTCAGAAAAAAATGCTTTCCCTCTTGTTCAGGGTAAAATACAGTGCATCCTACAAAGCCTGGGTAAAGGCGCTTCCTTACATTTATATTTCTGAACAAGGACTTGGAATAAAAGTCACCTCCAACCAGAGAGTAATAGTTTTGGTCTGTTTAGTATTCCATAACCTCAAGATCATTTCTCGATTCACATTTTACAATCATCTATAGTGATTATTTTTTTTATTAATGCATTTCAGTTATGCAGAGTAATGGATTCCATTGTGGCACTTTCTTGTGTGTAAATAAAAAATACTCCAAGGGAGGGTAATGGGGGATCAATATGGTCAAAGTTATTATTCCCTTTGATGGCAAATTTTTAATATGGCTCTAAGTTTAATTGTTATAGTCTGAATATTTAGCCAGTGACTAAAGCATTGCAGTTTTTAAATGAAAGTATCTCTACAACATAGCTACATCTTTGTCTTGAAATAATTGAAGACAAGTGTTACATTCACACACCAAACACCTCATATTTCCAAGCAGAACCTGGAGTTTAAAGAACTGTGAATGAACCTGGGTACTGATATGTGCTGTTTTCTATTCTGCTTTGATGGCTTGTGATCTAGTTACTCTGAGAACACTGCAGACTAGGTACGGAGAGGGGGTCGGTGATCTCTGGTCATTATGGGCAAAGCTTGAAATTAAAAGCTTCTAGAATTGGTAATTTTGTCCTTTATCTCCATTAAGTTGGGAGGTACTTGTTGAAGTTCTGAAGGTGCCAGACACAGGCTCCTTTTTAAGACACACAGAAAAGGAGTATTTATAATTAAGAGAAAAATACATGTCCATGCATGCCTGGCTAATCGGGTGACTCCTAATGTTTAGGATTTTATTAGTACCACTACGATTCTCAAAAATGCTGTCATCACCAGCATCAGCAACATAGCAAGGCCCCAAGCAACTTAGTGAAACCCAGTATCAAAATAAAATACAAAAGGGGCTGGAGATGTGGCTCAGTGGTTAAGCACCCCTGGGTTCCATTCCCAGTACTAAAAAAAAAAAAAAGCACTATCATCATCAAGACCAACTATACATTTATAGTAAATATAAATGAGAAGTGAATAAAGGCAGATTTTGTGAAGCTGTGTTCTCCCAAATGGAAGCTGTAGCTGAGACGTGGTGGGAAAAGCTTCCAGCTAAGGAGGCCTTGGGAGGTTCCAGTTGTCTCTGTTACACTGCCATGGCGGTTCCCAGGGAGGAGCCACTCGTCCTGCATGTGCTGGGACATGGCCATCAATGGTCACTCCAGACCTTCCAAGAAGACAAAATCTCAACATCCACCTGTCTGCAGAACCTGCAGGTGCTGACCAATTTCAAGACAGCACTCACTCGCCTCTTGGACAGTGGCTACAGGAAGAGTCTGTCCATCAAATGTGAGACCGCCTCACTTATAGGAAAATTTGCAAAACTGCACATGAAAATGCATTTTAATAATGCTAGTCATAAAAGTTAAATGCGAACTGATCGCACATGCAGAACGTCGGGTCTGAGGGAAGAAGCGACTCAACCATGGAAGTTGAAGACGACGGACTCCGCAGAAACACTGGCCACTCCAGTGGACACTCTGGCCTAACAGCGATGAAAACGCTCCGAAGCAAAGTTCCCCCAACAACAAAGAGCCTAGCTCAGATCTGGAGGGCACACTAGCTTTGTGTGAGTGAAATGCACAACGGATAAGCTGCAGAGAACCAGGCAGGCAGAGCACCAAGGACCCTCTGCCTCCTGGGCCAGCCAGTCCTGCACAAAGAAGCCCGCCCTGGGCAGCATGGCCCAGGGGAAGGAAAGCAGAGGTAGAGGCGGTCTTCCCTGCATGAACCTGGCAGGTCAGGGTGTGGGGGCCTTCTGGGCCTGTTTCTTGGAGGCAGCGTCCTCTGTTGCTCTTCCCTCTGCACCACTCACTGAGGACCCCGCGTGCTCTTCCTAAGGAGCGCCTCCCTCAGAGACCCACTCTCCCTTTTGGATGATCCACCTTGCGCCATGTATGACATCCCAGCCCACGAAGCCTTGTTTCATCAACGGCTACTTAGTCCACACTCAACAAGCAGGCCAGGCTTCGGGCTGGGGTCCCTCCAGGGCTTAGCAGTTGCCCCCAGGTGGTTCCTGTTCCATCCTCGTGAGCGTCTTAAGACGCACAGGGTGCGGGCCGTGGAGTGTCAGATTTCCCAGGAGGACTTCCCAGGGTCCCCTCGTTAGAGTGGGCCCTGGGCAAATGAAGGATGAGTCGCTTCATAAAATCAGGGTGAGGCCCTTCTAAACGCACAGGCATGCTTTTCCCCAAGCAGGGGAGTGCCGTTCTGCTGCGCCCTGGGTGACAGAAGTAGAGAGCAAGTCTAGACTTCCTTTTCTCCTGTTTGTCAGGGGCTGAGAGACACATAAATTAGGCTCCCTCTCCTCACAAAGGGCCACGCCAGGTCAGGGCAGCCTGGGACAGTCACCTGAAACGGGAGGAAGTTGGGGGATTCCACACTGAGCTGGAAAACTGCTGTGTGAGATGAACACAGGGGAAGGCAGGACAGCGGCGGGCTGGGAAGGGCCGCTGGGAACATGCCAGGCTGCGGAGATGGGGCCTAATGTGCAGCCTAAGTCCCAAGAAGCGCCGTGCAGGGTGGTCAGTCCTCCTCAGAGGCCGTTCCTGAGCCTGGTCCCGGCAGCGTTGCTGGGAAGCCGAGGCCCTTGGGAATCTGAGGTCTCACCCTTGATTTTAAGGGTGGGATGTGTGGTCTGGGTGTGGTGAAGCCTGGCATGAGGTAACCAAGAGCAGAGAAGCAACATGCTCACCAGGAAAATGTCCCCAAGAGGCCCCCTGTTGGTAAGAGGGTGGCAGGTTGGAAGCGATGATGATTCTCAGATCTGTCCATGATTTTAAATACGCTTATAAAACAAGGTCCAGCCTGAGACGACACAGGGCACTGCTGCCATCAAGGTAATAAAGAGGAACTGGCCTCTGAGAGTCGGAATGCTTCTGGTAACAGCTGAGATCAGCGCCTCCATCACCTGGACCCCGCGTTGGAGCTGTGGGCACTACGCTTGGCTGAAGACTGATTATAAATCACGAATCTCCAGCAGTGGCTGGTCTGCTGGGTCTCGTGAGCCACTTGAACCACCAGTGTTTCCCTAACTGTTCTCTGAAATACTTCTATTTATTATTATTTAAATTTATGTGAACGGATACCCCCAAAACACAAAGATCATGCATCTTAATGGGGCACTGGTGTCTTGGACAACCTGTCATGACTCTCCAGTGTGTAGCTGCAAGGTGCTTATCTTCTTACCTACCACCCCTCCCTACTTTTGCTTAAGACAGTTTGATCCAGTAGGTTCTATCTGGAACACCCCTTCCCTATGAAAACACTACCAACTGGACCTGACCCCATTGTCCCAATTTCTCCCTGAAGATACTCCTGACTGCGTAGCTTAATTCTCCCATTACGGCAGTGCTTTTGGGGATTCCACACCTTAAATAACACTTACTACGATTTTTCAGCTGCTTAAGGTGAGATTTATTTTGGCAAGTAATCCAGATGCCTGATGTCTGGGATGATACTGAACATATCACTGGGGATTAAATTTTACTTGAGTCATGGGTGGAAGGAATGATTGAAATCAATAATTTCACCCTTTGAAAATAATAATGCTATTAGCATCGGGAACACACATCATTTTTACAGTGACTTTGATCTCACCAGAGGACTCACCTCTGAACCACACACTGGCATTCCCCCCAGGTACCTCTTCTGGGCACTGAAGTCCTCTGGGATTGTGTCCTCATTCTTGTGGACTCTACCTGCTCTCCGGATGATCTCACTTCCTCCCAGTCTCACCTTCGTAGACACGTCCAGGATCCTCTAATAAATATTTGCAGCTCATAACTTTCCCCTGAGCTCCAACTCATGTGTCCTATCTATGCCTTCGTGTCTCTATGTCCCTGAGAAGCCTGTACTTCCATTGCATCCAGGTAAATACAAGAGGGCAGCTGTGCATGAGAGAGAAAATTTTGAAATGCATTTAAATCATCTTCATGCTACGTCCTCGTGTTAAATGATAAGCAGTGTGAAAGCAGACATGAGTCTTGCTCATCTTTACATGCCCAGCAAGCAACCTAGTCTGGGGCAAAGTGAGAACTGAACAAACAGGCGAGTGAATACACATCAGTGATGTGGAGGAGATGGTTCCTGTGGTGACCTGCGGTGACCTGCTGAAGGCAGCCGCCAGTTTGAAGGCACCCACATGAAGGCATCTTTTGCCACAAGCTGCATCAGATTCCATTCATTCCACTCTTGGGATGGAGATGCTTATCCCACATGCACACCAGCCCCCACACTTTTCCATACCCGTATACATAGTCACGGTCACTGGATTTGTTAAAATCCTTCCTCTTCCACCTGGAAAGACTGCTCAGGCAGGACAAGGCAGGCTTGACTTTTGTTCTCACAACTGGTCCCCCAAACTGGACCACCCCACGGTCTGCACTGACCTCTGCATAACACACCTCGCGGTCTCTAGTTCTCTCTACTTTTGTGTCTAACCAGGGACCAGTCTCACTTTAGTTCACTCTATAAGTGAAGCGTTCGTCTAGACAGGGGTGTAGAGGGACAGTGGAAATAGTGTGGTTTGCGGGGTGGGCTGATGGGCAGATTGTAGGGAGGATTCAAGGGGAAATATCTTATCAAAGCAATGACTCATCCCATATTCAAAGGTCCTCAAATTATACTATTTTCTTCTAAATCTATGTGAAAATGTTGACAGCTGCCGGGAGAACGTGCTCGATCCCGATCTGATGTTGTGGTTTCCACTCTGAACCGTTTCATTTGCTCTCATTTTGTCGTTTGTTTTCCGGTCCTTCGCTGATGGTGAGAACGCGCGCCGCGGCGATGCCTCTGCTGGGCCCGCAGGGCGTGGACCCCGGGACCTCAGGGCGGGGCGGGACGCGGGGTTCCAGGGAGGCCGCGAGGCGGGGAGAAGGGAGCGCCTGCCTCCCCAGGGCTGCGGGCGGGAGGTGCCCGGGTGAGAGGTGAGCCAGCGGTCGGCGAGGGGCTGCTGGCGGTGGGCGGACAGCCCGGCGCGGGCGGAGTTGACGATGGGAGTGGGCACGGCGACAGCGACCGCGGGAGAGCCCTGCGCGTCCCCGGGAGGGAGGGAGCTGGCGGCCCGGGCTGCGGCAGCGCGCCCCGCAGGCGAACCTGTGCAGGGGGAGCCTGGCAGAGGGACAGGCGAGGGAGGACGCGGCCGACCCCGCCTGCCTGGCGCAGGTGTGCAGCGGGACTGGGCAGAAGAAGGCTCCAAGTGGGACGGCTGGCGCTGAGGGACAGAGGGTGCCTCACAGCGGGGACTCGGGTGCGGCGGTGGGCTTCCTCACCAAGGAGTGTGCCCCCAGTTCCAGACCCCTCTGGGCTCCTTCGCTCTTCTACAAGCGTGTTTGAACACACACTTAAGTTTGTTTTTAAAGATGAAAGTGGGGCAGGGAGGCTTTCGGCCCGCCCTGGCACTGCCCCTCGGTCATCTGCACAACCTCAGGGTGTGAGGAAGCCTCAGGCTCCACGTGGTTCCAGTGGACTGGACTGTTATTTGGCAAAGATGACGGTGCTCTTTGGAATGGGCCATCTTTATTCTGCTTAAACATTTGATTGTTTATTTACAGGAAGCTCCTGAAGTGGGGACCACAGGACTGGGACAGGCTGTGAGGATCCTGCCATCCTGGGCAAGAACAGGCTGGGCCTGCGGTGTGGGCAGAGCGTGATTCAGCCTCTCTGAGCTATTTCCTTGCCTAGAAAGAAAGGGTAACCCTGTGTGCTGCAGGCCTCCAGGAGTTCAGTGGAAAGGCTCATCTCCAGCCTTCAGCCAGAGCCTAGCCGAATGGCCAATTGCTTGGCTCTTTCTCTGCCGCCCCTGACCCTGCGTATTTCTCAGATCACAGCCAATGCCAGAGGGATCACACACCTTCCCAGACGCCCAAGAACAGCAGGACCTTGGAAACATCACAACAGTTTGAACTCTTCCAGAGTACGTGGAACAAGGGTTCCTTAAGTTCACTGTCCAGGAGGAACCAAACTATTTCCAGCTTAGAAGGTTTCAGCTGTGATTTTAGAATGCTGAGCAGTAACGGAAAATCCATGATGTACCTATTGGAGTCTGGATGTTTGAGACCTCATCCTCCCTTGGAATGTTCTCTTTCTAGAACGAAGCTCTCTGTTCTGGTGTGACCCAGCCTGGAAGTCCTGCCCTCTCTTTGCTTAGTTTTTCCGTTTCTTGGAAACAGTATATTAATAAGCCATAGATATATTGAAGAGGGAGATAGACCTATCCCTTCTGTCTTCAGGCCCGCCTGGCATTTTTAGGTACCAGTGCAGGGTCACGGTGGACAAAAAGGAGATGGCGAATTCTAAGGACTGTGGCTCATCTCCCTAGTGACGTGTGCTGCCCATGGACGGTTAGCCTGTGCTTATGTGGACACAGCTGTTGTCAATCAAATGGCCTCCCTCCCTTTCTCCTCAGGAGCCACTGGCCATGAGAACCACACTAGAGCTTGGACATTTGACCAACAGATTCATGTTCAATCTTTTGGTCCAAAAATGTACTTTAGTTTTTTTAGATCTTCGATCCTTTCAGTGGTAGGTAATCATTACTGAAATGAATACTATTAACTTTAGAAGTAAACATCAATGTGGACCTCATTAATGAACTTATTTTTGCCAGATTATAGATTCTACCGTCATCTGCATATGATCCCCCTCCCAGGGGTTATGTTCTTGGAATGTTCCACATCTGGCAAAACAAGACCACTGAGTATAGAGTTGCATAAAAAATGAAGTGTCAGAGAAAAATCACAGGAATAGCAGCAAGCATGTCGTATAAGGTGCAGTTCCATTTCCAAAGTAAAGCAGATCCCTTAGAGGTGACCCTTTCCCGCTGAGGCATTCTGAGTGTGCAAGGCCAGCTCTTCACTCAGCTGCATGTTGAACAAGTGGTGCTGGATTCGGCCGTGATGGAATGAAGCTTCACGCCTTCCACACTCACCATCCCGTTTCCGAGTGCAGGCTCAGGAGTGACTGCGACCCTCTTGACCTTTGAGAAGAAGCATCCAGTGTGTGAGGACTCCCTCCATCCACTCCTGGCCAACGTAGGGAGTGCCTCTTCCATGCGGCCCTCAGCGTCTGCAGGCAGGTCCACACTGCCGTATTCTTTTTACAAAACACATTTTCAATCTTGGGTGTGTTTTAAAATGGCAAACCCACAACCAGTGGGCGTTTCTGCACCGGATCCCTGTGTCATTAGTGTTGACATTTATATTAACGTGGAGCCCTCGTCCAGCTGACTGGGTCTTCTTGTCCTAACTGTAGGGCCGTTTGACTCCTTTGGGACAGCTCACCTGCCCTCATGTTGACATCAGGTAAAGGTGAAACTCAGCACCTGGTAGCATATGTGGCCCTTGTTTCCAAAGACTCATCTTTACCCAACTGACATGGTACTGTCCAAAAGGCCCCAGGCCTTCCCAGTTTCTGACCCATGGCTCCTTCCATTGTGTCAACCTGCCTGGTTCCCAGGGTTTTACTGCCCTGGGCATTTCCAGGGCCAGCTCAGACTCCCTGCAGGCGTCCACATTATGGACATGCCCCTAGGCTCAGCTGGGCCCCAGGGCCTTCCTTCGACCGGGAGTCCTCTTCAGTGGGGTTGCTATGAGTGTCCCCCAATCTCCCAAGGGAACCTGTGAGCCACGCCTCCTAGGACCTCAAGCACTCCTGCAAGGCGCCTTTGAACCAGAGCTATGGCTGTGGATACTGGGTTTTATTGGGAAGCTGATGGCAGGTTGGTCACAATGCAGCCGTCCTCACCATCGCAGCGCTGAGCCTCCATTTCTTGGCACTGAATGATACGCCCACGTAGATGTCATTTCCCTGGTGAGGCTCATTTTCAGATGGGGAGGAAATGATGTCTATAATGTTATATTCTCAACGAGTATTCTGAACTTGGCTTCTCCTCCAGTCTTTCCACCTCATAGAGTTCTTAGGGTCAGCGTATGATCTTGCAGTTTAAGACAGGAGGAGCCCGGGGGACATTTCTTCAGTGTGTTAAAACAACCATTGTTTAAACTCATGCATTTGATTTTATCTCTTTTGATGAGAAAATAATCCCACTGTATTCATTAGTTAAATATGCAGTTGGTGTCCACGAGGGCAATCACCCGTTTTAGATTGCAGTGGGTTGCCTGTGGACAGGACCGGGAGTTGACTCATCTGTTGGGATCTTTGCTGAGTTAAGTAGAAGGCAGTCGCTTTCCTTTAGAAGAAGCAGAGATGGCAGCCCCTGAATATACCCTCAGCGCCCTGCACCTCACTCCGGGTCCAGCACTTCTGCCCCGCCCACCACACAGCTCGGCCTGGGTTGGGACCAGTTTTTTGTGGCAGAAGAGCAGTGATGACAGCAGGTTTGACGTTACAGCAGAAAAGGAAGTCTGGAAGGGCCCTCGGGCCACACCTCTGGAGCAGCGGAGACGGGGATGGCAGGGGTTAAGAGAGCTGTCGTTCGTGGAAATATTGACTGTGAATTGAAAGAAGAAAAGGGCTAGTTCAACGTCACCCTCCCACTCATTCAGAGCTGTAGAAGCAGAGATTTAACTCCCCAGGGTTGTCACAGAAGCCAGGTTCCAGCGATGGCCTATTAGCATCTGGGCCCCCTTGGCGAGGTCCCAGGTCTGTGGATGTCCTGTTGATGGCTTTCTTAGTGGGGCTGAGAGTGATTGCGTCTTATGTTAGATGTGCCTTGTGTCCATTCCCATGTTTCTGAAAAGTTTCAGTCACATTTTTTTCTACCACTAAATCCAGTGTGCCCAGATGTGGGGAACTGGAAATTTCTACAGGGCTGAGAGAGCAGGAGGATCACAGTTTAAAGAAAAGGATTCATATTTCAGAACCTGTTTGCCAAGCCTCTCGGTTAGAGCCCAGGGGTGCTGCTGTGCGGGGGCCAACCTCCCACTTGCCTGCCCCCCTGGCCTGCCTGCTTCTCTGTAGCACTGCTTGGAGCTGCATGGATGGAGCTATCCAGCCTGCCTGTCCAGCTCCGCCTTCTTGAGCAAGCTCAGGAGCGTTCACGTCAGGTCAACCTGGATGACCTGCTGAGGGTTGCTCCTGGGCGGGGAAACTGCCTGTGAGCATATGACCTTCAATGCTGTGAATTATGCCTTCCTAGCTGTCCGTCACTCTAGTCCACCCAGAAGCTGCACACGTTGCTGAACCGGCTTTGGTCTCCGGGTCCACCAAGTCACTGAGAATACCCACAGCATTAAGTGATTCTCTCTGACAGCTGGGTTGTCCAGGGAGGAGAGGTGACCTGGGCACAGCCCCAACTGCACCCTGACCAGTGTCTCATGGAGGAGGTTTTGCCATTCTGGCCCCTCTGTCCTTTCTTTGGATTAGGTGACTCCTACTCCAGCCTCTGAGTCCATCATAGCTTCTTCCTGCTGGAATTTGTTATGTGCAACTCTAAAATGCAGGTGCTCAAACTTCCTGGCACAGCAGAAACCCTTCTGTATTTATTTGCTGAAGGCAATCAGAGCATGCTGTGGTCACCCAGGTGAACTGATTTACTCAAAGGTGTCTGTGTGGGTCCAAATGGAAAGCAGCCTTTGAATCAGCTTGAGAATGCTCTCCACTCTCATGGAGGAATGCTGTGTATCCGAAGGCAGGCTGAATTTTCTCCTTCATGTGAAGGTGAAAGACATCCTTGCTTCTTAATGTTCTTTGACATATTATTGACAGTGCAGACAGCAAATATGACGAGAGTATTCTCTATCAAACATTTTGCTAGTGTTGTGCACAGATAATTTCTGCCAGTAAATCATCCTGAGTTTTGCACGTCCAGACTCGAAACACAAATTTTCACCATGTGTATTATTTGCTCCAGGACTAAAATGCAAGTGTACTGTTTTAGTCAGCTTTTTCAATGTTGTGACTTAAGGACCCAACCAGAACAATTGTAGAGGAGGAAGAGTTGATTTGAGGGCTCCGGGTTTTCAGAGGTCTTAGTCCATAGAAAGCCAGCTCCATTCCTTGGGGCTAAAGGTGAGGCAGAACATCAGGGTAGAAAAGTGTGGTGGAGGGAAACAGTTTACATGGTGATCTGGAAACAGGACTCCACTCGCCAGATACAAATATATACCCAAAGCAATGCCCCAATTCCCACCTTCTCCAGCCCCGCCCCCCACCACTTTAGTTACCACTTAGTTAATCCCTATCATGGGATTAAATCACTGATTGAGTTTAAAATTCTTACAACCCAATCATTTCTCCTCTGACCCTTCTTGCATTGTCTCACAAATGAGCTTTTGGGGGACACTTCATATTCAAACCATAGCACGTACCTAGTCACTGAGTCCCTAAAGTCTGTCATGCCATGAGAAAATGCAGCTTTGTTCTTCCTCACAGAGGCCAAGTGAGTAACCAGAGCCTCCCTCTACCCTGCAGCCTGGACCAAGCGGTATATAACCCCCCAGGTCCCTGGCTGCCCTGCTTGGAGGTGCTCTGCCACCCCACCTCTATGAAGTCCTCTGATGCCAAGCTGACCGGGTCACTTCTCTTGCTTAAGATCTTGTCCTGATTCCCCACAGTTCTCTAGTCAAGTCCGAGCTGTGGGAGGAAGGCCCTTCCTTAGTGAGTGCCTCCTGAGTAACCTGACAAACGAGGTGCCCCAGGGCCATTCAAAAACACTTAGAAGAAGGCCCGGACACCTCCCCTGCACACTGCTTGGCCCACACTGCTCCGTCTAGTTGGTGGACGCACAGTGACCCCCGGGCCAGGTGCACCAGGGCCTCCACTTCTGCAACCTGGAAGGAAGTGAGTGGCAACTTTGCTGAAGGCCTCAAAATACCACCGCCTGAAAAAAGCAGACTTGATTTCCCCTCAGATGATACACCCCACCTGCAGTTCCCAGGCAGGCCAGATGTGCACCCACCTGGGGCAGCCTTCTCGTGGCTCTCAGGGCTACGTGGACACTCTTCAGCCTAAGACTTGGCCAGGCAGGAGGTTCGGAGGGGTGAGCTGGTATGAGTCCCCTGGAACCCTCTCTCTAGAAATGTCAAACTCTGGCAGATGAGGAGAACTGGGCTTCTGGAATCACGTCTGACTATCCCGTCTCTTGACCCAGCTGCCACTTCTGCTTCATCTTTGTTTGGACAAAACATCCAGGTCTGTTCTGATCTGTTAGGTAGCAGGGCTGGGGTCGCCTGTTGTATCGTGGACGAGGGCTGCCTCTCCTCTACCTGAGGAAGGTCAGCAGGGGTCCCCTTTCCTGGCTGGCATCTTCTTCTGCCCCAGGGTCTGCTGTGTTGGCCTTGGAGCACTGGATGCTCGCTGGCCAGCTGTAATCTCCATGTTAATAATTCCTAGTGTTTACTTAATATCACTGGCCAAATGCCCCAGCCCCTATGGTCAGGAAACAGCTGGACAGTTTGACCACATCGTCTGGACATCTCTGATGCCACCTGCCCTTGCGCTCTCACCATTTGGCAGAGGCACGCCTGCTGCGTGGGCTCCCTTGTTTGTGCCTTTCGGTCCCTTCCGTCCTCTCAGTCCTTCCCTCTGAAGGGCTTCTCCCAGCACCCACCGCCCTCTTCTCTTTGCAGGGCCCTGGGCTGACTGACCACTGCCCAAACGCAGCTGGCCTTCTCACTTGGGCCAGCCTTTCCTCACCCCTCCGGGAGCCACCAGGAGATAAGTGTCCCAAGGCATTTCTTCACTTAGTATTTTTCTAGTTAAAAGAAGAAAAAGACAAACAAATGAGAGGACCCTTCCTGGAAGCTAAAGCCCAAACTTGTTTACGTCCAGGACACCTGCAGCCGGCCCTCCTTCCCGCCCCTCCTCTGCCGGTCTCCACCAGGAATGCCGGGCAGACGCCCGCCTGGGCCAAGGCCCAGGACATCTTCCTGTGCAGCACCCTTGCCAGGTGTGCTGCCACCTCCAGACTCCGGCATACCATGGAGAAAGCCTGCTGGGTGCCTGCCATCCTCCGTATCTATCTCAAGCCCACTCATTTCTGCAGGTGTCCTGCCCCTGGCCATTTCCGTTTTCTGTCTGGTCTGCTCTGGCTTTTCAAAGCTGGGAGCTATCTCCTCCTTGCTCATGAACAGATGCCTGGAGCAGAAGACCGTGCAGACCCTGCATGGCTGACCCATCATGCCCAGCTCTCTGCTACCGCCGCAGGGAGGCCCCTGGCGAGTTGTGTGCTTAGCAGCCACCTTTGCTCCCCACCAACATGTCCGGAGGTGTGACTCCATTTGCCACTTCTATTTATTACTTATTTTAAATTTTGCTTTGTGCCAGTGGCTTTGGTCTTAATGAGTCGAGGTTTTTATTACAAATCACCTCAAGTTATCTTGGAAAAGTAGGGCCAGTTTAAGTCTGTTTTGTTTCCACATCTACTTTCTGTCCACTCAGATATTGTACTAGGCGGGCAGTAAGTACTCAAAGAATATTTTTCAGAGGATAATAAGATATTTTCCAGGCAAAAAATTTTAAAAAATGTTATTTCTAATCTCCAGTTTTGTTGTTTGAAGAAAAATGATTTTTAAAATTAATTTCAATAAAATTGATCAATGTTTAAGCAAGAAATTCTGAAGATCCTGAAGGCAAAATTAAATTAAATTAGAAATTTCTTCCACTAAATAAATATCCCATAACTCTAGGGGCAATAGGGAAACTGACCTTTTCACACTGACTAACACTGTTCTTGAAGCACCAGATTGAAGCTAATCAATTCCAGAGTCAGGGGAATCAGGGAGGGAGGAGGGGAGAGAAAGGGGGAGGACTGGAGACAGAAGTGGGGCAATTTATATTCCATGCCTGTATGATTATGTCAAAAAGAACCCCAACATTGTGAATAACTACAATGAACTGATGAAGACATAAAAAAAAGTCTGGTAGATTTTTCAGAAGTTTGGAGTTGTTCCAATAATGTTTAAGGTAACTACCACAATTAATGATTATGTGGTGAAAGGTAAGTTAGAAGTCTAAAATTTAAAGTGTTTGAAATTTCGTATTTCCTCCAAATATTGCTACTTATTAAGAGCCAATGTACTGGTCTTCTAGGGATTCTGCATTCTGTGTCTACTTCCTACACAGCAGCCTGTAAGCAGAGCACGTCACCCTCATCTCACCAGGAAACAAGCCTGTGGGGGTCGGCAGCTTCCCCCTGAATCTCTGCTAGGGAGTGGGCAAGCCACCCCTAATTTCTAAACCTACTGCTTCCTGTGTTTGCTTGGCACTATGAAGGAGTGCCTGAAAAACTGTTGCCTCCCTGAATGGGTGGTGAGTGGGTGACAGGGTACAGCAGGCCACACATACCCTCTGCACTCTGCTCAGCCCGGGGAGGGTTGGGCGGCCACAGAACAGCCACGTTGGGATTCATGCCTCAGACTCTGGAATGGATGATTCGTCGGACTGATGTCCCTTGGTCCCTAGAACAGGGTTTACAAACTTAAATAGGTGGTCTTTTTAAAAAAATTCTTACACCAATTCGCTAAACTTGTTTTGTGAAGGCAGCTTAATTAGTTGGTGGAGAGAGACAGGTTTCCGATGAAACCCAGGACGGGGATTTGTAAGTCAGCTCGCCATTACGTAACAGAGTACCTGAGGGTAGTTATCTTAGAGTAGAAATGATTTGTTTTGGCTCCTGGTTTTGGAGGCTCCAGTCCAAGAGCAGGTAGACTCTGCCTCAGTGTCTCTGGGGGTGTATGCCACATGGCCACAGAGGGCAGGGTGTAGCAGAGGGACTGCTCACCTCATGGCAGGAAGCAAACAGAATGGGAACCTAAGGACTTCTTACCAGCCCCAACCTCCTGAAAGTGCCACCCCTTCCAACTGCCCCACCCTGGGGATCAAGTCTCGATCATGTGGGGTTTTGGGATATTCAAGTCCACACTATAGCAGGCATCCCTGAGAACCCCTAACACAGTCCAGGGTGTGACCCGAGGAGTCTTCAAATCAGGGGGAAGGAAAGGAAGACATGTGACCCTGTATGTGTCCCTCTCTGACTCTCCTGTTCAGCACACAGAAGTGTCGCTTTGCTTCATCCTCTCTAGTCTACGGTGACAGTTCAGATGGACACCACCCATAACCAAACCAACACTCGGATCCAAACCAGTCACATACAACAAGAGTAGGGCCAGCAAATCCTCTTTAAGTGTATTTTACTATATTCACTGGACAACAGCAAAGTTGACCCATAAGTCAAAGACATAACGGAGGATAAATGACCTCCAATCCAAATCTGAAAGTCGGGGGGCAAGGCCTAAATCTCCGACAGAAGACGGTCTTCAGGAAGTCACAGGAACATGAGATGGGGCACAGGGAGATGTGACTTTTTTGCCTACTGTGCATTTCTCGGGTGGGAAACATGGGGTTGGGGAGAACCAATAGATGTTGCCATTGCTGGAATTCTTCGCGTTTGTGATTGACCAAAGTCCATAGCCACCTGGAGTGCTGGATGTGGCAGAGTGATCTGAATTGACATGAAGGCCCAAGGTGCTATGAAGCAGATAGTATATTAATTGCTTTATAAAAACCCAGGAAATTCTGACTTTGGGAACACATGGAGCCATGAGGATCCTGGCATAGGACTGTGGACTTGAAGAGTCAGAATAGTATCCAGTGCTGCATCAAGTCTCCTGTGCTGCTGCCCACCAGGTACTGGTCACTTCCCCCAGAGGCCCACACTTTCCACTGACGGAACGTGGGGTGCTTTGATCCCAGTCTGTGATCCACCCAGGACCAGTGTGGGTGACAAAAAACACTCACCCTAAGTTAAATCACTGAACTCCTGGAGAAAGACAACAGTTGTTTGTTTTTAATAAATTATTTCATGGCCATTTTAATATTATCCCATGTTCTTAAAATTTTGATTCAATAAATATCATTTTAAAATTCCTAACTTCTTTATATAGAAATTAACTGAAGTAGAAATGATACTCCAAAATTTCTAGAAACCTCTTTGTATAGTCATATTCTGAAGTTTGGTGTTACTATCTATAGTCAAAGGAGAAAACCAGAGAAGTGCCAAATCTATGTGGGAAATTATTATAGTAGGATGAACAATAATCCACCTTTGGCAAAGAAAGGCTGTCAAGGAAAGTGACTGAGGCTTTTAATTCCCTGGTCTGAAAACATCCCTCTGCAGCTGATGCAAGGGCTTCTGGGGTGGCTGCTTGGCTCCCCACAGGTACCCCCGATGCCTGACATTGCATGGCTGCTGACAAACCATATCAAGTGCCAACGCTCACTGTGTTTTAGTGGCAGATGACTCTTGGCACTGGAGAAGAGTGACTCACACAATGGAAGCAGGCTCTATGTGCATCTCTTAGTTTAAGAGGAGATTGAGGGTTTAAGAAATGCAGATGATTCTGTCTGCAGGAGCATAAGGAACAGACAAAAGGAGCAGGGAAGAGAGTTTTGTCCCTGTGCTTGTAGGTGCCCCGCACCCAGCTCCTTGAACACCAGCCTGTTTGGTGTGTGTCCCGTGGAGGGTGAGCCAGTCACCCAGAGTAGCCAAGCAACAGCCCTGGCCTCTCCCGGCCGTCCTGCCCTGGTGGGGAGGCACAGGCTTTCCCAGAGGGGTCTGGAGTCTCGTCTAGATCTGTTTGGGCACAGGGTGCGGAGGAGCTGGCGAGAAGCAGCACTGCAGGGGTCAGGCACATTCTGGGTGTCAAGGTTGGACCCCGTGTCGGCACAGAAGAGAAGCCTGGGAAGAGCAGAGGCCAAGCCACCACAAGGCAGGGGAGCTGCTGGCGGGGACTCACAGGCCCCCTCCCCAACTTCTCTCTGCTCCGTGGCTGCATCCTCCACACAGTAGAGAGAACCCTTCACCCAGAAGGGAACAGGGTTTCTGGTTAATCTACCATTCAGTTCCCACAGCTTCGGTCCATCCTGGGGACACCAGCCCTGGGGAAGACAGCCACCAGCCTGGGAGGTCCAAGGCCCTGGGCCAAGCACCGTGACTTCAGGGACCTGGCTGTGCTCCTGCTGCAGCCCACCTACTTGCTGTGGGGGAGGCAGCCACTGGGGGACAGTTCCCAGAGAAGAGGCAGGTGGGGCATCCAACCTAGGGACTCCCCTACACATTCACATATGCATCCCCCAGGGTGCCAATCTGAGAGGTAACGCTGGCCCCAGGGCTGGGTGGGACGGTGGAGCACCAGACATGCAGTTCAGCACCCAAGAGACTGCGGGTGTCTCCATGTCTGACTCAGGTGATGTGAAGAGACAGTAGAGTCAGCGTGCACAGGATCCTGGTCCTGCAGCAGACCAGGTGCCAGATGAGTCTTGGAACAAGCCTGCCCCACCCCGTGGCCTTGCCTTAGGAGGAACGTCCCCGCTGTTGATGAGCACACAGGTGTTGACATGAGCCAACTTGACGTTCACGCTCCTGCCCTACGTACAGGGAGCTCTGGTGGGAGGAGGCTCCCCCTGGCTCAGGGGAGGCATGGGGCTCCTGCTTACCTACCCTGCTGCCCACCTGCCCATCCAGCTCCATGCCTTCCCCACAGGACTCCCTTCGTGCCCAGCTCCTCTCTGATTAAAAAACAAAAGAGGAAAGTGAGAGAGAGGGGTGAAGGGAGGAAAGGGGATGCAGAACCTGAAGAGAGGAATGTGTCTGTGTGTCTTTCTCTGCGTGTCTCCTTCAGGCACAAGGCTGAAAGGATGCATCGCCTTGGGGAGCTGCAGAGAAAGTGAAAAGCAAGGTCTTCGAATCCAAGCATTTCAGTCCCAAGGGAAGGTGGCCAAGCACAAATACTGAAGGAAGACATCACTGTAAATGCACGTGGATCCTTCAGCTGTGCCACGCCTTGGACTGGAGTGTCAGGATGATCTTTCCAACAGTTAGTTTCCCAGTGGGAAATGAGACAGTGAAACTAAAACACTTAGAATAAAAGCAAGAGTTGCATTATTTATCGATGATGATTTCAGGTTCTCAAACAGCTGATTTTACAGACTCTTCCTGCGGGCACCAAACTCTGAAGGTCTGCCAGGGACGGTGAGGGGTGTTCTCACTGGAGCACACCCACGTGGGATAATGGAGACGTCTTTCGACGTGATCAGAGAGGTAGAATCCTGCTTTCCTCAGCTCTGTGGAGCAGACGCTGAGTTTCAAATTAACCTAAACTCTTGAGAGAAGGTCATTTTCCTGATTTCTTTGTTTCTGAGTTTAAAATGTCAATTAAACATATAAATGGAAAGGCCGGACACAAATCTTCATGTGTGGCTGAAAATAGCTGCGCTTGCTATGAACATCTATGAAGCCTCCACCTAGTTTGACTTCTGTGTCTCCCCTCTGCACTGGGTGTCATGCTGTCGTCTTAAACTCAGTATTTCCAAAAGCAAGCTTGTGTCCACCCCTGTTCCCTCACTTGGACCTGTCACCCTGTGCTCGACGGGCACACTCTCCTCTCCCACTGCAGTGCATTGGTGCCAAGTCTCATGACGTCTACCTTCTAAGCACGTCTTGCTTCTGTAAGCAGGCCGCTTCCTCTGTGAAGTGCAGGTGGTCAGCATTGGCTCCTGCTGGTCACCGCAGTGGCCTCTGCCCCACCCAACATTTCTACCACGCCTGAGGCCACTGTCCTCCATGTCCTCCATAAGCCACTAGCACCTGTTCTCTTGGAGACGTCCCTGCACCCTGTTCCTGTTCCCGCTGATGAGGATGTGGACAGTCTCTTGAGGCCTCCCGAGAGTGTCACCTACTTGTCCTCCGGTGGCCATCACCTCCTACAGAAGTTGCCCTGCACCCGTCAGGCAGAGCCACTCTGCTCCTCCCGAGCCTCCGTAGGCCCGGACCTTGACGGGAGCTCCAACCTTGCTGCGCTTCAGCGGCTGGCATCAAGCACTCCGTTCAGACCGAGCCCTGCCCAGCACCTAGAGCAGCGTGCGCCACACAGCAAGTCTCAGGAAAGCAGGCTTTCAATGAGTCAGCGGGGCCATGAGGGGCAGGAACGGTGAAGGGCTCAGGCGGCTTCATGAAGTTCAGCTCCCCCCCCCCTTCCTACCTGTGGCCAGTACCCTGTCCGTGACTTACAGCACCACTTTTCAAAATCCATTTTTTTTTTTTTTTTTTTAACATTCTCAAACATGAGTCACATAAAATCTGGGAGGGAATTTTTTAATGAAGTATCTTTTGAACACTACCAATTTTATTTGCCTAATATGTGTGACTCTTATTGCAAACCATTGAAAATGTCTTAGAAAAAAATTCTGTCACATTGAGTTAAAGTGTAGGTTATACAAGCATGTATGATGTGAATCCATCTTTATTTAATGTGAACATATGTTGAATATATACTTGAATGAACCACAAGAATTGACAGTAAGTCGTTCCCTAACCGGATCCTTATCCTTGACATAGGATTAAGGGAGGCTACATTATCTGCATTTTGGAAATCTATACAGTATAGTCGATGTGTGTTAATGCTTAAGAAAAAGGATAATGAGAGTTTTGTAGGTTTTTCCCACAAACCAGCAGGATCTCTTCAAAAGCTCACTATGAATAATCATTTGTTTCTGGTCCTTCCTCCCCAGACTTCTGAATTCTGTATTCTCTTCATGGTTCCTATAAATGATTTTTCTCTGCTCCATAATTAACTGTGCTCCTTGAATCTTCCTGGCTTATTTGAGTCTGATCATGCAAACACACGCAGCCAATTCCAGGGCTTAGACCATCACCATCCCAAAGGAGAGAGTGGCTGGACACAGCAGGGTCGCAGTCCCTCCCTCTGGGGCTGACTCCTCTGATGCTTTCTGAGCAGAGAAATTATCCTGGCTTATAGGAGGCCACAGGCTAGTGGACAGGGGCATCCTTGGGAGCTTCAGATTTCTTCACTGACCAGCTCCCTGTTTCATATAAACTCTTCCTAGAAACATCTGAGGCATTATTGTGCTATAGTTTGTCCAAAGTCACCCCTAAATACCCGTGACTTCCACTGCAGTAATATTGCACAGCCTTAAAATTTGGGTAGATGTGAAGGTGTGGCAAGTGGAAGAAATAAATTTAAGACAGGCTGTTCATAATTTGGAATCAATACACATTATAATATGGTTCCATTAGACTTAAATCAAATTAATTGTGCTGTCAACATTTTAGCCTCAGAGACCACTCAAAGATGGCTAAAAGCTATTTATCAAGTGTGATCAACTTCACCAATTTAAGCCAAATGTTGACCACATGTGGAACTGAAAAGCCACTCAGGTTTTTGACAATTGAGAAGTGGCTGAGACTCTATACTTCCCTCAGACAGAGTCCCTGGAAACCTGCAGCTTGAGAGCATACTGACTGAGGGGTTTTTGTACAGAACACTCTTAGAACTAGCTTTTTGTGGGGAATATTACTTTAGTGTTAGAGGGAGAATATTTAATTTTAAAACATGCACATTAGAAATCATCACCCAGGAAACAGATCTGAGTCCTGTGCAAATTCCTAAAAACTTTTACCCAATTTCCTGGAAGTTTACTAAATTATGGATTTCAACAAAAAAGCCAGCTGCCCCCGAAGTATTATAAACATAGTCAAATGAAACACAAGTACTTGGCCACATCTAGCAACACTGATGTCAGAACATTTGAAGAGATTTCCTGTTCTGTCCCACCGATTCTAGTGAACTGGATAAATGAGGAAGCCAGGGACGCCAGGGAGGCCCCCGGATAGCCTTCCTTTTGATTAATTTTCCTTTTCTCTCTGTACTTGTCCTGAGCCACACCCACACCCCCAGCTGCAAGGCACCGAGTGGGAGTTTGACTCTGTGGGCATTTTATCACCAGCATCTTGCCCCGCACAAGGTGTAGAAATGGCTGAATAAAGAAGGGGGATGCCTGGAAATCACTGCTGCAAGGAATCTGATGTCTCACGGAGCCCTCGGGCCACGGGGCATGGGGCCTACAGAGCAGCTGCTCCTCCCTTCTCTTTCCACTGTGCAACAGCCACAGGGGTGGCAGGTTCCCTGCTGCCATGACAGGGCAGCCGTGTGCTCCCCTCCTGCACCTTCCGCTCCCTGCTCCCAGCACCTCCGTTCGGATTCAGGCAGCAGGACACCTGGGACGAGCACTTTTTCATTGCAGACACTGAAAACAAAACCAAAAACCATCAAAACTGGGGAAAGCTCTTGCCGCGCTTATTCATTTGCTGTGTTCTCAGGAAAATACAGCATCCTGTCTCCTACCTGCCGAGTCCTGTGCCTGGCATGGTGCAAATTGCTGTTGGCTAGTGGGAACACCAGCCAGCAGAGAAGCACTCCGTGGAGACCTGAAGGAGTGAGCGGATGCCACCCAGCTGACGCTGTCCTAGACACTCACAGCAGATTTCCCCAGCCTTCTCTCTCTTCCTCGGAAATGCAAGAGGCTGACTGATGGAGGACGGAACTGGTGGGAGAGCAGGCTGGCCTGGCAGTTAACTGAGAGGTGCCACCTGCCCACTCAGTTCCCAGCTCACGGGAAGGACCCAGAGCAGCAGCAGCTGGGGACCATGAGCTTCACTGCTGATGGCAGACCCTGGCCTGATTCTGGCGCAGGCCACCAGGGCTCAAAGTGCAATGGCCGCAAGGCTTCCACCCTCATTCACTCCCCACACAGTTCTCGTCAACCTCAACTGCCCTTCTCTTTTCCCCCTTCAGAGCAAAAACTCAAAATCATCATCTTGACAACATAGAAAAAAGATGAGACCACCTCGATGATGAGACATTTGGTGTTTTGATCACTGATCGTGAAACTACAGAAGCTGGCAGATGCCACGTTTAGGTGAAGGAGAGAAGTCTAAGTTGGCTAATGTGGTCAACTTGCCTATGGTTTCTTGAAAGAGTTCGAAGACTTCCAGTTACTAAAGGGACTGAGTGGCTGGATTTCTCTTTACCTTGTAATTAGAAATGGTCGCATTCTTCTGAATGACAAGAATGGAATCCTGGAAACACCAACCAGAAAGAAAGATGACCTACGAAGGTCCACTTGCAGCCCGACAGGTCTGAGAGCAATCTCTGAAAGGAGCAAAACTGTTCCTTTAACCTCACACCTCCAAACATAAATGTCAATGCTTCAAACCTGTGCATTCTGGTATGTCCTGTCACAGATGGCAAAGACCCCTTCCTGCCACGTGAGTTGGTTTGTCTACTTCATAAGTCCTGAGGGTTTGACTTCAGAAACCCTGGGGTTAACCCTGTGACTGCTCCTTGAATGCCTGTCACTTTCAGACAGCTCCTTCATTCCTGGGCACCAGGCAGAGGCCTCCCTGAGATGGCAGAGACACTCCGTGAAGCATGACGTGAAGTGCCTGACACCTGCCTGGTGCTGGCAGATCACAGCTGTCTTCACCTGGGAATCGTTTCCACTGAACTTTATTTTTGGTAGTCATTCAATTTTTGAAAACTCTGAGTCTCCCCCTTGAGAAATGCAAATTTAAATTTGGTAAAGATGAAACAAAAAAGGAAGAGAAGGAGGAGGAGGAGAAAAAGGGAAAGGAAGAGAGAGTGTGACGGACGTGAGGTCTGCCCCAAAAGCCCACGTGTGAGCCAGGGCAGGCAGCTCAAGGGAGAAATGACGGGTTGTGAGGGTCTTAGCCCAATCAGTGGATTAATCCCTGGTGGATTAACTGAAGTGGTAGGGGGGCTAGAGGAGATTGGAATTGGGGTGTCTGCAGGGTAGAGCTTTTGTATATGGAGAGTGGAGTCTCTCTCTCTCTCTCTGCTTCCTGATGATGCGAGCTGCTTCCCTCTGCCACGCTCTTCTGCCCTGATGTCCTGCCTCACCTGGAGCCCCAAGGAATGGAGCCCGCCTTCTGTGGACTAAGACCTCTGCAACCGGGAGTACTCAGATAAACCTTTCCTCCTCTACAATTGTGCTGGTCAGATCATTTAGTCACAGCAGGGAAAAAGCTGACTAAAATAGAAATAAAGAAAGGAAAAAGAAAGAACAAACTTGTAATAGAAAAGTTCCGCCACAAACTATCAGATAGCATGTTGAAATTTTTGACGAGTCTTTGGTGGGGAAATAGGAATGCAAGAAGCTTTAGCTTTGGGCAGATACTAGGAAGTTGCTGTGTGATTCATGAATGTCAATGCTAAGCTGCACTTCCTGGGTCCTGTGTGCATCTCCTCAGGCTTCCCAGCCCCTCTGGCAACGTCCCGTCCCGTGTCCACTGAGCAGCTCAGATGCTGGCTGGCCACAGCCCCTTTATCCTGCCTCACCCACGGAGGCTGTCTGTGAGCACAGAGACCCCCGTCCACACATCGCACACGGAGGTGGCTGTGTTTTTATTAGCTTCACTTTTTCCCCCAGACAATCTACTCTTGTCTATTTATTGAGGAAAAAAATTAATTTTAATTTCATTCTCATCCACTGAATTTTTCTGGACACTGTTGTGGCCTAGTTGAAGGGTGTTCGTTTGTCAAAGGTGGAATCTGCATGCGTGCTGTTCGGGCAGAGGCCCTGCTGCTGGGAGGAGACCTGTCTAGACCACACTTGAGCCGCCCCGGGGCTTGGTGCCAAGGGCCCTTCCTCGTGTCTCCTGGTGAACTGGTTCGTGACTGCACAAGAACGGATGGAGCAACCGGAAGGCACGTGGGTCTCAAGCTGTGTGGTCCTCACACCCCAATTCAGGGCACCTGGAAAGGCCGGCCACACTCTGGTTCCTTGACATCTGAGCCAGGACAACCGAACGCTTGCACTCGAGCCATCCTGTGTTCAGCCTGAAGAGTCCAGCTGGGCCCCCATGCCCTCTGGGAGGCCGTGCAGCAAAGAGCAACAAAGACAAACTGCCTGAGGCCACTGGAAAACTAGTGACCTACGGCTCTGTGTCCAGGCCCTCCCTGGGCTCCTGTGCACTGCTCCTCTGCCCAGGCAGTCAGTAACTGCATGGCAGGCTGAGGCGCCTGTGCCCTGGGCCCCCCTGGCATGAGGCCTTCAGGAAGGGAGGCTGAGCCTCTATGGTGCTGCCTCCAAGGCACCAAGGCTGGTGCGCAGCCTCCACCCAAGTCGCCCAGAGCCAACCTTCATCTCTCCGTCGTCTTAAAATTCCTATCTGTCCTCACAATTTTCTTACTAGGATCTTCCCTTTAAAATTAAAGAAAATGAGAAATCCTTTCTTTGCCAGAAGTTCTAGAACATTATAGTCATAATTTTGATCAGTTTCAGAGGAAAAAGAAGGCTCCTAAACAGTCTCCGCCAGCTCCCAGGCAGCCTCTGTTCCAATTTCTGGTTATCACAAGGTCACAAGCAAGTTTCCACGAGATCAGCCTTGGACTGTCATCTTTTGCTCTTGATCTTGTTCACAGCATCGTGTTTAGTCACAGAACCGATGACACAGATCCCATCAGGTGATGCTGGGGCCCCATTACCACACAGTGGCAGGATGGCCGTCCCTCTGTCCCACACTCCCTCCAGGTGTGCAGTGAGTGCTGGCTTTGCCAGGCCACGTGGCCAAGACTGAGGGAACACTGTTGTCTACAAGGGCCCCTCTGGTCACACACAGGGTGAGGCCCACCATGGCCCAAGGAGTTCCTGACAGTCGGTGTAGAGAGGGGAGAGGCAGAGACCCAGGAGGCTGGGGGCTCAGGGAGGAAGGCCAAGGAGGCGGGAGGAAGGAGGATGTGAGGGGATCACAGCAGGGGACGTGGGGGTACAGGGGGAGAGGCAGGGAGAGAGAGGGAGCCTGGCAGCACCACAGGGCAGGGAGCGGGCAGGGCTGAGAAGCAGGTCAGGTCAAGGGTGCCCACTGGTGCAGCTTCCCACAGCCCACCTGCCAGGTGGTCCTGGGGAGGGTCTGCCCAGGCTGGGCACGTTCTCACGCACTGCTTCCCCTCAGACACACACCCCAGGGAGACACAGGACCTAATGTGGCTCTGACCCAGAATCAGCAAGCACAGGAAGGGCTGGTGCACTGGCTCTTCCCACCCTTGCCCGTCATGGCCACATTCCCAGGGTGCCTCTCCATGGCCAGCAGCAGGGCCAGGAACACCACACAGCTCTGTCTCAAGCAGTCATCACGCCACCCAGGGGCCCTGCCCAGTGTGCACGGAGCAGGAGCAGGAGACCACTCCCGGGCGCATCTCCACCCAGATGCCCAAGGAGTCCTCTCAGTAAGTCCTGAACAAAGATCTCTCTCCAACCCAGGAAAAGGCCTAGCTCACCCCGACAACAACCTACAGAACAACCCAAATGCAGGAAAGCGCTTCCGTTCTTAGGTGGATTGGGGACACCCGTGTTTTAGGGTTACAAGAAGATGATGATACCACGAGACAGGCATTGCTGATTTTGAGGCATGCTTCAAGACTATTGTCTTCCTTAATAATTTAAAAATTAGTTAGAAAACCTGAATCTTCATGAATTCCAGGTGCTGAGGAATGTGGTCCAGAGAGGAAGCATCAAGATCTCGCCTCAGTGCAAGGCACTAGGCCCTGTGAACCCAGGCTGCTCCTGGCTTTGCTTTTGCAGAAGAGAAATGATAAAGGTCAGCATCGAGATGAGGAAGACTGACAAGAGAAACACTCTGGCTACAGGAAACATTCTCGGCTTCCTCCTGAGCTGGAAGCATTCACAAAGGGAAGCAGGCATTGCTGTTTAATTAATGAATTTATGAATGTCTGCTATTATAGGTGAGGCTTGACGGCAGGTTTACAGCATAAACAGAAAACAAGCAAACTCCTTGCTGAGAATTGCGAAGTCCACAGGATTTGAACACTATTTACTACCAATCTGAGACCTAGTTAGTCTAAAAAACCATGTGTAATCTGGGGGTCTTGGGACAGAAGTTGAGGCAAGGTTAAAAAAACAAATCATGTAGCCAAGCGTTCAAATCCAGCACCTTGAGGGAGGCAGGCCCCTGGGGCCTTGGAACCTCTGCCTCTCACGCTTCCTCACCCTCACACCAGGTCAGGGTCTGCAAGGCTGGGCAGAGTGTGACTGCTGGCCCTCCAGGGCTTCCCCCTGGACTGCAGCATGGCCTGTCCTATACAAGGAAAGAGCTTTTGCTCTGCAAGGAGACAGGAGGCTCCTGGAAGGTAGCCCATGGATGTTGCGTCAGGACAGTCGATGAGTCACAGAGACTCAGTGTCTTGTGTGTAGCTCTAACACTGCTGAGCATCCTGGTCAGAAATACTGTTTCCAGCTTAGAAGTGAAGAAGCAAAACTGAGTGACAAGCCACAGGGAAAACGGAACTGTCAGCTGGCCTTGCTGTGTGTGCCTCTTTCGCAGCCAGTGCTTTGGGGACTGCTCCACCAAAGCTCCTCCAGCCTGGCCTCCTCTCCAGAAGACCCCCAGCGGCCACCGCCCCACCCGCCGTTGAGTGGGAGCTACACACGTGCCTAACACCAGAGAAGCAGCGCCACCTCCCACAGCAGGGGACGCAGGGCGAATCACAGCTCCTGAGTCTCCTGAGCCTCTGTTCTGCCCCTCCCACCTGAGCTCAGGTGAACACCAGGTCTCCACCTGCACGCACAGAGGCAGGAAGCCCTGTGGGGTACAAGCTCCCCACAGCTCGGGCACAGGCGGGGCTGCACTCCATCTCCACGAGGAGACCTCTGAGCACCAGGATTGTCACACGGTGTGGAAATGCTGTCTTGGGAAGCTGGGCCAGTGGCCCGAGGCCCTTGTCTTGAAGATTCTGTCCTGTGGACTCTAAGGACCCGATGTTCATTTCCACTGTGGGCCACACCAGTGACCACCACACACAAGTAAATGGGGAGCTGGTCACACTCCAGTGCTCCTCCGCCCTGTGAAGAGTGGACCTGGTGCAGGTGGAGAAGCCCCCAAGTCCCAAGGCTGTCATGAGGCATTTGTCCCCAGCAGCCTGCAGTTGCTAGGCCACTAACAGGCAGAATTCACTCGCCTGGGCTTTGAGAAGATGTAGGAAAGCTAAAACCCTCCAGGGCCCGTGGGCCCACATGGCATCCGAGGGCATTTTATTTACATAAAATAGCACCGCACAACTTTGCAGACGGATTCTTCTCTAATAAACACGTAGTAGGTCCCTTCTGGCAGGAGATGATTGCCCAGGGCAGGAATGCACCTCTGAACACACTTTTCCTGTTTTTTTGAGTCTCTGTTCTTTTAAGAACCACAGGGATCGTTTTCTTATTAACAAGAGCCCCTACTCCTTTTGATCGGGTTTCTGGGGACTGGTAGACATCCATCGCGCCTTCTCTCATCCTGCTGTTCTCTCTCCTCCTCTTCAAGGAGTCCTATTCAGGATGGCTTTATTTTATTTGTTTTGCTTTTTCACTTTAAGACAGAAGCAAACCAGTGAAAACACACAGAAGCATCCAGTGCCAGGAGGAGTGCCAGGGCTCCTGCTTTGTCTCTCTCGGAAGCTCCAAGGAGCACAGGGCACGTGGGGACTCTTCACTTTACACCCCAGGAGCGTCTCTAAGACCTTGTTCCTCAAACCAAACCGGAAATGCTTCGCTCCTGCCCGGGCCACTTGCTCCCCTGACCACCAGCCGGGGAGCAGGAGGTGGAAGGAGCGTTCTGGAGGAGGCGACGCGCCCGCTCCCTTCTGTCTCCGTCTGATGGCAGAGGTTCCTCATTGCCATCCTGACACAGCGAATCCCTTAAGTTGCAGATTTGGAATCCCGACTTTACAAAGTCGGTGTTCAAGGCCTGTCTTCCTGGAGGTGTGGGGAGTGCGTGGAGCAGGGCCTTCCCTTGGATGGCCTGGAGACGTATTTGTTGAGAGGAGGACTCCTCCTCCCCAGCCCCATCCAGGACCCTAGCTGGGAACCCCCAACAGTGGGCAGCATGGCCCCCTTTCCTCCGTGAGGTCGGTCCCAGTCAGGAGATGAGAACCAGGCTGTGTAATGTAATGGAGCCGCTGCAGCCGGTGTGCTTCATCTGTTAAGGCCGCAGGTTCACGTGAGGTAGGGGCCGTTCTGCTTGCCAGAGCCTCAGGGACAGGACATGCTGGAGACGGGCTGTCAGGAGAGGAAGCCGCCGGCACCCTCACGTATGCTGGATCGGCCTCCTCCTGCAGAACTTGAGGTGGTAACACAGAGATGGGCGAGGACTCTTCTGGAAGGCACACCTGGCCCTGACGGGTCCACGTCTAGGGCCAGAGTCCATTCCACCTAGTGGGTTAAAACCCACCCACACCACGGATAATCACACACAAGCTGTCAGCTTGCTCTGATTCTCATGTTCACGCATCATCTTCTATTTAGTTAGAGAATTTCAAGTTTATAAAGTGACATTGCAGATGGGCTTTGGACTTCCTGGATGCTGTGTTAGCAACACAACTTGAGATTTCCTTCTCCTTGCTGTGTGGGGCTCGGCCATCCTGGTGGAGGCCCAAGCCCTGGATGTGAGTCCCTCCCAGGGGTCAGCCAGTCCCCGGGTCTCTGGGGTCATCTGCGGGTGCTCCTGCCCTCCTGCAGCGTGTGTCTGCTCAGCATGGTGCTCTTCTGCTTCTGTCTCTTCTTCATCACTTTACTCAAGTCCAGCTGCCTCGTACCAGGTTGTCTGCCAGAGGGGTCATGAGTTCAGGGGGCTGATGGAGGCCGGGCCCAGGGTAGACATGCGATGCCCGGAGCATGCGGCCGGGAGGAGCTTGGAGACAGAGTGGGGCTGCGGGTCGCTCTGAAGCCCACCTCCCCCAGCATCCGCTCCTCCAAGGCTAGAGGGTGAGCAGAAGCCGCACAGTGAACCTGGGGACAAGGGGGCTGCAGTGCTGTGAGGGGCCTCCCAGGACCGTGACCCCACCAAGCTGCAGGTCTGAGGCAGGGTCCCTGGGCAGCCTTGTTTGGCCACAGAGTTGGAATGGTTTAGTTCTTGTTTTTTTCACTCTGTAACTTCCCCTCCTTTTATTGATTATTTTTCTTTCTTTGCCTTCAAACATTCCTTCCCTCACTGTGTCATAAACTATGTTGATTCTGTGTCTAATCTTTTGCCCAAGTTTTGTGTTTGAAGATGTAAGTAAACAGTTGCTGCCAGATTTTATTTTAGAGAAAGAGATTGATCGGGGTCCTAGTCTGCGGAGGTTGTAAACTAAGGAGACCTGAAGTTCTGCTCAGTCTGACTTAGGTGCATCTTCCATGGCCCTTGTTTTTAAAAATGGCGTCTTGCTCAGACTTCAGGGGAAGAGGCTGAGGAACCTCACACGTGCCAGCCCCCCCCCTGCCACAGTCAGACCGGATCTGAGCCGGGAGTCACAGGCTCCTGCGGCTTCCAGAGCAACCCCGCCCCTTCCCACAAGTGCGACCTCACTCAGGCCCTTGGGGGGAATAGCATTTCACTTGAACATCAGACCATCCCGTTCACCATTTCCTATAGTAACTGAAAAGCCCACATTAAGGGGATGCCTTCCGCTAAAAGGAAATTAGGCCAGGAAACTGTGAATGTAAACTGGGGTTTTCGAAGATTTTTTGACCTTTGCTATTCTTTATGTGAAGCAGTTTGTTTTCTTTTTGACATAGTTTTCCACTGTTTAATTGAAATATAACTCACATTCCGCGAAGTTCATCCTGTTAAAATGTTCAATTCAGAGGTTTTTAGTCTATTCAAAAGATTGTGCGACCATCATCGCCAATTCCAGAACATGTTCGCCCACCCACAAGGAGAACCCCAAGCCTGTTTTATTTCTCCCCTTGCGCTGCCCCACCCGTGAGTCATCAGGCGCACGGCAACCTGTTTTAATCAGCGTTTCTTCAGGACGCCGATGACCCTGGGTGGCGCTAGGTCGGCGTAGCGGGTGCTCCAGCCTAGGAGGCCTGGGTTCTGCGCCAGTGGCTCCTGCCTAGAGCGGGTGCGCAAGCAGGCCTGAGACTGCCCCTCCTCTGTGACGGGTCGCAGCACTGCTTAGCAGGGTCCTGGGCATGCGGGAGGCTCAGGGCCCACTGGACACCATGTGAGGAGCGAAACCCAGCCCTGTGCTCAGAGGGCTGCCTCGTCAGCCGGGCCTCCCTGCCCTGCGCCGCCCAAGGCTGCCCCACATCCAGCATGACTGTGTGGCTGCTGGCCTAGCCTCCCGCTCCTCCGCCGAGAGCAGCCTGCAGTGCAGAAGCAGGACTGACCGGAGGCCCTCTCGGGCTCCAGGCAGCACTGCACTGCGAGGTGGAGACTTCTGCAGCCCTGCAGGCAGCAAAGCCGATAGCACTCCCCTTCGGGAAGGCGGACAGAGCTGAGGCATCGCGGAGCAGCGAGCCTCGGCCCTGAGGAAAGCCCTCCCTCCGCACGTCCCCATCTGCGAGCCAGCTGGTGCCCTTCCCTTCAGCAGCAGCCTCAGGTGGCGTCACCTGGGCTCGCTGAGCTGCAGTCCTCAGTCAGACCCCAACTAGGTCCTGCCTGGAGGGACCTGGGAGCTGTGATCAGAGCATCAGGTGGACTTGAGGCTAGTCAGAGGGGACCTTCCCAGGGGCCTAGATGTGCAAGTGAGGCTTTGGCTCCTGAGCCGAGTCCCCAGAAGCCTTGTGGGGTTGACCAGCACTGCCAGCTGCCGCCATGCGTGAGCCAACATGAGTAATGAAGTCCTAATACATGTATGCATGCACATGCCTGCACACACACACACACACACACACACACACACACACACACACTCTACTTACAGACATACATATACACAGGCAGAACATGCACACATACACATAACACAAATGTGTGCGTTTACACTCACATTACATGTACTTGTGTGTTTGTATGCACAGGGGTGTGTACTGTCTTGTGGCATGTGTGCACATGTGCATGCATATAGAAATGTGTTTATATAAATGGGCATGTGTATGAAAGTGAAGATAGACACGCACACGTGCCTGTATACACAAACATGAGCACAGACGCACACACACCTCACACAGACATGCGCACACATATAATGTTGATGTAACTATTTTCCTCAGCTTTCCCAGAGACTCCTGTGCAACAGTGTTCATCTGCTACTTGCTACAGGCAATTTCTCTCTGGGACAATGGCACAACACAGGCCTGTCCAAAAGGAGAGTGAGACATGACAGCCCTTGTTTCTGACAGCTCTACCAGACCCTTTCCTCGCTCAATCCTTACTCTGGGGTCCTCAGGCCACCGGTTCCCTAAGGCCACCACCAACCTGCTTCCTAACTTGGTTCTCAGCCTGTTGGGATATAAACAAGGTATCTTCACCTCCTTAAAGACTGGGAGGCTACCCTGCACATTACATGTCGGAAAACACACCAAAGAAGAAGGTAGCACATGGCCAAGTCCGGACCCTGTGACCCTGCCATCAGCGAACTGGTAGACGGAGCTGCTGGTCAGAGCCTCCGGGTCCTCTTGGGATATTGAGGCTGCAGCCACTGTCCTAGCCAGAAATGCGGCTGTGGCCAGCTCAGGTGCTCCCAGGAGCCCTGACATACTTGGAGGAATAGGGAGGGTGTACTCCATTGGATAAGTGGACACTAAAACACTCCTTGCATTCTGTTGAAAACTTGTGCGAAGAACAGTTGAGTTGCAGAATTGACATCTGGCCTGACGTGCTCCCAGAAGAGGCCAGCCTGAGACCAGCTGGCCAACCTCCCAGAGGTCAGTAATGTTCAGTGGGGACTCTGGGACTCCACACCATTCTCCCCAGAAAGGATAGAAACTAATCTCTTCTCCCACTTTGTCCTTTGAGGGAGATGTAGAAGGGCCAAGGCAGCCAGGGTAGGGTGGCCAGTGAGGGGTCAGGCAGGGCCAGAACAAAGGAGCATGGGAGGGTCTCCTGATGAGGTCAGCCTCCCGCCTGAGGAAAGTGGACACAGTGGGGGACCCGATCAGACAGACACTCCTGTACTCTGCTCCTAGGGGGGACCCAATGGAAAAACTATAACAGTCTCATGGACAGAGGGGGCATCAATCAATAGTGGTGAGGAGCACGTGGACAGGGAGGAGATAAGGAGAGGAGGAAAGTCCAGAGACCTTAAAAGAACAGGCCAGAACTCCCCTCTCCCATGGGACTCCCAGCTCAGGGCCCCTTCTCCTAGGAGAAGTCTGTCTGTATCTCTGTCGCCTTGGAATGCGCCTGCTGCTTGCTCGCTGTCTCTGTCCTGCTCTTCAGGTCTCTGCTGAATGGAGACAGTGAACCTGGTGCCCTCCACGGGTCCAGCTCGTCCTCCATGCTCCCTCTCTCAGGTTGGGTCCACAGCCTTGTGCTCCTTTGCCGCTCTCTGGTTTTGTCACACTTGTCTGGCCTTGACCTCCCACGCCGCCCTCATGTCCGAGTCCTGCACTGAGTCCTGCCAATGCCACACCCTGAGTAGCTCAAATCTGCCTACTTCTCTTACCCCACACCTCCAAGCCCTGGCCCAAAGGCCATCACTTCCTTCTGGACTATTCCGAGGCCTTTTATTCCCTCCAAATTTCTCTCCAAGCTGTAGCCAGAATAAACTCCCCAAATGGAAACCTGATCTGCCATAACGCCTTCTCCCTGGCTGCCCTTTGTTCTTAGGATCAGGATGAAACAGGTCTCAGGCCTGGTCCACATCCTTCCGAGCACGTCACCTCCCCTCCACATGGTGGCCACACTGGCCTTCCAGCAGCTGTCCCCATGGCCCACTTGGCCCCAGCCAGTTCTGCACTGCTGTTCTCTGCCTGGGACACCCTGACCTCTTCAGACCTTCCCGGGGGACTTCCTCCAGTGTCCCTCCCTCACAGAGCTTCTCCAAGAAACGCCTGAAGCATCTGCTGAGTGCTCAAGGCTGCAGGAGTCCCAGGGCATCTAGGAACAATGGAAACCATTGTCACCTGGAAGCACCTGCCTCTTCTTGGGTCACAGAGCCTGGCTTGATAGGTGGAGTGATGAGGGCAAGCCTGTGTGCCTGGACCCCAGGGCAGAGTCCTGGGAGGCTGCACACAGGGTCTGCACTTGGAAAGATGTCCCAGCTGCAGGGTGGCAAGGACAAGGGCAGGGGCAGCGGCAGGGCACCCTATGGTGCTGTGGGTTGTGCCTTCCCCAGGCGCTGCCTGCTGCGTCTGCGAGTGGTGCCCTGGTGGTGGTGTCCTCACAGTGGGAAGCCCTGTGGAGGGGAAGCGATCACAGGCATAAGGTCCCCAGGGAACAGTTGTGGCAACCCAGGGGAAACCACAGGAAGTGCGGGGAAAGGAGACCGACTTCCGGGAGCCTCGTGGAGGTGGGAGGGAACGGGCCGCATGACAAGATGCCGCCTCCCACCTGTTGAAAAGGCATTAGGCAGAGTCTCCAGGACTTGGAGGGACCAGGCCCGTTGTGGGCTGCGGGGGATGCGGGTGGTGCTCTGCAGAAGACCAGCGGGGAGCCCCCACCCTTGCCCCTCCTCCTACACAGAATCTCAGGCCTCCCACCAGAAGAACAGAAGCTGTGGAGCAGACAGCAGGAGACTCCAGGTCACTGCAGAGGGAGCTCCCATTCCCCAGGCACCTGCGCCCCAGCAGGTGTGCGCTGAGTCCAGGCTGAGGGAAGAGCCCCAGCTGAGTCAGAGCTGTGCACTTGGTCCTAAGATCCTGCTCTTTCCGCTTTGCTCTCGGTTGTGGTGTAGGAAGGTCTTTGCTTCCCTTGAGGAACATTCACGGAGCTGTACCAAGGGCTCAGCATTGCCTAGCAGGCAAGAGATAGGACCCTGGTCCCCAGAGGGCTTCCGACCTCTGCAGAGCAGACAGCAGGAAGCAGTAGGAGGGGAGGAGGTTTGGAGGAAGGGACAGTACATGTGAAGGGACCTCGAGGAGGCAGAGGCTGACCCAACCTCGTCCCTGTACTAATTCTGTCCAGATCTATCCTCAAGGACCCCTGAGGAAACACCCCCAGATCCCTGCGGTCACCTCGTTCCCAGGAAACCCAGTCTCCAGGACATCCTGCAGGACCTGCACTCTGCTCCTTGCCCACCTGATCCACCTGCTCCACCTTCTCCAGCCACCCGATCTGTGAAGTGTGCCTCACAGAAAAACTCTCAGGTTCTGTTTTATTTGTGCCACTGACCTTTCATTTAGGGGCCTGGAAGAATCCTTGCCTTTCCTCCTCTACTGCCTGTTCAGGGGTCACTCACCCCTTCAAGACCTAGGTTGGTCCCACCTTCTCCAGGAAGTTCCCTGATGCCTGCCAGACCAACATTCTGTCCCACACTCCACTGCTGGGGTCCCTGCAGCCACATGCTCTGCTGTTTTCCCCTTCCCAGGTGTCTGGGACCCTGGAAGACAGTGTGTATTTTTTCACTGTAGCACAACTCCTGCCCAGCACCCAACACATGGATCAAAGGTAACACTTTCCAAATGTCTTTTGTTGTTTTGCTTTTTTTCTTTTCAAGAGCCTGGTATTCTGTAAACTCAGTCAACCGAATGTTCTTTCTGGGACTTTAAATGACTGGTGCCGAAGGGAAGAAGATGTCTAGGTTTTGTTCTCTGGGGTTCCTAAGGTCTCGTCTCTCTCTCCTCTACCCTTGCCCACTATCTGGGCCTGCTTTCTGAGTTGCCGGTGTTGCTCTGAGCTAGTCAGCCCCTCTGCTTCTGAGTTGGTCTCTGTGGTTTGAAGGTAAGAACCCTGATTGGCATATGGCATGAATGAAGTGGGCCACATCCGCAGCTGTCCCTGGGTTTTTCTGAGCTGGTGACCCTGCCCTAGAAGGAAGAACAAGTTCAGTGGAAAGAACACTTGTGAAAGTCTGGAGACTCCTCTTCCACATGGAAACTCCATCGCTGACTTACGCACATGACCTTGAGTGAGTCATTTTGCCACCTACCTTTCCCACAAGGGTGTTGTTAGAATTCATGAGTTAATATTCAAAAGTACTTTGTGCTTTAAATAGTGCCTTTCAGCAGAGGAGCTCAAAGAATTATAATCACCAGAGCTGCACAATGGGTTATAAAGAGATTCCTCAAGAACTGTCACATTTATCTCAAACTTTTAATGAGAAATGGACGACAGTGACAAGTGTTCCCTTCAACAAGTGGTCAAGACATGGAGTGTGAGGCATTTTAAAATAGGAAACATGCACAAAAAGTGTAAAATAGATTTCGTCCAACCCTGTTTTAAATAAGTCAATGAACTACACGAGACCTTTACAAGTTCTAAAGATTTCCATTCTCCAATTTTTATGACAAAATAATTCTAAAAAACTGAAAGGGTGCTGTCTCCCTAGGTCCATAGTGGGAATGGAGGGGGGCTCCTTAGCCTGGTTCAGCACCACTGGCCAGTTCTCTAAGCTTTTCCATCCTCCTCCCTGCTCTATCATCTCATCTCATCTCCATCTCCATCCCATATCCATCATCCCGTCCTTCATCCCCATCTCCATCACCATCTCCATCCCATCTCCATCCTCATCTCTATCATCATCCCCATCCCCATCTCCATCCTCTCCATCTTCACTTCCCACCACCCTCCCACAGATGAAAATCATACTGGACATCTAGAGCTAGTTGTCCTCCACTAAATCAGAGAACCACCTTTACATCTGCTATTGGATGTGTTGGAGAAGGAACACGTGGACATTTTTGAAAGATCTGAAGATCTTTTTTTTTTTTTTTTTTTTTTTTTTTGTGGTGCTGGGGATCGAACTCAGGGACTTGTGCTTGCAGCGCAAAGCACTCTACCGACTGAGCTATCTCCCCAGCCCTTGAAGATCTTGATTGGAAAAAAATCCCTGCTGGGTCTTAGGGGAGCATTCGGTCAGGAGGAACTTTGGAAAAAGGCCGATGTAACAGAGGCTTCATGTCCCAGTATCCCAATAGGAGCATTGTAAGCAGGATTTTGGGGGATTAAACCCAGGGGTGCTTAATCACTAAGTCGCATACATCTCTAGCCCCTTTATTCTTTTTTTTTTTTTTTAAGACAGGGTCTCACTAAGTTGCTTAGGGCCTTGCTAAGTTTCTGAAACTGGCTTTGAACTTGTGATCCTCCTGCCTCAGCCTCCTGAGCCACTGGGATTACAGGTGTGCTCCACCTCACCTAACTATAAGCAGGAATTTTAATTTCACTTAGAAGTAATTCCCTTTTCTCCATTCTAGAGTTGACCCATCTTTTCCCAGAGCATCACTTGCCTATAATTCTCAAAATCGCTTCTATTCATTAACATGTAAGAGAAAGCACATGTCCATTTACAGGCAGCAGCTGAGCAGGACTGGTCAGTCGAACGTGCTGGCTTCCCTCACAAATGACAGTCTCACAAGTCACCCCCACTGTAGGATGTGGATGTGGAAGATACAGGGAGGTTCTGAGAACCTTGTGGGTATACTTTCAGTTGCAGCATATTCTAGAACAGTGCTCTAAAATGATCTTGGTTGCTCATTTCTATCAATAAAATATTTTTTATATACTCCTACTTTGCTGTACTTTTACACAAAACATACAGAGAAAAGTACTAATCTACTAACATCACAGATTCAGTATAAAATGCACCCTAAAACTAGAATTAAGTAAGGAGACCGTGCTTTCTCTCCCCAGTGGGTTCTGAACCCCCGTGGAGTAGAAGCCCCCATGCTAGGGACCACAGCTGTAAAACTTAATTTTGAGAGTGTCTGTCTATACCTTTTCTTACCAGGAGATTCAAAATTCAGCTATTTTCAACTGTATTTAAAGCTGATGGGTTTGGTTCATATTCGTAGTCTTGGGATCTCTGCATGACACCTCGCCCATAGGAGGCATCAATCAACTCATTTAATTTAAGGGCTTCAAAAGGCTGTTTCTCCAATTTACTTCTGTGTTTCAATTTGTTTTCGGATGGTCATTATTGCAAAACCCAGGTGAACCTTGTTTTGCAGCTCACTGGTGAAAACCAATACTTTGATTGGGGCAGAGCAGAGACAAGGTTGGGCCCCCTGAAAAACCCCTGCTCCTGCAGGTTTGGCCCCCCACCAAGTGAATGGACCCCTGCTCCACAGGCCTCCAGCGGAGCAGAGGACTGTGATCTCTCTGCTGCCAGGGCTGGCTGTTCTGCTCTGCTGACATCCAGTTGTGGCTGGCCCCTGCTGGCCTTAGTCTACCGGAAGCACAGGGACATCTCCTGTACTGTGTCCCAGTGTGCACGCCCTCTCTGGCTGTGGGCAGGGACACCTAAAATTAGCTCTGGCCCTGTGAGCCCGTGGCCTCTGCCTGCTCTTTGAACTGGTGCAGTAGTTGATGTGGACACAGCTTCTCCCCTAGGACTGGTGTTATCCCTCCCTCATCCCAACTGCCCAGTTTCTGGGTTTCCCATGGTGTCTGAAGAAAACGTGCTGGTCTTGCCAGGAGGGAGCACACAGCGCTGGGATTAATGAAGCACTCAGCACCCAGAGGCTGTGGTGTGGCTTCTGCCACTGGGTACCTGAGTGGTCAGAGCAGCAGAGCTCAGTTACTGAACCCAGGAACGCGGTGAGAGTCACGCCTGAGGTTCCTTGTCACTGCTCTGACTTATGCCCGTGGATTTGCTAAGGAATACTGCTTGCCAGTGCTCCCCACTTCCACCCGGCCGCTCTGGGAAAAACTGATGGAAAGAAATATATGTGCAATTAGCACAGATTTTACAGATGTGCTTAAAAAAGTGAGCTCGTGTGATATAACAATGGCCCTTTTCCCCCTGAAATTACATACACTTGATAGCTTAATCTAAACAAAATCTTAACATGCTTGTCTTTGACATTTTAAAAACTTGAAAAATAATGTTATACATTTTTTAAAAAATGTTAAGATTGTCACTATCAATCAACCAGACAAAAGCCAGGTAATTCAGACTTAGAGATGACAAGGCTGATCTCTCTATTTTCATCCAGCCTGGTGATATAACAGCAAGACTTCCATTTAATGAGCCACTTAGTGCCACAAATGTACCCATTAGAGTCCCTCAACATTCTGTAATTACTATCATAAGGAGCTTGGCTGTTAAGTCTTTGCATATGCTAAGGAAACGTAGGCATTCATATTTAAATCCAACGCACTTGCAGGCAGGCTAGCGCAGCTCAGCACTGCTCTCCACCCGCCAAGCGAGTTAACAGAGAACCAAGTTCTTGGAAACCTGTCCGGGCCTCCTTGGCGAGAGTGGGGCGCGATTGCAATTGTGGGGAGGTTGCCTGGGTACACGCAGCGACTACTCGGGACTGAGGACAGCAGCACTATCTCACATGGCACTGAGAGGTGAAGTGACTTGCTCAGGGTCACACAGCAAGATTCACACCTGTGAAGGTGGACAGGTGATGGGAGGGACTTGGAGCAAGAGTGGCCACACCCTCTTGCTCTCATCCTGACCCGTCTTAGCCTCACACCAGCTTCACACAATTCATTCCACACCTTGAAAACAGGTGCTTCCTAAATAAGGCTGGAATCAGTGTCCACCTGTCCCTCTGGGAGGCTGCTGCAGGCAGTGAGGGTGTCTCTGAAAGTGAGATGGGGCACACATGGGGTTGGCACGGCAGGCCAGGGCCCACACACACCCGGAACCCCGTGCTTAGCCTGCCTGAGCCCACCGTCAGCAGGGCCAAGCCCCCGGAACTGCCCGGAGCGGGTGAGAGCTCCCACGTCACACAAGGCCAAAGGCCGGGTGGCTGAATGACTGCCAAACAGGACTAGGGACAGAAGTGTGGACACGAGATGTCACTGTGGGCTCAGAGCTGGCCCTGAAAAGATGGAGAGGGTCCTGGAGAGGGGGAAGCCAGCAGAGGCCATTCCAGGCCGAGCCTCACCCCAGAGAAGCAAACAGACCCTGAGTGAAGGAGGAAATGGGTGTCTCTTAGTCCCTTGGGCTTCTTTACAGAAAAGCCAAGACTGGGTAATTTATAATCAGAAAAGCTTTCTCAGAGCTTGGAGACCGGGAAGTCCAGATGAAGGCTCCAGCGTCCCCGGGTCTGGTGAGGCCCGTTTCTCAGAGATGGCCTTCCAGCTGCATCCTCACGGGTGGAAAGGCAGGTGGGCTCTCTCAGGTCTCCCCCACGGGGGCAGGAACCCTCAAGAGCCTCAAGGCGGCTCCTTCCTGGGCTAGCTGGGAGACTGCAGGGAAGCCAGTTACGCAATGTGCAAATGGTGAACGGGCCAGGGAGCAGCTAAGGTGTTCAAGTCGCCCCCTCTCACCTTCGGCAGCAAGCGCCCAGGCTAACACCCCCTCAGGAGCCCGAGTTTGGAAGTATCTTAAAGTTAACAGAAATCTAGAACTTCAAGTTCTTTACATAAGAGTTAGAAGTTCAAAATGTCTTAAAGCCGTGAGGCAGGACAGAGGAGGCTTTTAAACCCTGCTCACTTTGACCTAATGAATTGCGTTCTGTCTGTCACCATTACTATCCCTATTTCTGGCTTTTCCTCTTTAACTGTCACTTAGGAGGCTGAAAAGAAATACATTAAATAAATTACGGTGTGACAATTCTGCCGTCATTAGGAAGAACAGGAGGTCATGAACTTCACATAAAGCTGCCTGGGAGAGTGCTGCCCTGTGACTGGCAGGTCCCGCTCCCGAGGAGCTAGCCTCCCTGGGTTTGGCCAACGACGCTCCTTCAAAGGAGGAAAACACCAACCCTTGGACACACTTGGTCATAGTCCGCAGTGGTGGCAGTCTCAGTTGATGGAAGGATCGCTGATTGACGAGGAGCGCCCAGGAGGCCTAGTTTAGAGTTACAGAAGCCACGAACAGACGGCAGGATTCTGAACATAACACCCGTCAGTTTCAAGCACGCTTGTGGGGATGGGTGGGCCGCGACACCCCTCCGAGAGCCAAGGCGTTAGGCCGTCTACACAGCTGCCCCCGAGGCAGGAGCTGCGGGGGCTGCAGGACCCCTCTGCAAAGGTTCCAGAGACACGATCCAAAGTGGAAGCGTGGACTTCGTGTGGTGTGGGGTGGCTTAGCAACACATTTGTGTACCCCAAACTTCATCCTGGGGGGATCTCGCTGCAAGGAACCGGGACGTGGCAGCTGAGTTTTTCCACTACGAAGGTCAGAGGTCAGGGTCCAGTCTGTGTGAACGGACCACAAATGAGAAGACCTCACAGAGGGGCCGCGGTGGGCCGTGCTCTCAGGAAAAGAGGAAAAAGGTAAAAATCCCAGTAAACAGGAGAGACAGAAAGACACATCAGGCACCACACACCTTTTACCCCTGATTCCGGGGTAGACCATTCAACCCACCAATTAGGAAAATTAGTGCCAGAGCTAATCAGCACCGTCAGGGCCTAGTCAGTATGTCCACACAGCTCCGCTCAGTTCTAGGGCTGCGTGCCCCTTTCAAGCGCAGAGCTTGCTTGTGGGACATTATTTATGTGCTGTTAAACCCCCATAAGGAAAGTATTAGTACTACCTGGAATCAACGAACACAGGAGAGAAGCATTAAATTGCACCGTTTGACATGTAACTTCCTGTGATGCATAAATCTGCCAACATCTGCTAAATATGGAAATGATTCACTATGTTTTCTTTGGGATGTTTCATTAGAAGATTGTAAATCTGACCAGTGAACAGCTATGAGACCTTTACACTTCCATTAATTAATTAACTGGGAATGCAACGAGCACTTCCCCACCGCAGCCTCTGGGACGCAGGATTCCAGCAGTAAAGAAATAGAGGCCGCTGACTCTGAGGAGTGAATCTGGGGGAGGTTTGATCCTTTAGGGCCTGAAATCAATCACTCATTTTTTTTGGCATGGCTTATGGGACCTAACAGAAAATGAGTTCTTTGTGCCTTGCTGGCTAGGAGCTGTTAATGCCTGCAAGTAAAAGGGACTCGTTAAGTAAACAGGATCATTTCACCCAGAAGCCTGCTGACTGTGGACTGTAGCAGGGGTCTGTGCCCACTCCACGGGAAGCAATGCCAAGTGTCCAGAGCAGCCAGGATCCCGCCCTCGGCAGGGCTGAGGAGCCTGCAGCTGGGGCAGTAAGGTTGTGCCACCTGGGGAAATCTCCCACGGGCGAATTACTCTGTAGACAGGGACAGCTTTGGCCAGCCTACCCCCTGGTGGGAGGTCAGTGTGCACTGGGTCCCAGCGTGAGGGCTGTCGGAACCAGATCCCGGGCTGCCTGTGCCTCTGGCCCAGGGTCGGCTTTCCTTGGCGGCTCTCTTCGCGCCTCTCCTGGCAGAGCACCTCGTCAAGCACAGCTCGGAACCCAGGGCCAGACACGCCGGAGGACTCCAGAGCGGGGACGTGAGCGCACCGGAGAGGAGCAGTTTGGAAACCAAATAAGAGCAGAAATGGACCAGAAGTGAAGGGCGCGAACCCTGGGGAGTAGATGGAAACCAGGCACCTCCGCTCTCCTTTCCCTGCAGCCTGAAGACTGTCCTGCGGGCAGGAGCCACCCCGACGCTCACCAAGTCCTCCCTGGGTTTTTCCTGTTTGTTTGTTTTTGCTTTTTTCTCAGGCAGACTGAATGGAGTCTCACCTGCTGACAGATTTCCCACCCAGGTTCAGGGTGGGAGGACCCAAGGCCACAGCACTGGCCTCTTCACAGCACGGAGCGGGGCACACGTGGCGGGCGTGGTTATTTCCAGCAGACGGCAGAGTCCCCACCAACACCAGTGCTCCGTTTGGACTGGATCGTCCCAAATAAGTGACCATTTTCTTACTGTGCCATAAAAATCGAATCACTGCAGACAGACCCAGATTTGCGTAAGCTCGTTTCCTGCTCGTTAGCCTCTCAGATGAGGAGAGGACCCCAAAGCATGGCTATTTCCACAAATCTGTGGGACGTCTCAGCAACAGTCAGGGTGGCTGCGGAGCAGACCTTTCTGCAGGTGACGCAGCAGCCCTGATGAGCCATGCCCGAAAGCTGGTGGCCCCTGACCTACGGTTGTCCTTGTACTGAGGACATTCTTTTTATTGTCTGAACACCCAGCACAAAAGCATGTACCAAAGCCAAAAAATAAATAGGGCAAACATCATCAGCTTATGAAACCAGTCTGATGGAAGAGTAGGAACCAGTTACCTCTGGAGTCTCCGAAGTGCAGGAAGATCACTTGGTGATCCAACTCAACGCCTGTGGCTTCAACAAAAGTGTCGAAACTTGTGAATGCAAATTGGCTGCCTCGAACACACAGGGCTGCCTCTCCCAGCATTTCTGCCATCTGGCTTTGAGGCAGTCGGTTCCCACAGTGTAAGCCCGTGCATGTGTGTGTCTACCTATTTATTTATTTTGGGGTTTATTTTTGGTAGCAGTTAGGAAAAAAACAAAACAAAACAGGGTTTTGTACTTATCAAAGAGCTAAGAACAAAGTTAACTTAAATCTGAACCATTAAGCTGTGAATTGCTATATTTCTTTGAACCTAAACAAATCTGCCTGAATCTAAACCTTTATTTTACTGGATGCTTTTGGTCGGATATTGTTGCAGTCGATCAAAACTGTTTTTCAGCTCTGCAGGTCAGGCTTGTCACATCTCAGGGACCTTTGGGGAGACTTGTGCAGCTCCAATTAGCAAACATTTCTGTTTACTTACCCACCTGCCAACTGCACAGTGTCATACTGAATTTTGCCCAAAGCCACTGGTGAAATTTCTGTGTGACAGCTGTTCCATTCCCTTTTTCTCTCAGATTAGAGTTTGGAAAAGCACACCATGCAGGGAAATCAACTCACATCCAGAGCAGCTTGTCCCTGCTCCGAGTCCCTGGGCAGGGATGCGTGCCAGGACTGTGAGGGTACAAAGCCTGGCCACAGGAACTCCGTCCCCCACCTGGGGAGAGGTCACCTAATGGTAACTGGGAGGGGTGTCCATGGTGCCAGGGGGTGCCAGGCTGGCGCTGGGAGGTGCGTTGGGGTGGTGGGCTCTCATACTGCACAGGTCTCTAGAGGAGGTCAGCTTTGACTCCCAGCGACCCGGGATGGAGCAAGATGCTGGCGCACTCCAGGTCAGCCAGGAGAGCGTGCATGGGAGGACAGCAGGAAACAGATGGTTCCACGGGAGGAGGGAGCAGCCTAGTGTATGCTCTGGGTTCCTCCTGTGGCCATGCTGGCATTAGACTGAAGGGGTCAAGGCTGGGCACAGAAGCCAGGTGGGTGGTGACCACACTAACCCAGGAAAGGGATGTGGTGGCCAGGGCCTCAGGGGCTGCAGGGTGTGCAGTGTGAATGGGTCTGATCACGTTCTGCAGGAAGGGACCACAGACCCACAGACCGGCACAATTTTGGTGATTCAAGTCATAACCAAACCTATGTGAAATCAAGCATCAAACACAAGTTTCATAAAGTCCCAGAGTCGCAGAGCCTCATGCTCAGTGTTCGTGAGTCCTACCTAGGTGCCACCACCTGGAACCGACTGACGTGCCATCACGGCCCCGTTTCAGGTGCTGTCTGTCCACCTCTGCCACGGACCCAGCCCTGCGCCCTCCTGTGGAGGCCCTGAGTCCATGGTGGGCTGCTCACAGCACAGCCTGCCAGCACCCTGATGGGCCTTGGGCTACAGAGCTGCACCTCCAACCTCACTGTCCGCGTCCACAGGACTAGGGTGACGGTGGGGGCACCCGATCCCAGCTCTCTTGTGATGACTTGCAGAGTAACACAAGGAAAATGGTTGTTCCAGTCAACTTTTCCATCACTGTGACCAAAGGCCCTGACAAGGACAACGTAGAGCAGGAACAGTTTATGGTTTCAGAGGTCCAGTCCATGGTCGGTTGACCCCATAGCTCTGGGTCTGGGGTGAGGCAGAACATCATGGTGGAAGGGTGTGGAGGAGGAAAGCAGCTCAGGACATGGCAGCCAGGAAGCAGAGAGAGAGAGAACCACCCACCAGAAACAACATGCACACCCCAAAGGCACACTGCAGTGACCACCTCCTTAGCCACACCTGCCTGTCTTTGGTTACCACCAGGTAATCCCTGTTGCAGATCAAGGCACTAATGAGGTCCCACTTTCCATCCTCTCATCATTTCACCTCAGAACCTTCTTGCATGACCCACACCTGAGATTTGGAGGATACCTTCCATCTGACCCAGAACAGTGCTCGACCTAGTATCTGCCATGAAGTGAAGTCTCAAGAGTGGTATTGCCCCCGTGTTGCTGCCTGATGTCTGTGGCTTTGGTAGCTGCCCTGTTCCTTCAGAGTACCTTGAACACAATATTGACACCTGCAATATTTTCCTGGTGACCCCCTTTGCACACATGGAAAAGAGGAAGAAGTGCACACTGCCATTGGGAGCCCCACCTGAGGAGAGCACAGAAGGGGCCTCTAACCTCGGCTGGCAGCCCCGAGGCTTATTCCCTGCATTCTGCATGAGCTAAACCCAGGAAGCACCATGATGGCAGCATGGTGGCCTCTGAGGAGTTCACCTCTCAGTCCCTGACCGCTGTGGATGTCACCTTACACAGCTCGGAGGGGTCCAGGCAGCAGTGGACTTACCAAGCGCTGCTCACCAACTGACCGGAGGTGGGAGAGCAACCGCACTGCCCAAGTGGCCCAGTGTGACCTGGAGATACCAGAGTTTGGATCCGAATGTCCCCCAAAGACCCCTGTGTGGAAGACTTGCTCCTCAGCTGGTGGTGCTACTAGCAGGTGGGAGACCCTTAGGAGGTGGGGCCCCATCGTAGGAAGCAGGTCACTGTGCCCTTGAAAGAGATATTGGGACAATGGCCTCTTCATCTCTCTTTGCTTCTCAGCTGCCATGACCTGAGCAGTTTTCCTCTGCCATGTGATTCTACCATGTTGCTCTGCCTTGCTAGGGCCTGAAAGAAACCAGGCCAAGTGACTGCAGACGATCCTCTGAAACCGCGAGCCATAACAAAATCTTTCTGCCTTTTAAGATGTTTATCTCAGGCATTTTGTCACAGTGGTGGAAAGCAGACAGACATAACAATTCTTAGAGAAGGTGAACAAGGAGGCAGGAGAGTGTGCTGTGAGATTTGCAGATGGAGGAGGGAACCAAGAGCCAGGGCGTGTGGGCGGCCTCCAGGAGCTAGGGAAGGTGAGGCGATGGACTCTCCCCTGAGCCCTCAGAGGAACCAGATCTCTGACTTCCAGACCTTTGACTTCCAGAACAACAGGTAATAAGTGTGCATGGTTCAGCCTCTACCTGTGGGGCGGTTTCCTCCAGCAGTGTAGAAATCAGTCCGAAACCACCATCTGTCCCAGAGGCAGTGGAGATGGGAGTTTTAAGGGACTGTGTGGTTCTGGTTGGAAACCAGAATGCAAACCGTTTCCACTCTGTGATTTCAGTCACTGCTCTGAACAATGGCTTGTCCAAGGGATGCGCCTGTTCTGCAGCGACACAGGGTAGCTTCAAACGCTCCGTGAGAAGGTAGCCACGTTTGGCGCCAGCAGAAGGTGCCGCGATGGGCAGCTCCTCCGCTGGTCGGAGCCGTCTGGTTCTCCTGTGGCCCCAGCTGGCCCTCTCTGGATATTTGTGGAACCAGGGGCCACAGTTCAAGTGCCTGCGGAGGCCTGGAAAGTGTGGAAACAAGGAAGGCAGGTTGAGCGTCACCCCTGGGAACAGCCGTCTCTTCCACTAAGAAAGACTTTCCCTTTTCTTCCTCAGACTTCTGGTTCTCCTGTGTCACGATTCGGACGAACACAAGCGGCCCCTCCTGCCGCCTGCCCTCTTCCTTTGTGTTCCGCTGGCAGAGAGGCAGCGCACACCGTCTCGGGCAGGGAGCTCAGTGGAAGGGAGGTTGCCAGGACCCCGGCGCCCAGGGCCCTTGACAGGGATTGGGTGAGGCAAGCTAGTGTGGGCTGGCATCGTGGAACTTCCAGTGTGTCATCCCTTTCTAAGCCAGGGTCCTTCCAGCTTCAGGAGTCAGGCTTTCCTTACATGGAAAGAAAATCAGCAGCAGAACTGGCTGTCTCCTGATTCCCCTGGTCCGCTGCTCTGTGCTGTCACACCTGGCCGGCCAGCGGCACTCCTCCATCGACACCAGGGACGCTCAGGTTCCGCAAGAGCACCCGCAGTGCCAGCCAGCGATGGGGAGACCACGCCAGGGAGGGGGAGCCAGCTCTTCCTCACAGGGAGAGACCCTGCGTCCCTGTGGGAGACCTCCAGAGGTGCTGCCTTATGGACGAGCTGACCCACTCTAGCTGGGCCGACGTACCCATGCTCTGGGTGGGCACATGGACCAACACTTGCCCCAGTGGCCTGGGCCCAGAAAACAATGTCACACCTCCTCCAGTGTCCCCGCACTGGGACCTCAGCCCTCTTGCTTCTGAGGGGACTGTGTTGAAAATAGTGCAGTGAGTACGGATGGGGTCATGCCGGAGAGGGGCGGGCCTCTAACCCAGTAGGACCACTGTTCTTACAAAACACACAGGGAGATCTGGGCACACACACAGCACGCAAGCACACGCATGGAGCTGCCACGTGAACATGAAGACGGTGACCAGGGCCCTGCATCTACAAGCCATGGTGTCCCAAAGACGGCCAGCAACTGCCAGAGGCAAGCAGAGGCCTGGGACGGCCCCTCCCGGCCTCAGGAGCAACCCTGGGGCCCTGATCTCACACTTCCGCCTTCCAGAACTGTGGGCATGCATTTCTGCTGTTGGAGCCCAGCCCAGGGTGCTGTTCGCAGCGCCCCAGTCACGGCTCCCTGACCCACCTCCACCGCCCCGCCTGTGCGCTGCCTACCGTGGCTCGTGCCTCTCTCCTGGACCCCTGCAGGACTCTGGATTTGCCCTGCCCACCTGGTTCTGACTGAGGATTCCCACCTGCTCCCTCTGCACCAAGCGCCCTGCAGACTTGACGACTGCAGGTGGAGGGGCGTGTTCTCCTCAGCCCTGGCTGACCCGAGGCCCGCCAGCTGTGCCCACCCTTCTTGGCCTCCTCCCCTCTACACCCTTAAGGCTTATTAGAGGTCGGAAGAGCTTCTGTGCATGTGGGCGCTCTGTGTTTGTATTGACCATATTAGATCAACACTGAGAAGATATAAAATGATTAATTCAGTTAAAGTAGCAGAAACAAGCTCTTTATGTGTTGGCATAATATTTATTGGCAATGTTTTCATATTATCATGAAAAACAAACTGTTTTCTAAACCAGACAAGATGTGGGGAGAATGGCCGTGTGTGCCTTGAGAATCTCTCCTGTGTGGCTAAAGATCGGTGGGGACTGAGGCTCTGCCTGGCATCCGTGGAGACAGCCTGACCTCAGGCAGACAGGAGGCCAAAACAGGGAGGAATGCTGAAATGCTTTCTCAGAAGGTGGTGAAAATCCTTTCCTCTGGTGCCCAACTCGTGACTTGGTGGCTTCATGGCAGTTGGGTGTGATGTGGCATCTGAAACCACTTTGTGATGGTTAAAACTCAGAAGTCCCCCTGTGCTGGGATGGTCCCTTACCTTCTTCACACAGCTCCCTTGCTTGGTTCTTGGACAGCCCAGGTGCCTCCTGAGGTGAAGGTGGGGTCCAGGGCACTGCCCATCTCACCATCAGTCCTACGTACTGACCCCCGAGGAGTTCAAGTTCATGGCAGCCCACACAAGTTTCCAAAGAGCGAATTTCTATCCAAAAGCCTGAGTTTTGTCTTTGGCAACAAGTATTGCCGTTTGTTTTCCTCAAAGTGACAGGATCACTTTGTTCTTTTCTGAGAAACTGTCCGTCAAACACAGGGTCTGAATGACAGCTGCGGGAGAGCTGTTCTTCCAGGTACAGTGGGCTTCCAAGCCCAGGGGACGTCTCACTGTGCCCGAGGATGCTCCTCCCAGGCCCCCGCAACCGGTGGGCAGCAGAGGGTTCACACGAGCACCTGTCACCTCACAAACACAGAAAAGATGCACGCGAGGGTGAAGTGTAGCAAATGAATCACTTCTGCTGCCGCTATCTGTGTGCCTGAGACTAGGGGGTGAGGGAGGCCGGGCACCAGGGGACCCACCCCCAGCCTCACACCACCGCTGCAGACGTCATTGCAGGGTGTCTTAGGATTTTATGAGAGAACTGTGGACCTTCTACACTCCCTGGGCATGAGCTGGGACCCGCAGGATCCATGGACTGAGTCTAAAGATCAGAATTCAGGGACAATAAGTCTCTTATTCCTGGGAAATCCTTTACAGCACCTTATCATCAAAGTTGAGAAGCATGTGTTTCCCCTCACATGCTGAAAAGTCACATAAAATCAACACACTTTAGTTATATTCTCTTTCCCATTAAGATGTTCTCAAAACAGTCTGGTAAGGACTTGGCTTTGTTTCTCGGCTCAGCTTTGGTGAAGCAATGGAGGTGACTGACCAGGCTGTGTGATGGCGCCCTCTGCTGGTCAGTTGGGAAGCGGCAGGAGGGGAAGGGCAAGCTCAGACCTCCTGGGCTCGGCGTGTTGATTGGTCCCTTTGACCCGTCTTTTCAAGAAACTGCTTCCCAGAAGCCAAGATTGCTCAGCCACATACATTATTCACTTCCAATAATTTTAAAATCAAATTTTAAATTATTTTTAAAGAATCAAGATTATTTTTCAGCATCAAACGATTAAGAAATATTTGGTTCCTCTCAGTTTCCTGTAACATGCCCAGGCATCTTGCTAGGTAACTTGAAAACAAACCCCAGAGTAGCAGCTCTGTTGCTGAGGCTTTTGAGGTTTGGCTGGTCAGTCTTCCCACGTTTGGGAGCATGGACACTGTGTGTGCACCTGTGTGTACAGGGACAGGAAGACAGTGAACAGGTAGACTGAGGCCGGAGAAAAGCCTCCGGAGACAAAGCTTCTGTTTCCTGCCTGCACCTCTACCCTGAGGTACCCAGTTAGCACCACTGCATGTTCAAATGGGGCTGGGGCCAGGCGCACGCTGTGTTCTGCTCACCATGTCAGGAGATTCAGGTTTTGGACAAATCTGCTCAGGTGAATTTCACAAAATACAGAGGAACAACTGAGCTACTTTGTACTTACTAGCTTGGAATCCACCTGATTCCATCAGATATCAGCTAATCCCTGACTGTCCCCAGATGGCCCTGTCCCCATGAGGAAGGCAGCAATCCCCCAGGTGTCCCCTTCTGTGTGTCACATGTGCCTGTGTCATCGTGCATGTGATTGGCATTTACAGCATGCCAGACGCTGTGCCAGGCTGAAGGCTGGTCAGCTCATGTCCAGTCCCAAGGGGTTTCTGCCTAGCTGTCCCTGTGTGCTGCCAGGACAAGGTGGGCTCTCTGGCCCTCTGAGACATGACCTTCAGTGCTGACCATGGGAAACCTCATGCAGGAAGCAAAATTTGAATTGGTTTTTACAAGATCATGGGGATTGAAACAGGCAGAAATGGGAGAAAGGCGTATTCCAGGTTGACGGATGAGCAAGCAGGCCTTAGGGCAGGGTGTCCTAGACAGGCAGCCTAGAAACCAGAGCAGTGGTGCCTAATGTTCTAAAATGTGCAACCAGACTGGCAAGAACGAGGCATGCACCACAGGTCCCCAGGCGTCTGCGTGCTGCTCCCTACAGGCAGCGCACATTCCAGGCAGGCTTTACAAGGACCTTTCCCCTTATCTCCATTCTGTCTCCACCAGAAGTCCCACTCCCTGGAGGGACCTTGTGGAGGCAGCATGCGGGGAAGGCTGTCAGACGCTCTGGGAGGGACTTACACAGGGTCCACGAGCCCGGGTGTGGGAAGCCAGGGAGCAGATCCCGAGCTGCAGTCCAACCTGGAAGCCAGTGGCAGGTGGACCTTCACTGGCCGTGCAGAACACGCCAGGGGCTTAGCACAGCGTGGGGTGTGGGTCTAGAACGCAGCCTCCACCTTCACAGGCCTGCAGCACAGCACAGGCGCTGCTGTAAGATGCTGCGTGGACGGCTACGAGCGCGGCCACAGAGGCCCAAACGCAGAGGACGCGGGAGACAGAACGGCGACACCTGCACATTGTGAGTGCACTTCCTGCCACCAGTGGAAATATCATGCTGCACCGAAAAAGTACGTACCCGCCTTACACGCTGACCAGAACATTTTCAAATGCCTAAGGGGATGGAAACACTACTGATTTGATTAGTACACATTATAAATAAAATGACCACTGTATCCCATAGAGATTACAATTAAAATGGTAATAAAAAAGAAAAATCTATTCCCAATAATATGTCCCCAACTTTGATGAGTAAGGAAATCATCTCATGACTGGTGGTTGGCCTTATTAAAATACAGATAACTTGGAAAGTTATGCTTCATCTGGAGCAGGGACAAGTCATCCAAGACACTGAGCACATTGCTGAGATCAAGCCACTTGAAATCATAGAAGAGGATTCTGGCATTATGTGTCATGAAAACAGCTTTTAAATCTTCCTCTTCGACAAGCTCGGTGACCACCTCCCGGGGGCGGCCTGAGCACTCAGTTCGGGAACCTTCGCGGGCGGCGAGCAGAGGCTGGGTGCCCTGTTTTAACTTTTTTTCTTTGGCGGCGCTGGGGAGTGAACCCAGGGCCCTGTGCTTGCGAGGCGAGCGCTCTCCCACCTGGCTCCCTCCCCAGCCTGCATGCCCTTTTGGTAGCTGCACGTGCTCGAGGGCCACCTTCACCATTTCCTGCAGTCAGACCAAGGTCAGGAGGCCCTGGCTGGAATCCCGCTGGAGCCGTGTCATCAGTGCCAGCCAAGGCCTGGGTGAGTCCCTGGACATTGGCCAGTGGGACACGGCTGGGCCCCTTGGGCGTCCTGGTCACCCATCCCCATGATCCCTACAAAGAGGAATGTGTGATTAACCAAGAATGAGAGAGTGACTCAGGACCTCTGTGTTTGGACTGAGGTATGTGATTTCGTATCACAGAAGAATTCCCTGAAGCACTGAGCAGCCCAGCCACCTCCCTCCACTCTCCTGCCAAGAGCAGAGACAGCCCCAGGCGGCGTGAGGAGCAGGGGGAGGCTGTGCCCGCAGGGCCACGTCTGGCACTCACCGGGCTGCTTGAGGATGGCTCGTGGCATGGAGACTGGTGCCCCCGTGCGCACACCACAGCCGTGCCAACCTCCCAAACCACAGGGCACAGTGAGGTGAAAATGGCTGCTGAAGGGGCCTGAAGAGCAGAAGTGGATCCCCACCAGCTCAGACAGCGCCCTGGGGCGCAGCAGCCTGCCTCTGCCCTCCCCCGTGGACTGCCCAGTGCTGTGCTGCGAGCTGCCGTGAACGCCGAGTCTGAGCCTCCAGAGCCCAGGCCCACACTCAGGGCCAGTCACAGACCCGGGAAAGCTGAGCCTCCACAATGCCCTGGGCAAGAGGCCGACCTGAGCTCCAGGAGGCCAGCGGCTCCCGTAGTCCGCCCATCATCCGATGAACTTCAGCCTGTGTGGGGAGGGGCGGCGCTGGAAGGCCTTCCAGGGCCTGGCTGGGGCGCGGCCTCTCCTCCTGCCGCCCGCAACACCCTGCGTTGGCAGACAGAGGAGGAAGCTGTCCCTAGGGCACAGTGAGCCTGCAGGAAGCCTGGAACTCGGCTTTCTTTTACCAGAAAGAAGGGGCGTCCGGCCGGCTGACAAGACCTGGGACTGCCTGGCGCTTAGGATGCGGAAAGTCCCCAGGCATACGTGCCGCAGGCTTGGTCCCGGTGCCCCAGTGTCAGAGGTGGGGTCTGGGGAGGTGACCAGACCTCATCCTGACCTCATCCTGACCTCGTCCCTGAGTTAGTCCACTGGCTGTTCCTGTTTGAATGTGCACTTGGGAAGTGGTGGACACTGTTGAGACAGTAGGTCACGGGGGTGTCCCTGCAAGGACAGACATGGCCCTGTCCCCTTCCTCCCTCTCCCTGCCCTGAGGTGAGCAGTCTTGCTACTGGCCTCCTGCAGAACCCCTGCCCGGCTGCAGGCCCCAGAAACAGGGCCCAGCCACCAAGACTGGAGCCCCGGGAACTGTGAGCCCAGACCCTTTCCCTTCTGTCTCGATGTCTCAGGCATTTTGTCACAGAGACGCCTGGCTATGTGCCCCTGTGTGCTGGCAGGAAGCTTAGGGCCCAGTCCAGGTGACATAGCGTAGCGAAGTGCTACGCTTTCTGTCCTTTCTTTCCTTTGACTCAGTGTTTTCTCACTTAGTTCCTCTGTGGATAATTTTTAAATTTTTATTTTTATTTCACAACTGCTTCCCCTGCTGGAGGCAGTTGCACGTGGCTCACTACCCAGCGCAAAGCTGAAGGTAGATGATCTGACACACATGGCATAGCCAGGGACAGACTGGCTGCTGCCAGGTGAGTGCTCATGTCAACTTCTCCTGGAGCCCAGGAGGACAGTGAACTTCTGAGAGTGTAACTGAAGTGGGAACGAGTAGGTGGCCACAGGGTCCCCAACCAGAGGTCGATGTGCAACTGCTCTGAAGCAGGATGCGTTTGCAATACCGCAGGGCGGGAGGCGAGGCCACGCCCACAGTCCAGAGGGCAAGGCCACACAACATCCTAGGGCGAAAGCTGCTGGGCTGCGGGGTGAAGCCTGGCCACTGGCCCTGCCCAGGGCCCCAGCCACCCTGCGGGACTAGACAGCCTTCCCAGCACACCGCCAGTCCGAGCTGGGCTTCTCCAGCCCTCCTCCCGACAGCGGCAGGGTGCACCTTTTCAAAGGAAAACCTGACCTGACCGCTTCCGAGCGGTCCTTCCTACTTAAGGGTTTTCCAGAAAAATGATGGAAGACTTTGACAAAATTATATGCCACTGTACCAAAAAACCAAGTATAAAGAAAAGGCAAAGAATCCACCGGGGGGAGCCGCTTCTGGAGACGGAACACCAGTCCCGGGCGCAAGCTCGGTGGGGTTGAGCCCTCGGCTCCACTGGCTGGGATGAGCAGCTAAGGAAGCAAACGCGCCTCATGTCATTAGCCGATGACTGATGCCCAGAAGGAGCCCCTGCATCCCCAGGTGACCACTGGCAAATGCGCGCACGCGGCGCTCCGCAGCCCGGGACGTGCTCCCACGTTGGGCCAGCGGGGCGAACCATTGACAGACCCTGAGATCCTGCCGGGCGGTTCTCAGGTTAACCTGTTAATTCTGTTTCTAGGAATTTAGCCCCCAAATCAAGATGGAGACAAACATTTACATACACATTTGTTCACGTTGTATTATTGATATTAGAAAAAATAAATGGGAAAATAGTTCAACAAATTATGAAAGGACATTGTGTAATCATGAAAAATCTAATGGTTAGATTTTAATAACAGGAAATGCTATAATGAAATGTTACAGGAGTGCGCCAGCTGAGAGTGGTGCGACCCTTACAGCAGGTCCCGGAGAGTTAAACGGTAAGCAGGGCTCACTGAGGGGCTGGTTATCTTCCCAAATTTCATTAGTGCCTTTTAATTATGCGGAATAACGGGTTTAATTGTGGTGTACTTGTGCATGCAAATGGCATACCTAGCTCACCTCCACCTGGGTTGGGACGCTCACATTCACAACTGCCACCATGGATGCTCGGCGTTCTTTAAAATGTGAACTTGACTTTGGACGAGAACAATGGGTGGGAAGGGCAGAGATGTTTGGAAGGGGAGGGGAGGAAGCACGGTGGCCATTCCTGCAGCCACGCGGAGCCCACAGGCCTGACCACCCGGCCAGCCGGGTGCAGGGAAAGGAGAGGTCAAGGGCAGAGCACCTCAAGCCCTCCGCACGGCTGACGGCTGTGCAGCCACGAGAGAGGCTCTGCAGAGGACCCAAGACGCTCAGGGCGTCAGCCAGGAGACAGGCTGGGAGAGGCGGCACTCGCCGGCGAGGAGCGGTGAGGCCGCGGGGGGTGGGAGGAGGCCCGGGAGCCAGGACGCAGGCAGAGGGAGACGACCCGTGGGGACAACTGCAGATGCAGAAGGGGAGGCGGCCTGGACCCTGGGATGGACACTGCCGTGCAGGGGCAGGAGGGGAGGCCTTCAGGGAGGAGAGAAGGGACAACAACCACGGGGAGGCCGACGTGGTGCAGGTTCTTGTGGCAAGTGGGAACACTGCGCTGGGTGAGATGGCTGGCTGAGGGGCTGAATGTCAGAGCCTTATACTCCCCCACCAGCTTGTGGCCCTGCCCTTGCGGGCTGGGTGGCGTCCTCAGGAAATGACTTAGTGTGCGTCTGTGGCGCTACTTTCTCCCTCACTTTCCCAATCTCATTACATCTGTCCCATTTGTCGCAGTCCGTGTTCCTAACAAGGGAAAGCAAGCAAAACGCTTTTCCTCCCCTTCTAACCAAAAGGTTGAGCATCTGTAATCCGAAAATCCAAAAGCTTCTGAGCCGACAGGATGCCACAAGGGGAAGGCCACGCACCTGACCCCTGTGGTGGGTCGCAGTGCTGAGCTGCACAGGAAGCACCGTAGGAAGTGACCTTCGGCCAGGCGTTAAGGGGCACGAAGCATGCACAGGTTTCCCCAAGGCGTTTTTACATCCTATTTGTATGGAAATATTCCAAACTATGAACAAAGTCCAATTCTGGTTCCAGGAATCCGAGATGGAGACGCTCCTCCTGTGCTGGAAAACCCCCCCGAGAAGCCACCAAGTCCTGCTCGCACTAAACCCGAAGCAAGAAGCGGTCCCTTTACGGTGCCAAGCAAGGAGCTAGCACAGCAGGAATGCCACTGAAACCCCACGATGTCCAGCTGCTGTCCTGGGACAGAGGCCCGCGTCCTGAGGCTGAGAAACAATGGAGATCAGTCGCCAGCCATGGCACTCTAAGAACCAGCCCCATGGTGCAGAGGCAGGGAGCCCTTCTCATGGAGAGGCCGCTGCGGACCGACCTGGCTTCAGCTCCAAAGGAGGAGTTGCTAATGCCCGCGGAGAAGGCGAAAGGGTTCGGATCCCTCCTGGGTGAAGAGGGAGCACTCCCCTGCACCACCCAGCAGCACGCGCCCTTTGGCTTCAGCCTGCTCTGTGTCCTGGCAGACAGCATGGTGGGAGAAAACGAAGCACCTGTTGTCATTGCAATGTCAGCCACCAGAACAGGACAACAGCCCACACTGATCCCTGCTCCGGCGAGACCCAGGGCAGGCAAGAACCTCAGCAGCAACCACACCCCGCCACCCTTCTGGTTGCACAGTTGACATTCTCTATTCTCTAGTTCTAGTCTAGTCATTCTATTCTCTAGTTCTGTCTTCACCAGTTCCCATTAACGATGGGGAAACTGACATTCCAAGCCGAGGGCTGTAGGTAGAGTCTCCTCGCTTCTGAGAGAGAGGCAGTACTTTCCCTGGGAGCAACTTACTCACAAGGAGGAAGAGAACTCATTCCAAAATAAAGTTGATCCAGTAGGAGGGAGCAGGGTGCTTTCACGTCCCTCTCAGACTCCTGAGACAGGCTAAGGAAGGCACGAAGCCGTTCTAAGAATTCATTTCCTCTTCTGTGTAAGACCAGAGAGGCTTGCTCAAAATAGAATGGTCAGAACTGATCACCAGACGATGCAAAACCATTTTACAATCAATAAATTTCTGCTAATCACGATTCAGTGATATGTGTTCAGTAGTGTTTATTTTTATATGCAAAGATCTGCACAGTCCCAAGTACTTGAAAATGGGAAGTGGAGGGAACGCTTAAAATAGATTTCGAGCCCACTGAAACATTCCGCCGACCCTCAGTGGCATGCTGAGGCCCAGCATGACGCACTTGGGGCTTGGGAATGTCAGCATCCTCCTGGCAGCAGACCCCGGACTCCCAGAGGCAGCTCATAACTCTGTTCACCTCCTCACCTCCCAAGGCTCCGGATGAGACAGGGATTTAGTCCCAAGGACACTTGATCACTAGGGACTTCGGTATTTTAGTTAAAATGAAACATAATCAGTTTCCTACAGAGAAACAGAAAGTTGAAGCAAAGAAATGTGTACGGTTTTTAAGTCTAGAATAACAATCAAGTGTAATTATTAAGACATATTTGTGGGGTTGCTGGTGTGGGTTAGGGTCAGTGGCCAGGGTCCAACCCTCACCCTGCACTTAGTAGATGAATCTCTCCCCCAACTCTGCCAGCATGGGCAAGTGACCTCTCATGACTAAGGTAACATCAGGACAGGTGGCTATTCTGCTTCTTTCTCCTGAGTCATTTGCATAGTTGAAATAATGGGACTGAGGTTCAATCAATGCAATCATAACCGACATCTCTGTAGAAAGCACTAGAGCAGTTCACAGAAAGACCACTTGGGTTATGTATATCTGCATCACCTTCGTGACCAGTTCTGCCAGGCTTACCCCTGGCGTATAGTAGATGCTCAACAATTTATGCTGCTGTCCCACTTCACACTGGGATATGTGATGGTCATTGGGATGATTTAAGTACTTCAGGAGAAATCAGAGAATCCAAGTGTTGACTCCCTGTCGGTAAACACAAGGTGAAGCCATTCATTCCACAAGCTTTCACCAAGTCCTGGGGCCACCACAAACCCCACATTTCAGACCTTCCTGAGAATATACACTTTGCTTTTTTCTGTCCCTGTCATCACCAAAGCCCAGAAAATTCACCGAGGTGTTTTACTTTTGATTTCTAGTAAGAACTGTTTTCTTTGGCTGTTTACTTAACCTGCCAGACATGCATAAGTGCTCTGCCCTCTTCCTCTCCTGACCCTTGGGATGAGTCTGGCCTCTGGAGACACAAGATGGCCATGCAGGGTGCAATGTCCCTCCAGGGCACAGTAGGAACAGGTCCTGAACTCCTGATAGCCAGCCCCAGACCCTCTCTAAGGCACCCTGCTGCATACAGTGGTTTTGAAAGGAGGCTCCTGTGGAGAACGGCAGGTGGAGTCATGTGTTCCGCTGCCATGATCAGAATTTGAAGTGGGTTGCTTAGGAGCTCCTGAGTGAATTAAGTCCACAAGCATCTGGGATGTGTGTCTGATCCACACCCAGTGACAGGGACTAATTAGACTCAGCCTGCCTTCCCTGGGGGCGCAAGGAAGAGAGGGCTCTGCTCTGGAATGGGCGTTTGTGTGCCATGCACTGGTGCATCAGGTACTGTCAGACGAGGAGGAAGAAAGTCCAAGTGTGACCATTCCCGTGCCGGCACCTTTAAGTAGATGCCTGTCATTAGAATCTGAAGACGCGCGAGTCTGTATTTTTCCTAAGGAAACCTAATGCCATGAGTTGAGCACTTAAACTGAAGTCACAAAAAGTACACCCAGAGTCACTTGAGAAAACCAGCAAAGGAAGGCGGGGAAGACTCCGGAAGGGCTGTTCCTACTGACTGAGGGCAGCAAAACACAGACGTCAGTGTTCCGGAGCAATGCACACGAAGACAGCACCCCCAGGCATTTCCTGTGCGCTTCTTTTCTCCCTAAAGTTAGAAGCCACCGCTGCGTGAGCTGTTGCTATGCGGGATCGTCAATGGTTAAAACCCAACAGGCTGCCAGTTCTCCTGGGAGTCGCTGCCAGACCTCCGTGTACGGAGCAGAAAGCCTGTGAGTGATCAGAAGACCGCGGAGCAAATGGGGACGAGGCTGCACTGCCACCTCTCTGTGGCCCTCAGAGGCCCGGGCCTGAGCTGGTCTTGCTGGGAGATGGGCTGAAGTCCCAGGCCAGGAAGGACAGAGGCAGCACTGCAAGGCGACTTTTACACCAACGCTCACCTCCCGCGCCGCACCTTACGTGCCCACCCAGTCGTCTTGGGGTTCATAACCCAATCCTGGGACCTGAAATGGATCCTTGCAGCACCTGCCTGCAGCAGCCAGGAGCTCGGACTCCGCAGCCAGCATGCCTGATGTCGTCAGTGACAGGGGAGGAATTCAGAAATGCTCTTGTTTCTTCCTTGATGCCCTGTCTGCTTTCAGGATCAATGATGGCTTGCCTGCTCTGCTCCCACAGAGGTGAACTCTACCTGGAAAGGGAGCGACCGGAGGCTCTGGCCAGAGCGGGTTCTCTGCCACACTCTGCCCTCCTGACTTCATAGAGACCACCCAGGTCCTCTCCTCACTTCCAATATCTTTTCCAAAGTGACATAAGCTGTATTATTTATCACGTACAACAGGGTGTTTTGAAATAGGCATAATTGTGGAATGGCTCATCAAGTTAATTAACATGCATCACCTCATATAAGTAATGGTATTCTTTTAAGAAACCATCTGAATGAGGTCCTTTAAAGGAATCACATTTAAAATTAGAATCTTTGGGTTTGTGTCCATGTCCTCTATTCTGTACCATTGGATGATGACATATAATGGGGTGTGAGAGGGGTTAGTGTTAGGGTTAGGGTTAGGGAGGGGGGCAAGAATGGAGGAAGGAAGGACTGTATAGAGGGAAAAGAGGGGTGGGAGGGGTAGGGGAAGGAAAAAAATAACAGAATGAATCAAACAACATTACCCTATGTAAATCTATGATTACACAAATGGTATGCCTTTACGCCATGTACAGAGAAACAACATGTATCCCATTTGTTTACAATGAAATAAATAAATAAAATTAGAATCTTTTAAGTACTCAAATTAAAATTCTACCTATGCTACCTCTTCATAAAACTTTTAATGAAATTAAATATCTAAGAGCTTTCTACTGGCCAATGACTGAGCTAAGGCTTTACACCTCATCCTTTTAGTCTGCACTCGGAACTTCCGAGGAAGGTGGACTTACTGTATCTATCCTACAGCAAGGGAAACAAAGGCTCAGAGCAGCTAAGCTATTTTCCTAAAAGCACATACTTGGTAAGTGGTAGAGGTGGGATTCAAACAGAGGTCTTTGCAAAGAAAGACACAAGCTATACTACACAGACCAAACCCCCTGAAACTGCAGTGTGCAGGTAACTGAGAAACCACCCATCACTTAAAGACGTCTAGCAGCGACAAGAGCCCAGCTGACTTGTAGTTAGAGACTCCACCAGATAACCCTGCCTGCCTGCCACACAATAAATCTGCCAAATTTCTGAGAATCAGATTAGAAACTGAACAAGTGATCTCCCTTCTTGTACGGATAACCCTCAGGAGCTCAATGCTGTGTCTTTGCTGGGTGACCCTGCAAATCACCTGACTTCAGAAGCCAGCTGTGCTCATCAGACTCATCCAGCTGTTTGAGAGGAAGAGTCATGTGGCCAGAGAACAAGCAATCAGCAAGGGGTTTGGCAGCGGTACTGCTCGTGGGGGCAGTGAACAGGGCAGCAACAGGAAGCACGGCAGCTCCTGTGCTGTCCTTCACCAGCATGCAGGGTGACAGCCCTGAGGTACCACAGAAGGCTAAGGACAAGGGGTGTAGGTGTGGCACATCCAGAGATCTGGAAGAATGGTGCTTTGTCTAGATTCATAAAAGACTGTGGTCAGAGATGCTGGCCTCCTAAAGACGCCCATGTTCTAATCCCAGAACTTGTGAGAAAGAGACCTCTCAAGGAAATAGGGGCTTCCAGCATGATTAGGAGTCCTGGCATGGAGCAAGGCCCCTGGGTTCCCCACGTGGGCCCAGAGGAAGCACAGGCTCCTAGAAGAAGGCAGGAGGACAGGTCAAAGGAAGACAAAGGTGACCTGAGGGTGCAGGCAGAAGTTGAGGTGGGACACTTGAAGTTGGAGGAGAGACCGCAAACTGAGGGACACAGCACCTCTAGAAGCTGGACAGCTAGAGAACGATCTCCCCCAGGTCTTGGAGAAGGCTGCAGCCTGCTGGCACCTGGCTGTAGCTCAAGAAGACCTTCAGACTTTTAGAACTGCTCAGATAATAACTTTGTATCTTTTAGATCCAAGCTCATAGTAATTTGTTACAGCAGCAGTAGGAAACTAATACTGGATGTTAGCCTGAGACTTGGGGGTGAAATGGAACTGGGTCTGACATCTCAGCCTCCTTTCAGCTTTACAGTCACCTGCTGAGTTAGGACACAAAATTGCATTGTGTATAATTTGATTCATTCACACAGTCTCTGTGGTGGATACTTGGAGGTCTGATTTATCCAGCAATGATTACAACTGTATTAACTTGATTTTATCTTTAAAATGATGAATTTTGCTAAAATTGCTATTGTGGTGCCAGCTGCTGAACATTTGGATCCTAACTTCACTGTAGTTTGAGCAATTTGTGAGCAAAGTCCCCATTTCCAAATAAGGTCACATACACAGGTTCTGGGCACACGTGAATTTTGGAGAGTCACTGTTCAATGCAGTATAGTTGGGAAACATCCTGTCAAGTTTATCTCCACTATGATCCATGAAGCCCTTAAAAATTAACAAAGTACAGAAATTACTTATTGAAAAGCAAAGTCCTCGAAAAAAGGCTGATTTCTACAAGTTTCCATGTGGGCCTTTCCTTCCCTCTCCCCTGGGAAGGAGCCAGCACAAGCTGGTCCTGCAGGGTGCTGCGGTGTGCTAGAGATGTGGTGCTCGCGGGCTGCGTCCTGAACCGTGTGTTTGACTCGGGTAGACGTGACCGCGAGCCAAGGAGTGCCGGGACTGCGGGCAACTGCCAGAAGCTGGGTGAGACGGGAGCTTCAGCCGGAGTGTGGCTCTACCGGCACCCTGATGTCAGACTCCCAGCCTCTGAATCTGTGAGGGGATAACTCTCTGTTGCTCTGGAGGTGGAAACTGTGGTGCTGGTCCCAGCAGCCCAAGAATCCACGCCTCCCAACACAGACCAACTGCTTCACACGCCATGAGGTCCAAGCGTCAGGCCGGGTGAGGCCACAGGGTTGCCAAGAGCAGCCTCCTGGCTGCAGCAGGAGGAGGCCTCTTGGTCACACGCTGAACTGGGCCAGGGCCCGGCTGTTTCTATCGCACCAGCCAAGCCCTCCTGATCTTCCGGGCTCCCTGGGCTGGGGCAGCGGAGCGCCGGTGTCTCTAAACAAGTCCTCTGAACACGTGAAGACCCCACAGGCCTGGGACTCCCAGGGGAAGTGAGGCCCCCATCTGCCGGCCTCCTCTTCCTGGGCAGGGCTCCGCACACCCCCGGGTGCCCATGAGGCCCCCCAAGGGAAGGGACAACCTTGCTAGAAACACTGGGCCAGTGTTGTCTTCAGAGGTGTGCCTCAGGCAGAGGGCAGGTACCGGCACAGCAGTGTTTCCATGACCTGCTGGGTTTACGTCATCTGTGAAGTATATGGCTTGTGGGGTTTAATCAGTCCTAACCCTGAGCTTGACAGGTGAGGGAGTCTGTGGCAGACAGTAACTTGCTCAGGCTTAAAGGTCGTAAAATGCAAGACCCAAGATTGAAATGAAGGTCCGTTGCCTTTCCTCTCTCCTGATGCCGTATGGATTTCGTGATTCTCTAGGGCAAATGATGAGAAGAAATCATGTTTGAAAATATTCACCATTTATCCTTGGTTTATACTAATGGGCCCCACCTGATGCTTTAGTTAGTTTTACTTCACGTGTATTGGTTGTATGTGTAGGAGGAGGGGACAACTGTATTTCTGGGAAGATGGACGAGTTAGCCCAGGGAAGCGGGCTGGGGGCTTTACCCTAAGGAGGCAGCTGGCAGGAGGCGGGAGCTCCTCTCCACCTCCCAGGGAGCTGACGGCGGGGCCCGGCTGCCATCGTGGGAGGACGGTGGGCTCAGAGCTGTTCTCACACAGCTGGATTTCTGTAGAAGATGGTCAGCCAGGGCCTGCAGCACACATGCTCAGCCGGCGGAGACCCAGGAATGGGTTGGGAGCTATCGCTGAATGGGCGGGGTCGTGAGGTCAAGATCTTCCCACGGTTCCACACTCGAGGGGCGGAGAAACCCAAGGCTCACCTGGGGCATATTATAAATCCTAAGTCGGCCAATAAAATTGTTTAAAGCCCCAGAATGTTTCAGGAGAAAGCTCCAGATCTTCCACAAACACGTATCCAGTTCTTTAGCAACTTCACCATCATCAGCTATGACTTAAATCAAGTTTGGTGTCAGCATTCGAAGCAGCTTCAAGTTTACTGCCTAGAGTGGCATTTTTCTGGGTCTTTTGCAGGTTGGCTGGGGCATATTTGTGACCACCCTGGAGAAGTACCGCTCAGGTACTTTCGAGGCAGAAAGGCTGAGACATGAACAGGGCCCAGGCTGCGGCCGTGCTGCAGACATGCTTTCTTCCAACCTTCCTCTTGGAGACAATTATGGTGCCGAATCCTTGGAACCCCTGACCTTTCCTGATGGGGCCATTTGAGGAGACTCAGACTCCGGTGCTGAGTACTGCCCCTGCCTCTCTGCCAGAGCTGCACGATGCTCTCCTCCTATCAACTCTTGGCAAGCGGAGGGGGCACTCCCACTCGGCTGAGTCCTCAGGCCTGTACGTCAGCCCCTTCCTCTGCCACCACAATCTCGTGCAGTGGGCAGGACCAGGTGCGTGCACACCCAGTGGGACGCTCTCAAGAACGAGGACCCTGCCCAGGAGGGAGCGACTCCTGAAATTTAAAGAACAAGATCTTTCTATTTAAAATGTATTAAAACCACAGCCAATAAGGCCAGACTTGAAAAATCATGAAACTTTAATGGCAGGCAGCAAAAAGGGGAATATTTTAAAATCTCCTGTCATCTTTCTAATTCAGAAGCATCTGCTGCCCACAGATGAAGTCAGCCTGGCTGTCCCCAGCCTCACCAAGGCCAGGCCCGGTGTAGTTAGGGATGTGCTAGGAACTAACAAAGTAGTAGTAGTGACATTTGCTGAGTACTATGTACCGGGCCCTTTCTAAAGACTTCAAAATAGACTATTACAATAGCTCACTGAGAGGAGCAGTAGTCCCATTGAACGCTCCAGCTGCCTCCAGTGACCTCCCCAGGTCGACTGACCCAGGATGGGCTCTCTTCATCATTATGCCACAAGGCCCCTTTGGCCATTTGACTTCCCAAGGGCCCTCTGGAAGTAGGAGCAGAGTCAGTAACTACACCTTCTGCATAGTTTCATGCTCAGTAATGATGTGCTTGAATTAGGTCTTTGCAAGTGTCACTGTGGCATGGCTTTGTCCTCTTCGAATTGCTGTGTTTCCTCTGGCCTGATTGGACTCGACGGGTGGATAGTTGAATTGGTGCCAGGACGGGACTGAGTCTGCCTGGGCATATGTTCTTCATGGTCGAGGGGCACCTTTTCAGAGGTTCAAATGCACTGGGGCTGGACCCCCGCAGGACACAGAGATGTGTCTTCTCGTTGTGTCAGACACCTCAGGTTCTCAGTAGCCTAAAAGCTCCTTCCTGACCACGCACACTTCCACCCAAATGAATTTTTATATGTGCCTTAGTCGTTTTTTTGTCACTGTGACCCAACTACCTGAGCAGACAACTTAGAAGAAGAGAAGTTATTTTGCCTCATGGTTTCAGAGGGTTCATGGTCAGCCAACTCCACTGCTCTGGGCCCTGTGAAGCAGAGCATCATGGCGAAAGGGCGTGGTGGAGGAGCTGCTCAGCTCATGAGAGAGGAGGGTGTCCAGGGACAAATAAAGCCCCCAAGGCCACAACCTCAGAGACTCCTTCCTCCTGGCCGCCCCACCTACCTACAGTTAGCACAGAGTTCCTTCACATGATGGATTCACCAAGTGGACTAATTCTCTGATGAGGTCCCAGCCCTCACGATCCGGTCACTGCCTCCAAGTCCACCTCTGCACCTTGCTGCTGGGGACCATGCTTTCACACATGGGCTTCTGGGGTCACTCCAGGTCCAACCATCACAGAACTTCTCTGAAGGGCTCGGGGTCCTCCCTGTGCCCCTCTTCCATTCTCAAGTTTCTGTGCCTCGCCAAGGTCTTTGGCATGCTGTGCGCCTCTGCCTCTGGCACTGAATGCTACTAGTTTCCAATGGCAAAACCACACCAGCTGAACTTTCCCTTGGGAACAGGTTCACCCGGAAGCTGGTTGGGGTCAGTGAAATGCTACAAAGCACTTGTCCAACGTTCTGGGCCCAGGAAAACCCTAGGCACATTTCCCAAGTGCTCTTCCTCCCGAGCTCTGAGCCCAGGTGCATGTCTAGGGAGCTTCGGTCCGTGTCCCTCTCACTGGGTCACACTTCACCCGGCATTTTGTCGTTGCCAAGCTTGAAGTTTAAGGAGTCTCTGTGTCATTTTGTAAGCCTTTCTTTTTGTTCTTTAAACCACAAAAGCCACATTTTTTGAACAAACAAGAAACACAGTAAACAAAGCCAGAGTTTTAAAAGACTGCAGTTGGTTGTATTTTGAGATGATAAGAAGCCGGGTGTATTCCAGGCTTGTCTGGTACGAGTTACCTTCTCCACTAAACCAAACATTGGGAAATTTCTGGCATAGGAACGGAAAGTTTTAGCTGATTTTAAAAATCCAGTCCTTGGAAACCAGCAAGGTTTAAATAGGTAACATTTCCACAGCTGCCTGCAAGACAGCAGTGCTCTGATGACAAGCCAGGTCCTTTGCACGCAGTTGCCAGCTGTGGACAGGTCAGGCCAGTCTTCCCCAGGTCGGGGTGTGCGTGGCCAGGCACACAAACCCTGTCCTACCCTCTGGGATCCCACTGCCCTCTCCACCAAACACAGGCGACTACAAATACACACATCACTTGAGAAACATCCTGCCCAGTGAGAGTGCTTGAATCCCGAGCAGAGTCCTTCCTGCTGGTGCAGAGGGCTCAGCTGGTGGCTGCTCCTGGCCCAGCATGTGACCAACCTGGGAACGCGGACGCTGCTCAGCCCGCATCTTCTCATTTCATCAGGCACGGTCGTGCAAGGACCAGCTCTTTGACAAGTGGACCACAGACTCTGGTGACACAATGCAAGTATTAAGGGACAGAGGTGCGCGACCGCTGACACACTCCGAAGAGCGGCCTCCGTCTTAAGGTTCTCCTGAAACTGTCTTAAACCTAGAGTCCAGGTTCGACTAGTTGCTGTCTGTCTCAGCACCTAGACTGCGAGTGCCTCCAGGGCATCTTTGTCCCCAAATTTGATGCCCAGCACAGAGTCCAGCACGTGATAATACAACACTGGAGTTTCGGGAATGAATGAACGAAACCCAATCATTACTATCCTTGTGAACAGGAAAACCAAGCATGAGAGCAAGTTATCAAATGTGTCTAAGTGAAGAGCCCAGACCCGGGGTAGTTGGGGACATTCCTGCCAGTGGCTTCAAAGGACAGCAAGCTGGACCACTGGGTGTCACCCACACTCATAATCAGGGGCCTTGGGGACGTGGCCCTGGGCCCAACCATGCTCCCCAGAGACCGACGGGGACATCCTCCAACAGTGGGCAGAGGGAGGCATCTCTGCGGTATTAGCAAGTGCCTCTGGAGATTGCGTGGCCTCCTATCATTAACTCTTTGTGGTACGCGTCTGTTCCACAGTCTTCTGCTGCTGTGGCTACTTAATAAGCATCTGAAAGGGTCACTCAGAAAAAAAAAATCTGGCAAATTATGAGGGCTGTCCAGAGTTTCCCAAAGCAGATCTCCGGGTTCCGCAGACTATCCGGTGCTCTTGCCACTGTGTCCTGTTCTCCACCCCAGGAAGGACAAGAAGCCCAGGAGGCACTCCTGGAAAGGCCACCCCAGGAGGTGGAGGAGGCTTCAGTCTCCCAAGCTCTGTGTGCCCTGGGGCCTGGGGCAAGAGGGTGGAGGAGGCGAGGAAAGCCCCAGAGAGGAGGGGCCTGCTGGGGCCCTTCACTGTGGCCTGGGTGGCAAGCTGGTGGCTTGGGAGCAAGGGTGTGCTGATAGACAGGCCGCCTCACTAGGTGCTCAGCACAGGAAGGGGATGTTCCAGGTGAGAACTGAAGTAGGATCTCCCCAGGTCCCCCATTCAGGAAGTGTTTCCACAAATCAGGGCTGAAGAAGCACAGGCCTAATGGACAGCGCAGGCCCAGGCAGTCCTGAAACCACAGGGCCCGGGGAAGACCAGGAAGCCACGCAGGCATAAACACAGACAGCGGTTCCCTGGGCTCCTGCTGGGCGTGCAAGGCGAGGTGGGCGGAGGCCACTTCTGCCTCCTCCCCAACGTTCCTAGCACTGTGATCAAGGAGGCCTGGCCGTGAATTTGATGCACGAAAGTGGCTTTCATCTTAGTTACTCCTTAAAGAGCCATAGGAATGTGTTCCTTGGGGTCCCAGAGGCCATCTGATGGGGACACAAACAGTGACCGACCTGCTAGTGCTGCAGAGCTGGGGAGCCACAGAGCTAGGGACTGCAGAGCTGGAACCAAGTGCCACATGTGGCCCCTCTGCTTTTAAAAACAACCTGCACACATGACTTTAATCAGTTTAAGTCACATGGGGTTGTTTGAATCACACACAATGCATGTATGGAAATGTCACAGTGAAACCCATTCACTTATAAAATTAATATGATTGAGTAATTATAATGTAAAAAATCATACTCAGAAACCTGGGTTGAAGTAAACGGTTTCGTCTTGACGTTACCAGAACGGATTCACGTAGAGTGCCCCTTGAAACACCTGCAGCGGAACAACGCAGAAATGCACTCCAGGCGGTGGGACTAGGGCCTCCGTTGGTGGCTGCCATGGAGGACCGGATTAACCGAACACCGCAGCGCATAGGCTTTGTTTAAGATCGTCGTGCACATCTTCTACTATGCTCGCGGGGTAATTGGACACAACACAGGACTAATTCAGGGGAAGGGTGTAAACGCAGAGGAGGGCAGACAGGGCGGGTGTGATGGGTGCTGGGTACACGGTTCCTGCGCGTGGCGCCCAGGGTGTACTAGAGAACTGCAGAGGCGGCCCCGGAGGGGCGTAGGCTGCAAACGTATGCAGCCGGCGGCCACTAGATGGCAGTACACCCCCAGCAAAGAGGCAGGACAAGCCCGGAACTGGGCCTTTTAGCAGTGCGTTTAGTTGTGAGTTCTCCACGCGTTTAGATCCCAAAATGCACGTTAAGATCTCTTTTTCAAAGCCATCTGGAAAGTCCGTCCGGCGGAGACGGTCCGTAAGGAAGGTGAGCGGTTACTCTGTGGTTAAGCAGAACATGGGATGAACCAGACCCAGAACTGCCAGCGGAGGGTTTGGTGGTGAGGTTTGAGGGATGATGGTCTCCCAAGACCCCTTGCAAGCCCCTGGAGTGCGGCTCCCAAGGTAGAGGCAGCCGTGGGTGGAAGGCTGTGGTTCCCGGGCCGCCCGCATGCCCCCCGGCTTAGCCCTGTGCGGCGGCAGGTGGGAAACCCAGGTGAGCCACCTTTCAGATCTGCACACCTGTCCTCCATGTGGGTGCACGCATGCGTGTAGGAAGACAGACCGGGGGAAGCCTGTGAGGCCGTTCAGGCCAGATGGAGACAGGCTGAGAGAGGGAACTACACCGACAGCCAGGGGTAGGTGAGGATTGTGCACTCGGTACCACTCGGTGCGTGTGTTCATCCATCCGCTGCCTCAGTAAACACTGAGTGCCTATGGAGCAGGCCCACAGGGTGGACGAGGGCCCTGGGTATAGACCCGAAAAACCAGACCCACCAAGGGCACAGCGGGAGCTTGACTGACCTGTCCTTGGTTCTCTGGAGGGAAAATGTGCCCCCACTGTGAAGCTCTGATCCCAGGCTGGCTTGATTTGGGGTTCACATGCAGCCTGAAGGCACAAGTTGAACAAGGACATTGTTTTAAAGGGTTGCCAGATTTGGCACTGATGGGTGATCACAAAACCAAAAGGAAGGTCCTCGCGGGAGAGATACGCCTTCCACTCACTCTCCTGCCCCTGAAGGGTGGGCTCACACTACACAGGAGCCTGCTGGAGGAGCCGCAGATTGAGAGGCAGGCACAGAACCCACAGACGGCAGAATCTGTCCCTCAGGCCACTCCAAAATTAGAATACCCAGTGCAGAATCCAGTGGTTTTAAATAAACAAACACATGTTACTCTATTTAAAGAATAAAGAAAAACACGAAAACACCAGCAAGGTATAGAAACTAAAGATCCAGGAAATTCAAAAACAAATCAAATAAATCATTTAAAAGGTAAAACAACAATCAGGGTGTGGGCTCAGCAGTGGATCAGACACAGCTAAAGAGAGAATCAGTGAAATGAAAGATGGGTCTGAAGACAGGCCTGCACGCTGGGTCCAGGAGCTCGCCTTCCCCAGACCTCGTGCCTTTGGGGTGAAGGACTCCCACCAGTCCACCCTTTCCCACCTGATGCTCACAGCCTCCCTGGACTGCCTGCCTGGAGTCTGACAAGACAGTCTCCTTGTCTGGTCCGTGTGCGTGTCCTCAGCAGGAGCGCCCAGGCGCAGGCCACCCTCCACCTGCGCTGCTCAAGTCACCCTCAGGACCTGTGAACTCCTGCTCCCTCCCCTCTCCCAGCGTCCAGCTTCTACAGCCATCTTGGTTTGTCCCTGCGAAATACACTGACAGACTTGTTCCTGTCATTAGGAGTGCCTGGGCTCGCCTCTTAGTCGAGTGCCTTGACAGTGTGTGGCTTTGAGAAGTCACTCAGCAAGTATTTGAGACTGAGAGACACAGACATGGAAGAAGAGGGAGAGTCACAGAGCACAGAAGGTGGCCCCGCACATTTAATTGGAGTTCCAGAACGAGGGGCACTCTGTTTCAAGACCAGCTAGCTGGCTGGGCGTTGGTGAGGTGTTCATCTCGTATTTAGGAAGTACGATAAACCTCAGGTGGAATAAATCAATAATCAGGGCACCCACAGAAAAGATGGATCACGTCTGCAGGCACGGTCATCTCTATGCCAGGGTCGTCTCTACGCCAGGGTCTCGTGTTCCCACTGTGCGTACATTTTGTGTTTCTTTCAGAACTCAGAGTGAATGCTGCCTCAGGGATGCCCAGAAAATCCAACGGGAGGAACTGAGCACTAAGAAGTAAGGTTTGTTGGGTAAGATTGAGCTTGAGAGGGCCACAAAGCAATACCTGATTTTTTGCCCATCCTCCAGCAACCATCTTTTGCCTGCTTGGAGTTGGCATCTCCCCCCTTGAGAACACATGCTCCCCAGTAAAGTCATCATGCCTGAGTCCGCTGGAGAAGCAGGAGCTATGGTTCACTAAGGAGAGGAGGCCTGTTTGCAGCACTGTCTTGTCAATTTTTATTTAAACAAAGACAGCCTTTCGCTAGTTGTTTGCTGGGGAGTATGTCCAGGTGCCACAGCCCCAGGCGATGGTGTTCCCACAGCTTTCTGGTGAAATACATGAGTTATCACAGAGGAGAAGCAAGTGGTTGTGCTGTGCCATTTTACATGTTATGGTTCGGATGTGAGGTGTTCCTCCAAAGCTCATGTGTGAGACAGGAAGGTTCAGAGGAGCAAGTTAATCCCATCACCGAGTGGTAACTGGAGGCAGGGGGTGCAGCTGGAGGAAGCGGCTCGCTGGGGGCTCAGGGGTATATATTTTGTACCTGCGGGGTAGTCTCTCTGCTTCCTGGTCACCATGTGAGCTGGTTCCTTCTACCACACTCTTGGCCCATGGTGTCCTGCCTCTCCTGGAGCCCTGGGTAATGGAGCCAGCCTTCTGTGGATGAAAACCTCTGAAACCGTGAGCCCTCGAATAATCTTTTCCTCCCCTAAACTTGTTCTGGTTGGGTCCTTCCGTCACAGCAGTGAAGGAGCCAACTAAAACAGCACACTTAGGTGGGTCTCCACGTGAGCATCTGGACAGGAGGCCACTGACCGCTCTGGACGAAGTTCATGAGTGTCGAGCTGTGAACCTCATTCAGGCAGCTGGGAAAGGCTTTCGAAACTGGCACTTTCCTAGAGCTCTCCCCTTCTTACCAGCAACGAGTAACCACCTAGAAACTTCTCCTCTCACTACCTACTGTCCCCGTACCAGGGCTAGTCCCCATGACTGAGAACTCTGAGGACTCTCTAGACCCTACAACCCAGGAGCTGTCTGGGAAGGGATTCGAGAGGCTCGGGTCCCTCGACTACCTTGCTCTCCCTCACCCCCATCCCTCCAGCCATTTCCTGCCACGTTAGCTGATGTGATTCGGAGTTTCCCACACAGGCACCAGGGGGCTCTGTGCAGTCATAAGATAGCAGTCCTCCCACGAACTTTCCACCAGCTAAGCACCAAGCGCTGCTGGTCCTCTGCACTGGTGGTAGAAGGTGCTGGGAAGATCCCCACGGGAGGAGGCTGATGGCATGGGAGTTCCTCAGTGGCATTCACTTTTAAGAGGGAACAGCTTTGGGAAGGGAGACGGCTTCCCTGGGGTAGTGGCTTTGGCTATTGACGTGTCCTAAGTCCTCCTTGCATCCTGCACTCTGAGGCATCTCTGGAAGTTGCCGCCACTGCGACCTTCTCCTGACGGTGGAGGAAGCCCCAGTCACGTGCCATGTTTCCCCCTGGCCTGTGCACAGCCCTGACCTGCTTTTCACTGAGAAATTCAAACCTCATGAAGGCAGAGGGGAGCCTGGGAGCAGAGGTGGCAGGTCCCGTTAATTCAAGCACGATGTCACCTGTGTGTGGGAAAAGAGCGCATTCCCTTCCCTCTTGAAGAACTGGGGGTCTCATTTCTGCATTGCCCAGGGGACCCTGCAGAACAGACAGAGCAAGCCCTGTGGAGCTCCAGGCTCACTCGCTGCCCCTGCCAACTACTCTTACAATCTCACAGATTCTAGAAGGAAACAGATCGTTTCCCCTAGAACCTCAGGATCATTTTCTTTCTGGCAGATTTTAAGATACAAAGACCTTAGCCTTGTGGTGGGCCTGGTCGTTGCTGCCCCTGAATAAGGCTGAGCCCCCTGGTGACCTGACAGCATGGCGTTGCATCCTGCATAGGGCTGCCGTTCTCTGTCCAGTTCTGAGGGTGAGCTGAAAAGCCACACAACCAGTGATCCTCAGCTGGACTGGCCTGGCTCACGTGCACCTGGGTCTGGGGGTCTTTGTCGCTCAGCACCATTCCCTTCCACCTCTGCGCAGGGGCCGGCGCTCCACCTCAGGACTGCAGGGCACCGGCCAGAGCCAGCTAGCCCAAGAAGAACCAGCTGCCTGGTTCCTAGAAGTGCTAATCAGAAAATCTGGGGCCCCAAATGCTCCTAGATCTCAAACCGTCTGAACACTGACATGGTGCCCCTAGAGGGAAACCCCCCCTGACCATGGGATGGGTCCCCACCAAAATGAGATCACAGCACAGGGTTTATTCAGTGTCCCCAAGGGAAAAAGACGCCCCAGTCTCTTGAGCTGTAATGCACAACCTTCATTTCAAGCATAAAATTATTTAAAATACTATATAAAATTAACTTCAGTCTCTGTGTAAAATGTATATATGAAACAAATAGATTTGGGTCCCAGCCTCAAGATATCTCATTATGTATGTGGCAATATTCTGAGATCCAAAAAATCCCCAATTCAAAGCACTTCTGTCCCAAACATTCCAGAAAAGGGACACCCGACATGTATAGGATGAATCTTGTCATCCTACCAAGTTGTGAGTTACTGAGGACAGACTCTGGGACCATGGTTTTAGTGACTGGATTCAACACAATGAATGCTCTACACATAATACATAGTAAATATTTCTAAATGCCTGAAAAAGCATGGACAAGCTTACAGAGAAGAGGACTAAAAGGAGATATAGTGTCTATCTTGAAGTGTTTACCCATCTGTTGGATAAGAATATGGCCATTTTTGTGGTTCCAGAACCAAAAAGAACACAGAAAAGCAAAATGGACTTTCCTGGCGTCTGAGGACAAATGGCCAGGGCTTCTGGCAGCTGGACGCATCCACGGGGTTTGTGGGACGATCCCAGGTGATGACATCACTGGGGCCCCTTGTGTGTGGGTCACATTTGAAGACTTAACATGAAGCCTGGGAAGAGAGGTTATATGTGGACAAAAGAAGAGAGAAAATGATCCAAGTCTGGGAGGCGCCTCCCTGTGCCCGGGGCAGGAGATGAGGCCCAGCTCTGGAGAGGGGACCTGACATGCAGGTGAGCCCGGGCAGGGCCCCAGGGGAGGGAGCCGGGTGGCTGTGAAGGGCGGCTGATTGGCCTGCGATCCTGACCAGACTGGACAGTGGGTGGGGGTGCAACACCATGCCAGGGCACATCGGGGCCGAGCCCCCATCCTGACCTCTGCCACCTGCCTGTCTTCTTCGTGCTGTGCACATCTCCCCAGGGTGGCTACCTTCCGTCATCCAGGCCAAGGCCCCACTGCTACCGCCCTGCCGGGCCTCCTTGTGGAAATGTCCTCATCTCGCCCCTGCTCCAGAGCCCTCCACTGCCTTCCGTCCCCTCTGTGGCCTCTGAGGCCTCTCCTGCAGGCCCCCAGGCCCTACACTCTTCCTCGCTGTCACTCCAGCACCCGCCGTGGAAGACTCTCCTCCAGAGTCCATGTGCACTTCCCCTTACGTCTCCAGGTCCCTTCTCAAAGTCAAAAGGTCATCCAGGACCACCACACCCACCTGGACACAGCAGGCCACCCTGGCACCCCGGCCTCCGCCAGTGTCACTGTCCTGAGCTTCTGTGCATTTGCTCGTCCGAGTCCCCTTTGGTGTCCCTCCCCTGCTGCAATGTGAGTCGGACGGACTGGCTGACCAGTGCACCTGTGTGTCTATCCCCAGCTGTAGAAGAAAGCGTGCCATGGCCAGCAATGCGGGGGTGAATGCAAGCATATCAGGTAATTTGGGGAATGGCCCTCGACCAATAATTGCCAGAATCTAGGTATTTTACTGTGGAAAGATACTTCCATTAGCAACTCAGAGAAAACTGCTGAGACATGTATTCTTCCCACATTTTGACTAAGTTGACATTTAATAACCATCAGCTCCAGTGCACTACATTCCCTCATCCACTGGGTGAATCCACAGGATGCGCGGGAGCCGCCAGGAACCAGCCAGGAGAAGTGGCCGCGTTCGGTGGGAGTAGAACTGCACCCAGGCTGTTCCTGGGAGCTTCCAGGCTCGCGGGCAGTGGGGCGTTGTGTAGAAATCACAAACCACATTCCTGATTGCAGGTTTCCATGAGGGATGAGCAGAAAGAGCACAGGCCCCGGGGGCCTGGACGCAGCGAAGCTGTCTCTGAGGAAGAGCCTGAGGCCTGGGACCGTCGGTCCTGCAGCTCTGGTGCCTGGCCCCCAGGCTGCGCTCTTCACGCGTTCTTGCCCTGCTTGTGCCTTGCAGCTCATTTCCAGGATGTCCTTCTCCTGGCTAAGGTGGCGCTCCGTTCTCTCAGGACTTTGCTGCAGAATTAACTGCAGCCACCTTCTCAGTGTAAAAATAGCATCTCCCTTTGCTTACGGAGCTGGGTTGCTGAGCAACCTGGTTTTTTCCTTTTTCTTTTTGAATCTCCTTGCACACTAATTTTCATTGGCCCTTTTTGGTAATTAGTCTGGAGGGGCTGATTGGTCAGGGCAATCCGAGAAGTCACGCAGGCAAGAGCGAAGACGACCGTGACCTCAGGAGAAGTGGGAGGACTCCCACCCTGGGGCTGGCAACCCCAGTCACTGTGTGCTGTCCAGGCCCGGCCGTGGCTTGGGTGGGAAGGCGGGCCGAGGGGGACTCCGGGAAGGTGCGGCCTCTGCTCTAGAGACACCTGGAATCTTCACAGCTGGAGTTGCTGAGAATGAAGACTTTGGATCGGTGGGCTTGGATCGCCTCCCTTCTCTCGCCTTCGTCTGCTTTTCTCTCTTCGTGCATGCATCCACCTGTTTGGAAAGGACAAAGAGGACCTTCCTCCCTCCCCCAGGAATGCCTTTAGTCACGGGCATCGGGCCACAGGAGACCAGTGGGAGCTTAGCTCTCCCTCCTCAAGCTCCGTTCTCAAGCCCGCTAATTGACCTTACAGCAAGACTGAGAATTCACCCTTCTGTGCACCCCAGTACTCACAGTGGGTCCCTGGATAACCCAGCGCCACTCTGAACCAGCCACAGTCTGCCAACAAGGCTCTGTTTAAAGTCAGGGTTGAAATGAGACTCAGTCTGATCCTCATGGACACAGAGATTCAATCACAGGCCACTGTCGCTGCACAGAGTCAGCAACGAGTGGGTAAGACAAGGCCTCAGGGGACCAGAGTGATTTAACCCGCAGGCACCAGGGCTGCGTCCCTACTCCATCATCAAGCTACTTCTCCATGAGTAGAAGGTGTTAGTGATTCTGTGGGGAAGCACAGGACTGGCCGTCAGTGGCCTGATTCCCAGCAGGAACTCAGCATACCCTAAGTATCAGTCAGGAGACTGGACTCCGCACCAAGCTGCAGACAGGGTCATCCTTTCCCTTTCCTGCTCTGAGCTCCATCCACTTTCCAAAGCAATACATCTCAAACAAAACCCAAAACATGGCCACCGCTCTCCTCTGTTTGGAAAGCCCAGTAACTCCCAAGGCACCTAGAGGAAAGCCAGGCTCCTCAGCAAAGTTACGGCCTTGCCTGGCTGCCCCCAACCCCAGCCTCGCTTCCGGACCCCTGCCCAGGCCATTGCCCTCTCCGCAGAGCCTCAGTCTGCCTGTCTTCTAGCCCCTCCTGCGTCTCCCAGGTCCTCCTCTCATGCTTGTCCTGGGAGCCCTACCTTCCAGGAAGCCTCCTCAGCGTGCCGAGGTACTGGACTTCGTCTCTACCCTCCCCAACGCACGCGCCACTCTCCAAAGAGGATGGGCTTCCGCCTCCCAGGCCCAGCCCTGTCACACAGATGAAGTGGCTCAACAGCTGAGAGCTGAGCTGTCGTCCCTACGTCCCTGCCAAGGTCTGCCACCTGGAGGCATCTGTCCTTCCTAGATAGCCCTCCACTGTCATCTACTGACAACTGTGTTCCTGCATCGTTCGTGTGGGCCATAGGAAATGGAGATCAATAATTATTTACAAATTGAATAAAAACAAAGACAAGTCTTCTACCCAGATGCCTCGATCGCAAGCACAGGTCCAGCTTCTGCCCTGCAAGCTCACAGCCCACTTGGACCTTTGTTTAGGAAGCGCACGCCACTCTTGTCTCTGACCCCTGACCCCTGCTGCTGCACTTATGGCTCAGAGGCCCACGAAGGGGTATCTCTTCCATTTGTACTCCAGGATTCCAGGTCCCCCTTGGCACTGGCTGGCTGGTTTTGTGACCAGATGACACACCCAGAAACCTCTGTCCTCCCTCCTTGCTCAAAGCCCTCCATGGCTCCCTTCCTTACAGAGGATGGGTCTCCATGGCAGAGCCACCAAGACCGTATTCCTGGGACCATATTCCTGGCCCCCTATGCATCCAGCAGTGGCCTCCTGTCGGAATCTTGCCAGTGGAATGTGGGGGAAAGCACCAGGCCAACACTGAGAGCAGAGGGCCCTGCTCAACCTCTTGACTTCCCCAGCCTGGGTGCAGGGAAGAACAGTCCTGGGCAGTGAGGCGGTGGGGGAACAGGTCTGGGTCCCGGAATCTCTGATGGGGAAATCTGCACAACCGTCTCCTACTGTTATGTGGACCAGAAACAGCTCCGCTGTGTCTCAGCCTTTTCTCTGCGGCCTATTTGTTACAGCAGCAAGGACTGCCGTTGCTGACATGCCACCATGTCAACAGGATCACTTCCTTAAGATTTGGGTGTGATGGGCCCAGGAAAGAGAGCTGGAGGGCCGCTGCTTGGGTCTGGGCTAGAGGTGGGGACCACTCTCCTGAGATGTGCAGGAGTGGAGAGAGATGGAGAGAGCCAGGACCAGGACAGACGGGCCTCTCCCTGGACACGCCCCGTGGAGTGTCCACCAGACACCCAGGGTGCCGTCGGGAGGTTGGAATCCCAGGCTGCTGCCCATTGAAAAGATGGAAGTGGAGGGAGATGTGGGATTGTTTTCGTAAAGATGACCCTTGGAGCCCTCCTCGCGGCTGAGGCCTCCTCAGCAGATGGTGTGGATGCAGTGGGGCTGGGCACTGCAGGGTCCAGCAAGCAGAGGGACAGAACGGCCAGGAGGCAGCGGGGAGGAAGCCTGGGGCTGGGACAGCGGGGAGCTGAGAGGAAGCAGCACATCAGCTGGAAGCCACCCAGAGGCCAGCGGACAGCGAGGCTGTCCCCAGATTCACCCGAGGGCAGTCACTGGGGCTGTGACAGGCCTGGCATCAGTGGTGTGGGGAGACACGGTGGACACGGGGCTACAGGGCAGGGCCTGGAGAGAACCACAGGCCCCAGGCGGGAGTTCTGCTGAAGAGCTACCAGGGCCCCCGGTGCTGGGGGAGCTCCTCCCGGGGGAGGGAAGAGGATGGCACCTTGAGCAGGATGGGGTGGGCAGGGCTGGACAGCGACAGGGCACAGGCCCGCGTCTGTCCTCTCAGAGGGGTGCCCTGGCCTCCATGGCTTCATCTCAGGTAGGAGTCCGTGCGACTGGTTCTGGCCACAAAGTCACCACGGCTGACCTTCCTAACTGATGGTCGAGGTGTACAAGACACGGGGACTTTGGACCTTTAAACTGAAGTCCCTCCCGTGCTTCCCCCGTTCACAGCACCAAGTGGCCCCTGATTCAGCTGGAACCCTTCAGGGGCCCTTTGCAGGTACCAGGTTTCTCTGGGTGACCAGGGCCTCCTGTGCTTTAGATCGTCCAACCAACAAGTATGAACATGAGTAAGAGTAGTGACCTTTGACCCTCGACCTTTTCTCAGAGGCCGAATGTCTCATTTCCCATTAACTTTGCTAATCTCTCCCATAGGTCCTTCCTTTGTGTACAACCAGGGACTCTCATCCGAAAAGGGTGAGCTATGCTCCAACCTCTTCTCCAGCGGCGAAAAACTGTCACTTCCAAAGACTCAATAAACAATGTCTACCAAAAAAGTAACAGGCCAGCTCATTAGACGTGGTTCTCCTGTCCCACGTGTCCCACGTGCCTGCATCCCTGCTCTCAGACACAGGTGTTCCGTAGCTCTCATTGTCTTACCCATCACCCCTCGTGCACTTGGTGCGGTGGCATCTGTCACTCGCTGCACATAAGGCCTGGCCGTGCCCATTCCCCAGCTGCCTGGCGTGGGTGTGCGGTAAGTGCTGACGCAGAGCCAGCTCCCGGAAACCACTCAGAGCGAAACCTTTCCTTTACAACAGCCGTCACGTTTCCTAATGAAACCTTACTGATTTCAACCAACCAGGGGAAAGCATTTGAAATGTTGAAAAGATAAAATTCCAGCCTATTTTAGAGTAGTGAAATGTGTTATGCTCATGTCTATAAGTTCATTCAGTTGCTTTGATTGTCAGTCCTAGCTTAAGATCACACACACACACACACACAATTAAAAGAAACTCGTCCTTAACGACTTTGGTCTTTTACACGTATTAATCTCTCTTTAAGAATCAGTAAGACTCTTGTCTATATGTATTGATTTTATCAACACTTGTCAATGACATGGTTATATTTGTAAGTCTGAAGTGTGCAGAAGTACACATTGAACATGGAAAACACGTATATGGTAGGTCTTAAATAACCATTTACATGGCGATTTTAAAATTCTTTTTTCTCTGATTTTCTGCATGAAGCATATAATACTTCTGCAAATGAAATAAAATGCCCGCTAGGCACTTGCAAATGAAATGGCACCTGGAACTCAGGTAAGCATTGGACAGGGGTGGTCAGAAGTTGGAGAGATCGCATGGGACTAGGGCCAGCACAGGGGTAACTCCAAATGTCAAGGCTTTAAGCACAAACCAGTAACCCCAGACTCATCTGGACACAGACCCTGCAGCGGAGGTGACAGCACAGTTCCTGGGGATTTGGAAAGGACTTGACAGTTTGTAAAGTAAGTTCTCTTCCCTCCCTCCCCCTCTCTTCTCTTCTATTCCCTCCTCCTCCTCCTCCTCCTCCTCCTCCTCCTCTCTCTCCCTCTCTCTCCCTCCCTCCCCCTCTCCCCTGTGCTTCCTTCACACAAGACAGGACCTGGCAGTGGAGCAGATGGTGCTGAGCACTGGGCTCTGGTGAGGAGCCTCAGGTCCTGAAGAAGCTCATCTGTCGCAGAGCTCTTGGTTGGCACTACGCCCAGTGCAAAAGAAAGGGAAACAGCCCTCTGGTCACCGTGGCAGCAAGGACCACGTCACGGCTGTCTCCTGCCTACACAGCCCACTCACTGGGACCCCAGCCTCCTCGCCGGCCCCCACCTGGACTTCCGGTTCCTTCTCCCCTCAGCTGTGCTTCTCAGACGCCTACTGGGGACCCGGCCCAGCTCTCCTCCAACTCCTTCACATCCCCTGTTCCTTCCAGTGTTCATACTCTTTGCTCTTTGCCCCAATCTGACTTTCTGAGACCATTTTTGATTCTGCTTCATTATCAGAGTCCTTGGTGGGAACCCACTAAATCAATTTCATGACTGAAGAATGGGTTGAGGCCTGGAGTTTGAAAAGCATTGCTCTTGACCTTCAAGGTGGAGAATATAACCCCCGCCCATCTGCCCAGGGTCTCTGGCATGGAAGGGTGCAGGACAGCTACCCACCCTCGATGGAGAGGTGGAAGGGAGACTGGTGGGGAGAGCCCAGAACAGCGACCTGAGGGCACGAGGCACGGCGGAGCTCAGTAGATCAGGGGCTGTGGTGGTGACCCAGGCAGGTCCCTCAGGCTACAATGTCACTCTGCAAGCACTTGGACAGCAGTAGTGGAGGTTCGGCAAGGGCACAGAAGCGCTGATCTCCGTCTTGAAAACCTCACAGCCACTGAGCCAAGAGGGAGGCAGCAGCCAGAAGCAAGCAGAAGCCATGGTAAGAGCAGCCTCTCATGGGTGCAGGCTGCGTGAGCAGAGGAGACGGGCGCGTGCTACACATTTCCTTCTCTCCGCGTGCCAGAAGGCAAGGCCCGAAGCAGGACTCCTGCAACGTGGAGGTCTCAGTGGAATGTCATGAGATCCAGTGACAGGGGCCAGCCTGTTGGGGAAGTCTTACTTATCACTGACTGGAGACCTGGCGTGTGGCCGCCCTCTCCCGGCCCACAGCTGGGCAGCGAGGACCTCCCGTCCAGCCCTTGCACAGCTGCCCCTGCTCACAGGTCGCGCTGGAGTGGGCCCAGCCCCAGAGGGCTCGCTGTGCTCGTCTTTCACAGCGAAGGCCTTGTGATCCTCTCAGAATGAAACCAGCCTCCGCGTCTCCAAGCACCAAACAACAAGTGAGTCATCCTCAGGACGTCTGCAGTGCAGCGCTTTGACTTCAGTCTTTCCAATGTCTCTTAGGGTGCGTCCAGGTCCTCGGAGCTCAGAGCCGGCGTTGAGGGCGTTCGCACAGTACTCTTGTCTGTCCCTGCAGCTCCCCTCACTTCGCCCCGCTGCAGAGCTGCCCGAAGCCCAGTGAAGAGGAGAACCGTAGGGTTAGACTTCTTCCCTTGGGATCTGGAAGCTCTAGGAAGCATGAATCCGAAACCTCTCATTCTACAAAAAAAAACTAAGAAGGTGAAGTAAGTTGGTTGAAGTCACACAGACATCAGCGTCCAAGTAGGTACGTCGGTAGGGAGGTGACCTTTGGCCAAAGTGGACGTCGCAGAAGTAGGGGTCGGGGGTTAAGCTCTGCTGTCCCTGTGAGGGCTTAACTCGCATGGGTCTCCCTGTTGGGTCCTTGGCCCTCTCTTTCCAGGCCAGGAGATCGCAGGTGGGGTCTGTGTTAAGCTGTGTGTCCTGCGAGCTTTCATTAGGTCCCCTGTTCATGGGGACGAGGAGTCTTCTTGGCTGCTGCGTCGTGGGAGGTTACTCGTGATCGGGCCACAGGCGTGGATGTCCCGGTGGGGCTCTGTGACCTGGTGTGTCCCTGTGGGTTGTGGACCTGGGCCCAGGGCGAGCAAGGTCCAGTGGTCAGGGACGGCAGATTCCAGATCTGGGTCTTGCCTCCCCATGCCTGTCTCTCCAGAGGCAGGTGACACTGTTCTCAGCGGGCAGTGCGGCCGGGTCGTGCAGGGTGGCTCTGTGAGAGGTCACGGCTGCTGCACTGCTCAAGAGCCACCCTGGCTGGAACTTGACCTCAGTGTGCTCTGAGGCGGGAGCTAGCTGGCTCCTCGCACACTGCTCACTCCACCCCAGAGCCGGGGGCACTGGGTGGGGTCTGCTCCCAGGGCTCCCAAGCTCCCTCAGAAGCAGGCGGAGCTCCGAGGTCCAGGCTTGCCGGCCATTGGTGGTGCTGGCGCTTTGGGCCTCAGCTTCTGTCCTTGTCCCTCTTCGGTCCTGTTTCTCAGCGGTTGGGGCTGGCCTGCTCCTGAGACTGGGGAGGCCGGGGTTTGTGGGATCCAGAGGGTGGAGGGTGTGGTGCTCCGCAGGGAGGAGCGGCACCCCTGCTGGTGGCTGATCACCTTTGGGCAAGGTCAGAGAGGACTGGGGATCAGCACCTGCCAGGAGATAAGCAGACTGTGCTGGAAGTCACCAGGCCGCTGGGGTGAAGCTTGCCCAGAGACACAGAGGCCCTCAGCTCTCTCAGCAGAGGAAGAAGGCTCTGTGACCACTGCCGAAACCAGCAGATAAACAGAACTCCGGGTTGAGCTCTGTGACGTGGGTCACCCAGGAAGCAGAAGGCCGACTTTGGAACAACTCTGGGAGTCAAGACAAGAGCTGAGGGAAAGCCTCTAAGAAGAGAGGAAGCTTTTGCTGCAGCAGACGCTCGGAGAGGAGGGGAAGAACGGGTTGAGAGGTGAGACTGGGTTTTGCAGGAGGAAGCTTCATGGAAGTGACGGAAGCCAGGGGGTGTGGAGTCTGAGGACACCGCTCCCTTCCCTGGGCAGTCTGGGAGGCTCCTAGGGACACAGGCCTTCTGCACAAGGAGACACAGCCATGTGTCTTAGCTGGTGCATACAGCTGGCATCGACAGAGCTCTCTCTGGACCCCAAAGACCACAGGGGGCAGAAATCACCCTCAGCCGCAGCTGCCCAGCTCCAGCTAAGAGTGGGAGAGTGGGACGTGGATTCTCCATTTGTGACACTTGGTGACACCCAGACGGTCCCTCCCAGGAGGTGGCAGAAGTCAGACAGTAACACCCACCACGGAGACAAAACGTCTGGGGCTGCTGGGGGTCAGAGGAAGAAGGGAAGGGCCGCCCTGCACTTTGCCTGGAAGGGGACGGTTAGAATCGTGGCTCCAGAGCCAGCTTGTAGAAGAGTCCCCAGCGCTGAGGGCACCCCCACTGGACCCAGCACACGATGCCGGAAACTCGAGAGCAGGGCAGCTGTAAATGCTGCATGTGACAAATGTGGGGTGATTCTAGCAGAGCTGGAGGTGCCAGGTTTTTCATCTCTCAGACCCAGCGGTGCTTTAGATGCTGCTTTTCCAGATGAAAAGCAGCCTCCCCAAGGGACAGACAATGTCCCTTCCAGAGCATGGAGACCCCACAGTGGCAACCCATTGCCGGGGTGTGTGTTTTGGTTGGGTGGTGCTTTTCCAAGTTAGAGTTTAGGGACGTGTTTGTAATGGTGCTGGGAGCAGCAGAAACCAGGTTTCCCTGCTTATCCCTTCCGATTCATGGGCCACCTCTAGGTGCCACTTGTGGCCCATCAGCAAGAACAGGGCCAGCTTAATCTTAAGAGATGTGCTGGGCACTGGACCCTGTGTTGCCAGCTCAGCAAGTGGGCACCTTTGGGATTTAGGGTCATGGGTCCATTGTGGAAATGAGTCAGGGAAGAGCAGCATCTCTATCTTGGTAGAAGCTCGCTAGCCCTGGGAATGCTGGGAAAAGGGAACGCGGAAGTCTCAGGCTTGTCCCATCCACTTCAGGGTCACTGAAGGAGCCACTTGCACTACAGGGAAAATGGATTTTGTTGTGGAGGCTGAAGAAGCCTGACCCATGTGTCCCCCTGGGTAGGGCGGTGTCAAGTGGAGGAGGAGCGTGGGGAGCCGCCTCTGGGCTTCAGCAGACGGTAGTCAGCTCAGCACAGGAAGGAGTTGGGTGAGGAAGTCTACGAAATTAGGACGGGTCCTTCACGTTGCTTCCCCTGGGCGCTGGCGCCTGTAGGACAGCTTAGGGCAAGCAGGAAATAAAGTAGAGAATGGCCTCCTGGCCCTGGTGTATTACAGCTCAGGATAAAATTACCTGCAGCACGTGTCCCCTGACGTCCCTACTTATTTAAACACATTTATCTGGTTTACGTTCTCCTTCCTCCTCTAGAATCTAGGCCCGGGCAGGGGTTTTATTCCAGTTTGTTCTGCAGCCCCGATGCCTAGAGTAGTGTCTGGCACGAGCAAGATGCTCAGTGGGCATCGGTTCATGAATGACGTGACGTGATGGGATGAAGCATCCCTGTATGGACGGGGAGAGCGGAAGCGAAGCAGAGCAGTGGTGTGCAGGGCTCAGAAAGTGCTGGAATGCTAGGACACTGCTGGCATCGTCGACAATGTAGCCAGAAAGCCTGGGAGAGCGGAGCACAGCGTGGCCAGGAGCTTCACAGGAGGCAGTGTGCATCCACCCTCGCCCGGCACAGAGAGGGTGTTCTGACTGCTCAACTGCCTCTAAATAAATCTCTGAGGAACTTACCAAGTATAGTTCTTTCTGGAAGAAACACGGCGAGACAACTAATATGTGCATACACATATACATATACAGCATGTACCAATTTAAAAGCAACACTGCCAGAATAAGAGATATATTTGAAAGTTTCTTTTAATAACATCTTTTTATATGTTTTTTGGAAGCCTGGTTTGTTTATGCAAAGCTTTCGAGCTCAGTAAAACAAATTTACTTCCTCAATTTCTTTATTCCCACCCCACCATCAATATACTAGAAAATACTATAACTAGAGTTGGGAGTTGCAAAAAAAATTTTTCCAAATTATGTGACAACAAACCTAAATTATATTTAGTGTCACATTCCATAAAGCCAAGGAAAAAGGATTTCTATTTTGGAATCAAGAACACGAGGGTTTGAATTGTGGCTCACATCCCTCCCAGTTGTTCTAAGCCTGGGTTTCAGCATCTGAGAAATGGGTCTCCTGGTACTCACCCTGCAGGGACATTGTGGGGACAAGCTGTGGGTCTGGAAGAACCCACCACAGAGCCCATGCTCCAAGGTATAGCTGATAATCCACACTTCTTCCGTTACTAGAAAACACACCAAAGCAGGCTGCCTAATCAAGATGTTAGAACAGGAGCTTCAAGAATCATGGGGCTGTTATTACAATTCAAAAATTCTTTCAACTTTAAAACACTCAAAACAGCAGTGAGAACCATGCTTTTTCTTAAAACTAGTCTATTTGGTAATGGAGAACCTAAAAAATATGTATTGCATTCTTTCCTGAACATTTACAAAGAGCCAGATTTCTGGAATGGGCTGTGGAACCCACGCAACAAGACTGTGAGTCCTCAGAATTAAGTAATTAAAGACGACAACATAAATTTTTTTAAATGTTGAACCACCGAATCCCCCCCGCCCAAACTGTCTTGTTCTGTGGATGAGGAATGAAAACCCAGCTCCCCTCTGATCCACTGGCAGGACCTGAGCATCTGCCCTCTGCACTGCGGCCAGAGCGCCAGTGAACCAGGGAGGAACCCCGGGGGAGGGGGGGCAGCCCCCTACACTAGCCTCGCCGCCTCGCCCTCTGCAGGTCAATGGCTCAGTATCCTCATCACCCCAGGTGCCATGAGCTTCTGAGTCTGAGCCCCTCGCCTGCCTTCCAGAGACTCCTGCCTAGAGAGAGGGTAGCTCACATACAAAGACGCCCAATCCCAGGCGGGTCGACAGGTGAGGCAGACAGAAGCGCCCAAGAGCCCCAGGAGAAGGGCAGCCCCAGATGATGAGTGTGTCTCCCTTCCCCTCCAGGGTTCACCACCAGGTCCTCAGGTGGGTGTGAGCGACATGCACACATGCTATGTACACGTACATGCACACACACACACACACACACACACACACACACATGCACTCATAGTTGAACCTGTGTTTCATGGACTCCATCTGTGAGTCTACCTATGCATTAAAATTCACCTGTGAGGTGTAAGGCCAGCACCCAGAGTGCCCTGTCTATGTGGGTGCACAGAGGTGGGAAAGGACACACCTTGCCTTGTCACCTCAACTCCCCCAGCCACTGTCCTTCCTGTGGTCTAGTTAGTGATATATATATATATATCACTAGCTACGTACATATGCAGTCAGTTCTTGTCATTCCAGGTAGTTGTTCTACAAAGTCACCGAAAACATGAAATTTGCCCATTCCGAACCAGGCTCCTGGGGGGAATTCAGGGTTCAGCTCCTGTGGGCCTCTGTTCTGGGCATCTCCATGCGCTGATCAACACGTAGCCGTGCTTTATGTGCCTCTGGCTAAAGGTGCCTTGTTGAATGTGTACTGCCGACTCACAAAGGGAGCTCACAACAGCAGCACCTGTGTGAGCAGGTGTCGACACACAACCCACCTGGGAGGTGTGGTCACGGTCTCATGAAAGGAGACCCTGACTCACCTGTGGAATGAAATGGGGGCGTCTCAGGAGACGGAAGTGAAGTCTGGGAAGACGGCCGGAGCCTCTGTGCGACAGGGCAGTGGAAGATGTGGGAGGCCTGCCACCCACACTACCACCCTTCATTTGGTTTTGCAGAGAGATTTTATATGTTTCTTACAACAAACTCTGACTCAATTGGGCCTGTGAGTGTTCTGGAGAATAAGGGCTTCTCTTTGTGTGTTTAAGTAAATAGCAATACTTTTCTAAAAAATGTGAGATTCCAAATGCTTTCCGTGGTGCAAATTGTGTCTCCAAATAGTTCCTGTTCACGGCCCTCAGTCGAAACCAAGCTCCCACCCTGCGTGCATACCTTCGCCGGCTTGTAGTCGGGAAGAAGGGCAGCGCAGCTCTGTCAACATTTGGAAGCGTGTTATCCTAGGCTCTGCAATCCCCATGGCAACACAGTCCATTGCCTGGGTGACGGTGGTCTTATGATGTCACCAGTGAGCTAAACTAGCTCAGAACACTCGGACATTTCCTCCTGGGTGCAGCCTCTTCGAGGCTTCCGGGAGCTGTGGGGACACTCCTCCAACAGGACTCCAGGGCTGCTGCCAGTAGAGTGCCTCTCATCAATCCTCAGGGATTGTCAGGCACCACCGGGGTCCCTGTGTGTTCCCCACGGGGACTTCCGCAGCCGTGGAACAGACAGCGCGCCTGGAGCAGAGAGGCAGCAGCCCTGTGGTGGCCCTGGGGCAGTGGGCAGTGTGCAGCTGTGCTGTCGCCACTCCGTGGCAGGGTCACTCTGGGAAGCGGACGAGGCCCACGGAAGCGTCCCGCCAGCCCTTCCGTCCCCTGGCCGCGGGCTCACTAGGCGAGGAAGAGGCACCCGCCCGCTCACTGTGCGGCGCCCCTCCCCGGCGCCTCCCACAGCAGCGTGACGGCGGACGCACAGGTGTGGGGGCTGTGCAGCACACGTGAGACCAGACGCCTGGGCTGGACGGGCATTCTGACCCTATGCCCTTTCCCGGCTCCTGTCCAAACTGGCTCGCTTGAGTGGCAGGTGCCTCTGGAGCAGAAGTGGAGTTCAGAGGACAGAGTGCTGTTCTGTGGTTCCCAGGCCCACAGCCATGCCCTAATGGGCATTTTGCTTTCAAAGTAATCAAGCTCCATTGAGGTACTTCATAGCTAACCCCGGGGGGCTTTCTCAAGCAGCATGGGGCTCTAACTTGAAAACATACAATTAACAGGTGTCCAACGCCAGTTTTCTTTCCCAAAAGGGAGACATGTCTTCACACTGCTGTGTACAACTCGACGTGGGTGACCCAGGCTTCGGCTAGGAGGCCTGGCTCCCAGGGCCCTGGCCAAGGGTGCCACTGATGCTGAGGGAGAAGGTGGTAGAGGTCAGCCTGGGGCCCTTCTCCCAAATCTGTAGCACTTGAAAATAAAATCTGCAGATTAAAAGAATGTAATGATAAAGAGAATTTGAGAAAAGCCAAGAAAATATAGGGCATCCTAAAACCCGCCCGATACAGACCCCAGTGCATGCCAAGGCCAGAGGGGCAGTTACAATTGCAGAGGGCTGGGGTGGGCTTTCCCACAGCCGCCCTGAGGGCCACAGGCAGCCTGGCTTCACCAGAGAAGCAGAGCCCACGGGACAGGACTGCTGCTGGCCCCTTCCAGGCCTCTGTGGAGGGGTCTTGCCCTCCGGCCCCTTCCTCACTCTCAGGACAGGAGGGGGACCCTGGGAATATACCTAAAGTCAGGCCGTCCTCTGTGCAGATGACCACAGAAGACCACAGGGGCCTGTCCTGCCGTGCCCTCAGCTGCTTGGTGTCCCTGCTTCCTCAGAGCCCTGACTCAGGACGCTTCAACTCTAGGGTGCAGAGGTGGGTGGCTTTGGCACTTGACAAGCGTTGCTTCCATTCCCACTTTGTGTGGTACTTCTGCATCAACCCAAAGTCCACCACAGTCCTGGGGAATTTTGATATGAAGGTATTTCCCAAAATACCCATTCCCTCAGTCCCGCCAGGCCCAGAGACTGCGCTCTAAGATGCAAACAATGCAGTCCATGAGTCACTCCATTTGTGCAAAGTGGCCGTGTTAACATTGCTATGGAACATTAATTTTGGAACATGCAATGATTCCACTTTACATATTCTTTAAAAATGTTGTTGGCAATTGTCAGAATTAATGCCAGTTCCTAATTTGCAATCTGTTGATACAAACATATTTCTGTAAAATCTGCCAGTACCAAAAAGGTAAAATGTCAGGATCATGAGACTTCATGACTTGATCCATCTTCTCTTCTGCTGTAACTGGGTGAGTGAGTTCAGATCCAGAGCTGGAACTGAGGGTCGTCCCTATCGCTGCCACTTCCCCTGTAACAATGCGCCACCATCCCTGATGGCAGAGGAGAGGACCACTGTGTGCTCTCCTTCCTCTGCCTGCTCCAGGTTAGCTCCTCCTGCATCTGAACTTCCATTTTTATTGATTGTGACATTGCATGGCTCAGGGTTAAGAGATTATAAAAACAAATTAAAAAAAAAAAAAAAAGTGAAAAATCTGATTGCTTTTTTTGGCAACTCCAACAGTTCTGTTCTTTGTCATACAAACTAAATTTTGACTTGCTCTGTGGGATATGGCCAACCATATGGTCATTACAATAAATTGAAACTCAATGCCCTCTGCTAACACACCTGTCCACTTCTGCTACCTCCATGTGGGGATCTTTGGTGGATATTCTCCCAGGCTCAGTCCATGCTGGCAGACATTCCCCAAGGTGGAGAGCAGAAAACCAAGAAGTGGTGTTAGTATTTGGAATTTAGTACTTCTACTCGTGCTTCCACCTGATTCTGGGGCTGGGTGTTTCCAGGGCTGGTAAACTCAGTATCTCAAAAATGTCAGAGCTTCAGGTCAGCTTTTCTGAAGTTTCCTCTTATTTCTTTCCTCTGCAGTAAGATGGTGGCAGAACCTCCTGACACCACACCCAGACCCATGCTTAAACTAGAGAACAAGAGGCTCATCACCAACTCCTGCGTCCCTTTTTTTATTTTGGAGAGACCCTTTGGTTGCCGCTCTAGCAGATGCTTCCACCTGCCTCAGAAGCCAGGGGCCAGTTCATGTCCAGCCTGGGCTGTGATTTATAGTGGGGAGAGAATGACCACTATTGTCAGAGATCAACAGCAATTCACCCTGGGCTGGAAGGCATCCATCAACCCAGGACAGGTGGGATTTTGCCAGGGCCAAAGAAGCGGGGCAAGAGGGAGAGCAGGGTGTGCAGGAGTCTGCTATGCACGTGCCTGGCCCGAGACCCAGGCTCAGAGAGGCGGAGTCTATTGGTTGGTCCTGAGAATCAGGGCCAATTTAGGAACAGGACTGTGCTTTCTGACTGTAGACCAATGTGCCAGCCCCTTCCCACATGGTCGAAAGGGGAAGTCGGCAGAATAAACTACAGAGGACAGCTAGTCAGATGCTTCATGTGTCCTTGCAAGAGGTCACAGGAAGCTGGGCCTTGGTGAGCACTGCCAGGGCGTCCTGCCAGCTCCTTCCCCAGGCGGGCATGTCCACTGTCCTCACAGGCCCTGCTTAGCTTGGCCTCTTCTGCTGGCCACACACACCATCCTCTAACCATTGTGATGTGCTCTTGGAGATGGACCACCTGTGACCCGCACGTCTTTCCTGAGCGCCTATTGTGACTGTGCCCGGGGGGCAGGGCCTGGCCGTCCCTTCCACTCCTGTCCAGCCAGTGCCTCACCTCCGCATCCCCAGTGAATACACTGAAGTCAACTCACACAATCCCAAAAGGGAAAGCGACTTGGACATCATCAGAACCAGGATGAGGGCATTGAACAAGCAGACCAAGCCCGTGAGGATCGTCTAGTAGAAGCTGTAGGAGTTTTTCACTCTATGCTTACATCATGTACAGAATGCTCTGGAAGGTTGGGCTAAATATGGTTGCACTATTTTTACTTTTTAAAAATAGACTTTACTTGTTAACAGCTAGGTCCACAGCAAAATTGAGTGGAAAGTGCAAAGATTTCCCATATACGCCCTGTATTCTTAAATCACTAATGGCGTTTGCAAATATGGATAACTTAAATATAATATATAGTTTCAAGATTTTAAAAACAGTGAATAGAATGTTTTGGCTTATTTTCCATTCAGAATATACCTTAAGCCACATTTAACTTCCCATAGGTTGGAATTTAATGATACTGGTACTTAAATAATTATAAAGGAGTACCAGAAATTCTTTCCAAACAATTATTTTAGTCGCTGAGAGATCAACTGGGATTTACTGGGATATACAGATATAGATCTTGCTTAAAAGACAAACTGATTTGGTACTTAGTGTACTTGTCTTTTGTACAATAGACGCAAGCACTCCACTAAGACATACACATCAGCAGCACACACACGCTTGTGCCTTTACACTCTCGGGCCAGTCCAGCTGCACTGGCAGGCGTGGCCAACAGGCTTCCGAGGGAAAGGCCCAGCAGACCCATTCCTTCCGCACAGGCTCCGTCCTGCACGGGAGCTCCTGGTGTGGACCCCTGGGAAGTCACAACACCGGGAGTGAAACAAGCCTCATTTCTTTCCTGCGGTGTTTGTGACCTAGTGATAAATGGAGAGCTGTTTTTAATGACGGATGCCAGGAAATCTGCTCTGCCCATCAGTGAAAACTCAAATGTAAACCACATTTACAGGGCAATTTGCCAAGGGTAAAAACCAGCTCTGTTCTTGAATAAACAGACAAGGGAATTCCTGAACCTTCCAAAACTGCCCATTTTTGTGATTACGATCCCTCTTTATGGCTTTGTCACTAAGCATGGTTCGTCATGTACCTTCACTGAATCCTTAGAGACAGCCAGCCAGCCAGACCCTTGTCCTGCCACCCTCCCGTCTCAGCACTGACCGGCTCAGCCCTCCTTTCTGGGAGGGTGCACATAGCATGGTCTGGGACAGTCTTCTAGCTCAGTAGTTCATAAACAAGAGAGGGAGCTAGAAGGCAGGAGAAAGAGAAGAAGAAGACCAAGAACAGGAAGAAGGAGGAGAGGAGAATGTGGCAGAGGCTGTAGGTGGCCCTGGAAGCAAGAGACCAAGTTCAGTTTTTTCCCATCAGCCAGTTCTCTCTGCAGTCTGTCCTGGGGTTGGCCAATGTTCCTGTAAATGCCAAGTGGGAAAACGATTAGACTTTTCAGGTCCCACATGGCCTCTGTCCCATTCTCCCCCTTCCTGTTCTTGCTTTTCTTGCTCCTCTTTCTCTCCTTCCTGACTTCTAGCTCCCTCTCTTTTGCTCACCACCTGTTGGGTGCCAAGAGCTGTCCTCAGCTGGGGGAGGCGCTAGTGGCTGTCTGTGTTTCTCAGCCCAGCAGAGCATTCCAATCTGGCCTTCTCAACCCTATTTTAAGAGCACTCATCACTCGGCTGCTCTTCAATCTGCACTTCCCAACTTTCCCTGAACTTAACCATGCCGATGAAAGCAAATATAATGCCCAATCAGAATCTGCCCAAGGCAGAAGCCGCCCTACTAAGCTTCAGGGACATAAAGTCAATGAGGGCACTTCACTCAGGACCTGTCCTCTCTATGCCCTGAAGCCTTACTATTTTGCATAGAAATATATGGTTTGTATTAGTACATATCATTGGAGAGAAAAAAAATCTGATATGTGCCCCAAATGTGACAGTCGACTAAAGATTCATTTTGTCACTGCTCCAGAGACCTTAAGTGAGGGCTGCCCCTTCTGAAATAGAGGATCAGGTCTCAGAAACTAGCAGAGCATGTGGGGGTGAAAGCACCAGGTGACCTTGAGTTCTGATGCACAGACAGCCCCTCCCAGGACAGTGACTTGTGGCCACAACTCTCCTGCCACACCCCTGATATTCTGGAACATCTACAGCAACTGAAGGTTAAGAGGCAAGTCACTGGGTTCCGGCTGCCCACAGGCTGTGCCTCAGACAGACTCAAGTTTGGAGGAATGTTAATCACATAGGGTCAGTTTGGAGAGCTCAGAAACAGTGACGTGGTAGAGATGGGGGTTGGTTCAATAGATGATCGTGGAGCCCGGAGGAATCTCTGAGGGAACAAGATGACCATCACTGCTGCCCTCTTGGGACATCATCCTGGAGGCTTAGGGTGAGGCCAGGTAATGAGCAATCCCACTGTAAGTTTAAGACGTATTTGGTGTGTTAGAAGGTGGTGCAGGCCGTGGGTCCACGTGCAGGATACAAAGACCAGGAGCGCCAGGGCCCAGGCTGGAGCAGGAACAGTGCTCATCCCAAGCTTGTCAAGAAGGGGCCGGGGTGAGCACGCAGGCCTGCAGGGATGTTCCAGGCCGAGGGAACGTCCAGTGGAAGAGGGGCTGTGTGTTCCTGGGATGGCAGGCAAGCCTGTGGGTGGTCACAGTGTGGCTGGGTCGTGAGGGAAGAGCCCTCGTGAGGGGCCTGAGGTCAGTACTGTGGGGCTGTGCTTGCTGTCGGGAGTGTGCTTGTCACAGAGTGGGTGCCAGCCCTCTCGTGTCCTTGCTCTGGTCCCTGCACTCTCTACCATGGGATGACGCTGCACAATGGTGTCCACCATCACCAGGGGTGGAAGGTGGGCTAGAGATGGGGAGGACAGGGAGGCGGATCTGAGTAGTGCGTGCTGTACTCACGCGCGAGAATGTCACTCCGGATCCCATTCATACGTGCAATCGTACAGTTTATCAGAAAAACAGGCTCTCACCGGAGGCTGGCACATCTCTTGGACTTTCCAGCCTCCAGATCACAAGAATTCTGCTCATTTCAGATTGCCCCATCTCAAGCATGCTGCCACAGCAGCAGAAGATGGAACAAGAACGCATCAAAATTGACTTTTTATTTTTTTGCTGTGCAGAAGGCTGTGTGGAAAAGAGGCGAAGACAGACTGCAGATGGAGAGGAAATATCAGCAAACCACATAACCCACCCGTGTCTTGTGTCTGGAGTTCTCAAGATTTTACAGGAAAAATTAGAAGGGTGAAAATATACTGATGGTCTTCTCGATGAAGAGGACAAAGGACGGCAAAGAAGCACGGGACAGATGCTCCACATCATCGGCCACAGAAAACGCAGAGAAAATCACAGTGAGCTGCCACCACACACTGATGAGGGTCAAAACAGGAGGAAACAGAACAAGCAAGAGTGCCAGGTGCTGGGGAGGATGTGGAGACACCGGGCCACCCTGTGCCACTGGGGCCAGCGGGGGCACCCCTCAGGGAGACAGCGTGGTCCTTCTTTATGATCCAGAACACACATTTGCTATGTGACCCACGGTCCCCAGAAGCCAGGCCAAGAAAAAGGGCTCGGCTTGCCCAGCGGTCGGCGCACAATGTTCGCGGCAGCTTTATCTATAACAACGGAAAGACCGGCAGGGACCCCGCGTCCTTCGTGGGAGCATGGCTGAACAAACTGCACATCTGTGCAGAGCTCCGCAAGGAACACAGCTGTAGAGACCACGTGCTGTAGGGTGCGGCTGAAAGGATGAGCCCCAGCCCAGAACTGGGGGGGCAGACCAGCAGTCCTGAGGGTGTGAGGGAGGGAAGGAGTACCAGCCGCGGCTGCCTGAGGGAGCACCTGGCCCAGGGACACCAGTTCCCCAGGTGTCTTCTGCCCCTGGTTTCTGCCTGGAGGAGCTGAAGGCCCCAAGGAGAGCGAGGGTTGGCTGAGGGCCTGTCTCTGAAGTCTTCTGTGGGTAGGTCTCCAGGCCGCCAGAGGACCTGAGGCTTCGACTGAGAGCCCATTATGATAAGGAGTGTTGGTTCCAGCTGTCACCCTTCCCTCTACGTGGCAAGGGACACTGTCAACCACGTCAAGCCAGAATCAGATGTGCACGTGTGGCTTAGTGCTGAGAAAGCCCCCCGTTGTAGCTTCTTCTAGAGTGTGTGTCGGGACCTGAATTCCCAGAGGCAAAAGTTGTGTTTAAAATGGAAAAGCCAAACAAAAAAGTCCAATGGGCCTTTAGACACTCAGAGTTCATAGTTAATTTGGAAATCCTGGTTGCTCGACTGGACGTGCCCCAAGTTCACACTCTGCCTGCAGGTGCCCAAGCTGGACCACAGGAAGAGAAACACAAGCCACATCTCCAGCCACCAGTAATTAGAGTGCTGCATCCAGCCAGAGAGAGTCAGATTTCCACGAGATCCCACCCAATGCTACACGCCAGAGACAGAGATGCTACTGCCAGACAGACGCAGCTCCAGTGTCCTCGGACGGCTTCACGGGTCACTGAAGATCTTTCAGCCTCAGTGCTACTGAAAGTAATTCTATTTTTCCAATGAGGATTTGTGCTTCAGATCAAAAGGGACTTCATTTCCTAATGGAAATACGTTGTGTTATGTTATGATTTTGTAGTTGTGTTTTATGAAGACCTGGGTGGGGCAGGAGAAGGCGGCTGGAGTCCAACCGCTGGAGTGGAGATGAGCTTACTGGAGTCACTGAGAAGCTTCCAAAGGTCACACCAGTCCCAACTTCCCAGCCATCCTCGGAGTACTGAGCATGCACGCAGGAGCCCGCCAGGAGGGCGTCCTGCTAGTGCTGTTAGGAACAGCCTAACAGCCAAAATTGCAGATTGTTTAAATAAACCGTTTGCATGTATGTATTAAAATGGTAAGAACTATTTTACTGACATGGAAAGATAATCATAACACTAATTTTTTTAAAGGTGGTTTACAAACAAACAACTATAATAAAGCACTATTTTTAGAAAAATACAAATGTATAAATGACGATATGCAGAAGGTTTGAAGTACATATGCAAAGGTGTTCCATGTATTGGTCTGTGTGTAGATTTGGAGAGGCCTTGCCTTTGCTTCTGTTTCTTTCTGTATTTTCTCATTTTTCTTTTGTGAATATCATTAAGTTAAAGAGAACGATATTTTAAAATTGTGTTTTATTATATAGAATTAGATATAACTATATATAACTTGCATAATTATAAGATTTATGTATAGTTATTTATACATAATTATACATTTATTTTATAATAAGTATAATTTATTTTTTAATACCTATAAGTCATCCAAATAGGTGTTTAATGCTCATTTTCGCGTTCTACTTAATAGGGAATGCATATGTGATATGAAGTATGTGTTGAAGCTCTTCTCGGTGCACTCAGGCAAAGGCGGAGCAGGGGTGGAGCCTGGGCCCTCCTGGCCTCCTCACAGACTCCTGAGCAGGGTCCTCCACGGGCTCCCAGGTGGTTGCGAAGACACTCCTTGCTGTGAGAAACCTTGTTCATACCAGGAGCAGGTTGGTGGGAGGATAAGACTGAGGCAGGGTTCTGTGAACCTGGTGAAGGCCGTGAGAAGAGTAGGTTCTTGATGGCTGCCGGAGAACCTTCTGGAAGCTGCTTGGAAGGGGCCCCATGTCAGCACGTACTGGCAGCCAAACACGGGGTGGAGGCTGCTCGAGCTCTGGCCCTGGCCTTGGAGCTGCCCCTCCAAACCCTGCTTCTCCTAGAACTGAGGGTGGAGGTGCTCAAGATGGCAGCCCCCACTGAGGCCAGAAGTCTCTCCATGGCTCTCACTGGCAGCAAGGCTGTCAATGCCTCATGGGGCCAGCATTCCAGGGCATTGGTCACCAAGGTCTGGACCGTTGCTGGCCCTCACGTGTGGGCTGAACAGACCCACTGGGCGCCCTCCAGGAGCTGGAGCTCTGCTGGACCTCACGAGGCGTGGCTTTCCTCCACAGTAAGGACTCAGCCCCTCCTGCTGAGCACTCTCAAAGGTGCTCAGGGGGACGTGGAAGCATGAGTCATGGCCCCCGGCCGAGCAGCTTCCAGCGCAGTCTTGCTGGGAAGCGAGGTGGAGAACCAGATGGTGGGAAGGGCTCCAGGGATCCCCAGCCCTGCTCCCATCCGAGCCTCTCCCCCTGAAAGCTGTGTCCGCAGGCAAGTGAGTCGGCTCTGTGGGCTTCCAGCTCCTCACCCACAAAACGAGGGCCCACACCTCCCTCACCAAGGGTGGACCAAACTGCATCGTGTGGCTCGAGTCCAGGCGCCCGGCAGTGCTTCACCAGGAAAGGGACTGAGTGCACACCCCTGTCCATCACAGAGTTCCATGATGACTTTAAGAAGTGACTGGAACAGAATACAGGATGAACTACGGAGCGGAGCCTGCAGGGCCCGGGCAGCGTCCTGTCTTGACCAGATCTGCTGGGATGGGAAGTGGACGGGAAAGAAAAACGACAGACGCCATTGACCCCAGGGGAATGCCTCCACCCCTCGCACCGTTCTCAGCAGGTGGCGGTACACGGACTGAGGAGCCTTCATTCCCTCGCCTGGCTTTCTGGACACGACCCGTGTTTTAACATGGAACATGGTGTTTCCAGGAAGGGCCATGGAAACATCCCAACCACTCAGGCCTAGCCGGCTCTCACTGCCCCAGGAGCGGTTCTGGTGAGGCTGCCCCCACTATCCTTTTTGCAGTAGGGTGCCCAGGGCTGGGGCATGTGCCTTGAGTTTGGTCCTAGGACACCATGAGGTCCCAACGCCTCCTCTTAGCATTTACACAGGACCAGCTTTGGACACGGGTCTGCCTTCAGAGTGCCGGCGGCAGCCCAGCGGACACCTAGCCCGGGGAGCCCTGAACCAGCTCCGCGGCATGAGAAGCCGGTGCTGGCCCATCTCCTGGCACCAGGCTGGGCAACACTGTGGAGCTTAGGCAGAGGGCTACGTGCTCAGAAGCCTGGGCGGCTGACACACGGGGCACATGGGGCACGCAGGCAGCAGGGGGAGCTTCGTGGACCAGCCTCTGCTGGATGGACTCTTCTCTTCTGGACGTGCTCCAGGAAGCCCAGAGACGGGAGAGGAGGAGCACCTGGCCCTCAACACCTCCATGAGCTACAAGGACAGCAGCAGGAGGACAGAAGGACCTGACAGGTGGCCCAAGAGGAGGCGAATGGTGGTGACCACTCCCAGTCAGGACAGAAGCATGTCCAGATGGATTGGTCCTCCCACACACTGCTGGGTCCCTGTGCAGCCAACCCAAGCCAGGATGAAGAGGAAAGAAGAGAAGCCACCCGCAGTCCACATGGTTCCTCTGGGCTCGTGGGCCACAGTCACCTAGCATTTCACTGGTCAGATTCTTTTCCCTCAAAAGATGTTCAAGACTGACTTTTCACCAATATTCAAATGAGCGCACATTGCATCACTATCAGAGACTGCTGATTAAAAATCATTACTATCTTTAGAAAAAAGAGGCAGAAAGAAACAGATTCCTATTATTTTAAAAAGTGGCTTACTTGCATTCAGAATGTTTCCAGGGAAAAACCCTGAGCACGATTTTGCTCACAATAGGAGCTGTGGCTCCTCTGGGTGGGTCCATGAACAGTCATGGAAAGGCCCAGGGCCGCTGACCCACGGAGGAGCCCCATCTGGGTTCCTCAGGAGCAGATGCTGGTCCTTTAGCTTGACCCCACTCAGGACATTGGCATCAACTGTGGTGACAGGAGAGGGGAATGGAGGAGGACCCCACTGAGCGGCAAGATGGAGAGCAGGGGTGACCACACTGACACTCACGGGCCAGGCCAGCAACCATGCCGTCCTGCCCGACGCAGACCGCAGGTGCTGTCGGTTACAGTGACTTACTGGTCTCCTTTCCCTGTCTTCCTGTGGTGGCCTCCTTCCTTCTGACAGGCCCAGCACAGAATCCCCACCCTGGAGCTCTGCCTGGCCCCTGCCAGGCAGCAGCTCTGAGCAGCACCTTCCTCACCTCCTGTGGTTCCTGCCCCGCCCTTTTCGCTGTGTGACATCTGTTGCTTCATTTGCATCTTCGCCTTCTGCTGATAAGAGCCTGCCCTGTGTCTGTCTGGAGTGGTGGGCGGCAGCGCCTGAGGAAGAGGTGTGCACTTGGAGAAGGACTCCCTCCCGGGCTGCTCGACCTAGTTCCACAAGGGTTTGCCACAGAGAAACTGTCGTGAAATTCATCGAATGCCTTTTGTGTGCGGCTGTGAACAGCATAAAGTGGAAAGTCCTGGGGAGCAAAGGTCAGAGTGTTTTTCTCCTGGGCAGCCAGGTTCCCCCAAGAACTGGAACTCATGGTTGTATTCCTTGTGCCTTGGCTCTGGAAGAAGGCAAGGGTCACATGCAACAGGTTTGATTTTTTCCAGAAAACAACCAAATAAACAAAACCTCTGGCTCTCCTGAGGCCTGTCTCCCGGCAGCCATCTCTTCTTTTCCCTGCTTGGTACATAGGGCTGTCCTTCTTAACCCAGAAATTTTAAGCAAAGGAGCTCCAGGAGGTCGCTGGGAACAGAGGAGGAGAATGGGAAGGTGAGTAGTCCAGGGCGAGCCGGGCAGCCAGGAGGCCAAGCCCGCCAGGGCACAGGTCCTGGAACAAATGGAAGACAGGTCAGAGCCCCTGTGGAGGCGGGTGTGTGGAATGGCGTGGGAAGTGCCCGGGAACGCTAACCAAACAGGAATAATGGCACCGTGCCGTCCTTGGGAAAGGCGGCCCTGCCCACCTGCTGTGGTTCCAGGTGGGTGTCCTCCAAAGGGCATAAGTGGGGGGCCTGGTCCCCGTGTTAATGGCACTGCTGGGTTATGCAGGATCACGCAGCTCAGGCCTCAGGAAGGGTCTAGTGTGGCTCCCCTGGGAGAGGGTGAGTGACGGGGAGCCTCCCAGCTGGCTCTCCTGCCTCCTCTCCGCGCAGCCTGGCTTCCCCTTCCGCTTCTCCTCCAGGCTGTGGCCCAGCAGAAGGCTCTCATCAGAAACCAAGCAGATGAGATGGTGCCCTGCTCTGAACTTCACTACCTCCAATGGCGGGAGCCCAATAAACCTCTTTTGTTTATGAAATGCGCAGCCTTGACTAGCCCTCTCTGCAGTGCAAGAGATAGTGCATCAGACCTCTAGCCGGGCCTGGATGTGTCCTAACATGCCCAGCCTTGGGCATTTTGTTATAGCTGTACACACTATAAGACTGGGGGTAGTGACATAACTCCAGTGAAATAATGCTGGGCACACAGATGGGTGACCAGAGACATGAAGAAAATAACTTTTTGCTCTCTTTGGACTGGAGACCCACAATATTCACTCAACTAACGATTCCTACAGATCCTGAGGGCCATGAGGATTTCAACATTGTTAAGCTTTTAAAAACTAAGCTCTTATGAGGCACAGCGTAGTGTTGAGAGCCAGAGTTTTTGATATGTAAGTGCTGGACCTTTTGAGGGAGAAACAGTGAGTCCCCAGGACACTGGCATGCAAGCAGGGGTAAAGTTTCCTCCTGTTGTCCCTCCAAGAAGACTAGATAAAATCTACCCAGGATCCCCACGGCTGGGGAGCGAGAAGGAGCAACTCCAGCAGGTGCCTGTGAGAAGCCTCTCACCCAGGGTGAGTCCCCCTCTGGGAGGCGACAGAAGGTGGCAGAAGCCTTCCGAGGATCTGAGAAAGACAGGAACGCCCGTTGTACAAGACCAAGGAGCAGTGAGCCTTCAGAAAGGCCCTCTCCACTACCCTGGCCAAATGAAGAAGGAGAAACGGCTGGATGGGGTTCGCAGATATGAGAAAACCAGAGTCCCCAAGTCTTCAGTGGGCCCAGGCGGAGTGAACAAGAGGAGCCAGGTCCCCAGGAAGGGCAGAGAGATGCTTGAGGAGAGCTGGTGACCCCACAGAGAAAGAGCCTGCCCTGTGGCCACCGTGGCCGGACGCCTCTCCCACGGCCCACTGTGTCCTGGCGGGAGATGCTGGGCCTGAATGAGGGGGACTTGGAACGCAGAGTGCCCTGTGGGAATGCAGCTCAGGGTGGTTTGAGCTCAGCTGTTGGGAGCTGAGTCTCAGCTCTTTGTCCCTCCTGCTGTGAAGCTCCTGCTGCCGGCTCTGGCCTCGCCCGTGGGTCTGGCGCTCCATGTCCAGAGGAAAGGGTCACACCTGGGGAGTCAGGCCCGACACCTTCCGCCCCATCATTCTCTCCTGTCCAGAGGGGGTGGGAGGGCGGAGGGAGCTCTCCGGCAGACCCAGAGTGGCTCCTGTCACTTCTGCTCACATCCCCCGGTGTGGACTCGGTCACGTGCCATGCCTAACTGCAAGGAAGCCACGTGACACTGTGGAAAACAAGCACACTGGTCTCTGACCCGCCCTGCTTGAGAGAGCTCCGCGACCCGCGCAGCTAGACTAGGCACCAGAAGGCTCCTGCTAACATCTGGTCATTGGACCTTGGCTCCTGGCCACAGCCCCTACACCTCTGGAGTCACCCTAGGAAAGGTGGCTGGCAGGGGCTCCCAGGTGGAGCTGGTTACCAGGAACCAACCATGTGATTAGAAGGCTGGGACTTTCTGTGCCGCCAGCTCTGGGGAGCAGGGGAGATCCCGAGGTTGAGCTGATTGCCACTGGCATGGCCGTGAGGTCGTCCGTGCTTCCACGATGGAGCCCAAAAGGAGAAGATCTCGAAGTTTCCAGGCAGCAGGACAGGTGAGGCACCCGGGGCAGCACATGGGCAGGTGAGGAGCTCCACCAGCCCCACCAGCTCACCCTGGCTGTCCCCATCACGTCCTCCGTCGCAGAGGGGTGAGTGGAAGCAGTGTCTCTCGGAGTGCTGGGTGGGGCTCTAGCAAAGCCACGGAACCCCGGGCGGGGGGCGCGGGGGTCTCAGCTCCTGCAGCCAGTTGGCAGCGCAGGTGAGACTCGTGCACAAAGCCCGGTTCACACAGAGGGGTGGTCTCGTGTGACTGAGCCCTGGTCCATCTCCAGGTGGAGAGCGTCAGAATTGAAATAGAGGACACTCGGCCGGCGTCCCTTGGAGAACTGATTAGGGTGTGGAAAACCCCCACACATCTGGCGTCAGAGTGCTGAGCGACCACGTATGCAGAGAGAGAAGACAGTGTTTTCCCCTCACGCTGGGAAACGCCTGGCTTCTTGCCCTGGAAGGAAGAGCAGATTGCTGGACACTACAGGGCCTCTGCAAACCTGTGCCTGGAACATTCTAAGCCAGTTCATCACACACTTGGCTCCTTGGGTCATTTAGGTCTCAGAAGAAATGGTCACTCCCTCTCAGAGGCCAATACAACAACGGTGTCCCCAGCAGCTTACCTTGTGTGCATTCTTCGTGGTACACACGGGAACCTGAACTTATCTTGCAAAGAACTTGTCTTATTTCTCCTGTTCTGTCCTTTGCCTTCTGTCTATCTAGGCTGTGTGTCCCATGAAAGCTGATACTGTCTTCTTCACCAAGAAAAATGTCTGACAAGTTGCAAGGGTTCTGTAATTGTTGTTGGGATAAAAAGAGGTGTAAGCGAGTCAGCATTGACCTGTGGACAGGGAATATCTGCAGCTACTGAGGATGCTGTGCACAAAAGCCACCAACAGGATGACAGGAAAAGAAAGTTCTGATCATGTCACATGCCTCCTAGAAAGCTCCCCAACTGGGCCCCTGGCCAACAGGTAGGTGTAGCAAGTGCAAATTCCCAGGTGTGGCTGTGGCCACGGCCCCTGGAGACCTGACCCCAGCTAACACTCAGTCACCCAGAGGGAGATCTTTGAAGGGTGGATTCAAAGCTGGGGATTCAGGGAAGTGGCAGGCAGGGAGCAGTGTGTCCAGTGCTTTGTTGGTAGAAGGTGGCTTGCTACTGGGCCCTGGGAAGGCCCCGCCCCCCCACCCCCAGGGGCTTGCTCTCACCTCTGACCTCTGACCTCTGACCTCTAACCAGAGCCCCAGGCAGCACTCTCCTGCCCAGCTCTGCAGTTCACGTTTTGCTTCCATGAGAAATCTTTTTCTTCCCACGCATCCCTCAAAATTCCGTTTAAATACCACCTCTGTGAGACCTTCCCTGCTTTTTCATGCCAAGTTGGTTCCTTCCTGCTCTCTGCCCCCTGTGCCCTGGCCGACCTGGAGGAAGCTGCTCCCCACGCATTGCACACGCCAGATACAGAAGCCGGATTCCTGTAGACACGTACAGAAACCCACTCAGCTTTCGAAGCCCCTCGCCTGGTGTTGCACACGGCACATCCAGTAATTAATGAATCTAGATCTGCCTGGGGAGCCCAAGCTTTGACATCTCAGCATTCGGGACATTGTGAAGGACAAAGGAACTTCAGGCAAGTAGATCTTTGACACTATTTCCTAAAAGTATATATCTATATGTCAGTTCTAAGGAAGGAATATGCTTAAAAAATAGAGACTTGCTTCTCACTGACCATGAACATTCATACAAACATGCAGGCCGGGCAGAGACCTGAGAATTCGTTTGAAATATAGATAGGCCTGAGGGTGTAGTGGAAAGGTAGAGTGCTTGCTTAGCATGCACGAGGCCCTGGGTTCCATCCCCAACACCACAAAATAACTAAATAGAAATAGAAACAATTTAAGGCAGACCTTGAAGGAAGATCTCCCTAGTTAAAGAATGATCAAGAGTGCTTATTAGTTCTTACAGTCCAAGCTTCAGAGAATGTATAGACCTTTCAGTATGATAGTTTTAGGTTACACAGGAAGCCACAACAAAGTTCAGGTACAATGGGAGTTCAATAGAACATTCCAGAATAAGGCAGAATGCCGGGGGAACTCTCGCTTATGTTTCAAGTATGGCCGGTAGAGGGTTAAGACCAGAGTTTCTGCTTGGAAAGGCACCGTGGGGTCAATAAAAGGAACCGCCCCTGGTGGGGGGACTTACGAAGATGAACTTTGGAACAGGAGCCAAGCCCCCTCTTCCAGTGTCTTCTCCAAAGAGCCATCGCCTCTTCTGAGTACTTCTTGTTGCGTTGCTATTCACCGGCCCCAGGCAAAATGGCAAAGGTGCACACTCATTGTTTTGGGTCTACATTGGATACCTCGCCTGAAATTGTGGCTTCATTCCCCCAACTGGTCTACACCACCACCAGTTCTCAAGTAGCAACAAAAATAACTCTGGATGTTTCTCTTCCCTTTGCCCCGTCTTCTGACTCTGCATCCATGACACCTTGCTCGGTGGTGTGCATCTCTGAGCTGCTGTAGGGAGAGGCCACCGAAGCCAGTGCTCGCTAGGAAGGGGAGACGGTGCCCTACAGTGCACCGGCCTGCTCTGTACACCCAGCCCGGCCTCAGGATGGCAGGGGGCTCACAGGTGCGATCCACATGCCGCTGCCTCCCAAGGTGGTTTTGGGTCCTGAATCAGAAAAAATGGACAAAGCAAGACTTAAAACAATAAATCTTGCTTTTGGACAAAATCCTAAGCTTGAGAAACATCCCACACAGAGTGTCACGTTCCACGCCACGGGACCTTGTAAAGTAAGGGACAGCAGTGTCACCCACGTGATAGGAAGGGGAAGAACACAAATCCAAGAGATTCCACGAGGCGACGACTGAGAAACGGTGGCAACAGCGGCTCAGAAGACCTACTGTGTGCTAAGACACAGTTCTGCCCCTGAAGAAGCTTGCGTCCCAGGGGAGCTTCAGACCTGGTGTCCGCATGCACACACTGTGCAAAGGGACAGCAGAGGCACAGGAAGGTGCAGGGAGAGGAGGGATGCATTCCACCTGCAGAACAGGGCTGTGGGAAGCCTTTGTGGGGGATGGGAAGACTGCAGGTGCCCAGGAACGGGGGGGGGGGGGGGGAGGAGGGGGAAGAGGAGAGGGAGGGTGGGAGGAGGATGGGAAGGGGAGGAGGAGGAGGAGGAGCAGCAGGAGGCAGAGGCTCCAACAGGGAGAATGTGTGTGCAAGCACAGAGACACTAAGGGACCTGCAGAGGGGACATGGCACTGAGCCCTGAAGGGCAGTGTGCCCAGCACCCGGAGTTGGGCAGCAGGGTTAAACCAGGGTAGAGAGGGGGTGAGACCTGAGTGTGGGGATACTCTGACAGTGGGGAGGAGGGGGATCTCTAAGGGAGGAGAGTGTTGGCAAGAAGCCTGCAAGAGACCCTCAGGGCTCGAGGAAGGTGGGGAGGTGGGGATGGAGGTGGAGGGGATGTGTGCGCAAATGTCCCAGGTAAAGCGAACAGGGGGCTGGTCATTATCTAGAGAGAGGTGATGAGCGAGCAATCAGGATGGGCCCCACCATGAGGGCTGGAGGCGGTAGGAACTCCTGTGTTACCGAGGGGGCGCTGGCTTACCCAGGTGGGCTGGGGAGATAGAATCACACCAAGCTGGGGGAAGGAACCCTGGATGTCACCCACGCCAATGATGGTGGGAAAGGGAAGAGGCGGATGCAGACCGGGAGGAGACTGGCGAGAGTGACGTGAAGGCAGGGCGCCTGAGGACCAAGCCCATGCCCGCTGCCGGCTCCCAGCTCCAGCCCGGGACAGGGCTGTGTCCGAGCTGTGGCCATGCTCAGGGTGCGGGGCAGCACTGGTGGCAGACGGGAGAAGCTTCCTGGGATGACGCTCCCATGAGGATCAAGGTGTGGGGTGACGGCAGAGGCCGGCCACCACGTCTGCGAGCCTCGCTGTCCTGGGAGCTCCCTTTCATAGCCTCGCTTCTACGGCCTCTGTCCTCAGACCTTCCTGCCCGAGCTGGGCAGGCAGGTGTGTGTGCCTGGAGGCCTGGGCGGCCCCTCCAGCTCGGCCGAGGGCAGCTGTCCTGTGCCAGTTTCCCAAGAGTGGGATGAGGCTCTTCTAAATGAGCGGCCCGGCTGCGGCGTCTCTATCAGCAGTGTCACGTACCCGAGGCGACACTGGAGAATTCCGGAAATAAGCTTTTAAACAACTGTTTAATAGTATCTTGGCATAATTGTTCTATGTTATTATTAGGTAGGGCCTTAAGCTCTGACTGCCTGCTCTGCAGATTAAACTCCATCATGGCTGTGGACGCACAGGAGAACGCACCGTCGATGTGGAAGTTGGTGCTAGCCACTCTCAAGCACCTGCCAGGGGTTTTAGAAAGTGTCTCCCAAGGATAAGGGGGACAGTGGAGAGGTGCTGACTGGTGTTTGCCTGCGGAGGCAGTTCTGCCTGCATCCACTGAGGCACCCCTGCGGTATCAGACTCCCCAGCCATGACCTGGCTGTGGGGAGTGGTCTCCAGAGATCCGCAGGAGAAGGGTCTGGTCCCCAGGGAGGTGCCGTCTGGAGTGGTGGACCTCTGGAGTGGGACCCAGCGGGAGGTCCTCGGTCACGGGAGGCGTGCCTTGGAAGGGGCCCGAGGGACCCCACCAGTCTTCTCTCTCCTGCTCCTGGCCAGAGATGTGACTGCTCGCTCCTGTGACACCCACCTCCTCACCAGAGGCCAAACAGATGAGGCCGCCCTATCTTAGACACGAGTTTCCCACTGCGAGCTAAACAAGTCTCTTCTCTTTATACATCAGTCACCTCATCGCAAAGCTAAGCTGACTAATGTGCCCCAAAGGCCAGAGAAAAGTCCAGCCCCTGAGCCTGCTGGCTGTTCCCACAAGCCCACCTGCCTGGCCGCTTGTCTAATCCTGAATAGGGCAGGGTCCAGGAGGTACCTGCTTGAGACTTAATGGATGTTTATCTGCCTTCCCCCTAAGCCCACCACAAGATAAGAAGACACTGCTAACATTCCAGATTTGAAACATCTTTTTTCTTCTACCAATTCACAGAGTATCTTAAATTTTCAAGTCATGTTTTACATTCTCTTAAAACAACATTGAAATTCATTTTCATATTGCACTCAAAATAAACTTACACATTAAGAAGCAACCTGTCTTACTAGATCCCCTCTTATTTATATGTCACTAAATGATACTCTTTTACAACTTACAAAAGAAATATTTTATTGGAAAAGTGGGCACAGTACAAGTCCCAATGCCATTATAGGATCAAGAATGCTAGGCACATAGTAGGACTCAATGAATATTGATCTGAACAAATGGAAAGTTAACAGTAATTATTCAATGAATGAACAGTGAACAGTGTCTTTGGCAAACAGATAACAACAGGCTGAGGAAGAACTTCTGTTAGTTTCACAAAACTGTCGAGATCAGCAGTTCACAATTTTTAAAAGAATTGCCAAGTTCTATAAGTAAAATGCAACTAACGATCTGTTTGTTGGAAGCCCAGTGGGCCTTTTGGTGAACGCTCACCAAATGGCCTTGCTAATCTCAGTTTCTGCCTGCACACGCCACACTCAGGACTCCAGAAGTCAGTGCCGATCGGTGCGCAGCCTGGAAATGCAGTGGAACGCACCAGACCTTAGCACAGAGCCTGCAGCAGGGAGGCCCGGTCTGTCCCTCTACGAAGACCTTGGAAGGCAAAGACGACCCATAATATCAGGCGTCTAAACGTGTCGGGTTCTGCCCTCACCAGCAAGTCAGGGATCTCGGCGCAGGACAGTGAGCCTGGCACTCTGTAAGCTCAGCGAGACCGCATCCACACCTGGGCGAAGCATGGAGGAAACGGCTAGAAACCAGCAGCGCGAACAGAGCTGTCCCTGTTGCCCCTCTCTGCTTCCTGGCTGGAGATGTGGCTCAGCAGTCCAAAGCAGCATGGCCTCCTGATCCATGCTGGGAGATTCTCTGACAGTGACTGGTGTCTCTGAGTAAATCTTAGAAATATGGTCAAGCCCCAACATGAATTCAGGAAACAACAACTCCTATCTCACGAAGTTTTCATTAAAATCATCATTCTGTTAATAGTTACTCATTTTATTATTATTATTTTTTATGAACTAATGCGGTAAAGCTGACTTGGCTCAATTGTATCTAAACTTGGAAGAGGTTCAGGTGAGGGAGCCCAGGGTCCAAGGGCTCACTGGACAATAGGGCCCAGCCTTGGGCTGCCACTCAAATCCCCAGAGGAGCCCTAGAGAACCCATTGGAGCCCTTCTCCAGTGAGAGAGACCTCATTTAACTCATTACTCAAGAAATGGGAAAAAATAAGTTCTGAAGTATTCAGAGTCAAAAAATTCACAAATAGATAAGTAAGAAAATAAAAGCTGAACCAAATAAAATAAGTGTGCAGACTCACGTGTTACACACACACACACTTTAACCAGGTCAACTGACCTGTACGTGTGTGCAGAAGAGCAGGCTGGGTAAAATGGGAAATGAAATTCTATTTAGAGAAGTAAAATCTGCAGTACACTGGAGGTATGAACACAATCTTTACTACAGCCTGTAGGTGACATCAGAAAACTGGACAGAGGAAATGCCCAGGGGAAGGGGGGGGCTCCGTCCACTACAGAACATCTATACCTCAGAATACTGTGCAGATGGCACAGGGAATTAATCAGAATACGCGGCTGACTTGGTGCAGTTTCTAGAAGTACCATTGATGGAGTCAAGATGCAGAAAACACACGTGGTCTCCTTCCCTTGTAAACCGGCGACGTGAAAACTCTGTGCACTTGAGTGCACACAGGCCTGCAAGCATCCCCTCTCTCCAAATCCCCTGTTCTCCTTCTGTGGCAGGTCCAACCGTGAGTTCTGTACAGGGATGCTGCACAGGAGTGAGTGTGCAAGGTGCTCACGTCTGAAATCGACATCATGATATCTCACATCTTTGTATTTATTAAAATATTTGTATAAACTCGAGAGAAATCTCTGTATACAGTGTTGTAAGGTGAGAAGTGAAAACGGTGAACTGTTTTAGGGCTGCGTCACTTGGTTTCTTTGGGCCTGCCCTTTGTACCTTAGACAAGGCGTTCGACATTTGGCAGGTATTGCATTGTCCCTGTAAAACCCTGGGAGGGAGGAGCAGGTGACGAGGGGAGGCCCCTGCAGTGAAGCCCCTCACCCCAGCTTTCTTAACTCGGAGTCTGCAGCACTGGATTTGCGGCTGGGCTCTACCCGGCTCAGAATTCCTTTTGCCGCTCACTCACAGGAACCTTCTGAAGCCCGTGGCTCTCTCTGAACTGTGAGGTGGCCATGGGACACCACACAGAAGCAAACTCCATCCCCAGGGGCTGAACGCTTGGCGTGCCCACGCACATCAGTCCCTGGGTTCTGGGGCAGCAGAAGAGGCTGTGGGGTGGAGGAGGTCATGAGATTCCGGGGTCTGGACAGTTCTACATCTAAGTAGCAGAGATAACTGGAAACTTATTCAGCGACAACGAAGCCTTTCATGGGAGCATCCCCCAACAGACGGAGCTGGGGCGCTGTACAACTCCAGGGTCAGTCCCTGGTGGCTGCTTGGCGTTCTGAATGCAGACTCCATCAGCAGCACGTGGCAGTGTCTGCAGCACCTGGCTCCAGTGGTACCGAGCTGCACCTGTGCAGACAAGGTTGGCCTGGGTAACGGTGGAAAAGGAACGCGGGGTTAGAACACGCGCGGGGTGAGCCAGCCGGGGGTGCGGACCTCCTGGCAGCTGCCTGCCCACGGCCTGCCCAAGTTCAACGTATAATCAGGGCAAATCCACCCAGAGCACCTCAGCAGGGGAGGCGGGGCCTACGGGAAACGGCAGCCAGGCCTGGCACTCTTCTGCTCTTGGAAAGCTCCCGTGAGCTCGCGCTCTGTTTTGCGCTGTGACTTGTGAGCTGGGCACCAGGCCTGGCGTCCTGGGCGAGGCTCCTGTCCTACTCACAGCACTGGGGACTGTGCATGCACAACCTCGGCCTCTGCCCCATGGGCTCACCCCCTTCCCCAGGACCTCGGGCTTCTGCCTCCCCATGGGTTCTCTCTAGGAGCCCGACCTCTTCCACCCTCAGGCCATGACCCCCATTTCTAAAAAGTCTCCAGTGACGTGCAATGTGCTTAGTTGCAGGGAATGAACTAAAGACATGCACAGGCAGGTATCCTTGATCATTGGCAAAAGCAGAAATAAAAGTGATTTTCTCCAGAGTTTGGAGCAACAACTACCCATTTTTTTCTATGAACAACATTTATAGGACTGAAACCCTTTATTCCTCAAAGTGCCTCTGTAAGAAACACCATCCCCACAAACCGCAGGACTGCTGCTCACAGCTTCGGCGCTTCTTGGTATACATGGCGTCAGGGGAGACCAGCACGGGGACTGCAGAGAGCCCAGACTCCCAGGTCAGTCTGGAACGTGCACCCCCATCTGCAGCCCCGTAGTGGTCTGCGCTGAGGCGACTCACTGAAACTCTCCGAACTCAGTTTCCTCACACAGAGGAAGAGAGTAATAGGGCCCAACTGCGGGGGCTGCAGCAAGGATTCAATGTGACGACACAGGAAGCTGCTGGGAATGATTGGTGGATGGGAGCTATTAATAATTCAGTCATAGTGAGTCTGTTAAAAGGTCAGGGACACAAACCTTCCTGAAACCAGCAGAAATTGCCATTCCCACAGCCACCCAGGAATTGGGTTGTAGGCACCCCACCCAGAGCCAGCTCCTCCCGGCTCCACCTTCGAGGATGTGCATACGCCCAGCCACACCCAAATAGCACTTCCTCTGCCATCCTCTGGACACCCAGGCAGAAGGAGCCCCTGTGGCAGTCCCACTGTGTGCACTTGGTCACACTGTGGGGTGCTGTGGCTTAGGGATGAGACCTTCCCCTTGTGCGGATAACTCACTCCTTCACAATGTGCACCATTTGGTTTTCCCCATAAAAACTCTGATAAATGTCTGCTACTACCTCAGTTATGAAACATGACAGCTGGGCCTACCAGCAACCCAGTGCAGCCCTCCATTCGGGCCTGGGGTTTGCAGGAGGAACAAAATGCCAATTATGTGAACAAACACACACGGGCAGCCTTCTCAAGAGTCTTACTGGAGCTTGCCATTGTTCTTCACTTCTCTCATACTACCTTGAGGATAATTATGAAAGGCCCTAAGAACGTGTGATGCATTGTCTTTAGTGTCTCCTTGCATGTGAAGAACGGTAGGTGTGTTCCAGAAGTTTCTGCTCCCTCTCTGTCTGCAAGTGGCACCTACATGTCAGCTCCCAATGGGGCTGCTCTTCCCCAGCTCTGGGGCCTCTGTTCATTGACTGTTGCCTCTGACAAGGTCTCTAGCTTCAGCTTGAACCTTCAAGTCCCACCTGACCTCCACTTGGGAAAAGCGTGGTGAGTTCTGATCATTCATTAGGCACTTAGTGTATAGCAACCTCTGCACGAAGTGCCCTAAAACCAGCAATGTGCTGGAGAGTCTTGATGGGCTCCGGGGGAAAGCCCTGCCCCCCAGGCTGACCGGTTTCCCTGGTCAGTTCTGCTAGAATGCTCACTGGAAGTGAGACGTGTGCTCCATGAACAATCCGAGTGTAATGCGAAAGTCTGCTTGCTCGCGTGCATGCTGTCCTAAGGATCCCGCGGACACCCACCAGGACGATGAGGCACAACCATCACGTCTGCTGTCAGGACTGTTGGATTTCAGATAACCCTCAGATCGGGTCTCTAGAAACACAGAGCCAATAGAAGGTGCTCAATCATTCAAGAGACAGATATTTAAGAGACTTATTTTGGGAGCGGGCTCATGAGGTATGGAGCCAAGAGTTTCATAAAACACGGTCTGCGAACTGGAGAAGCAAGGAAGCCCGTGGCGTGCTCAGTCTGATCCGAAGGCCTGAGCATCGGGGATACGGGTGTGAGACTCAGTCCAAAGGCCCAAGGGCCTGGAGAAGCTGGGGGCAGAGGCAGGAGAAGACCAATGCCCAGTTCCAGGAGGAGGCAGCCGCCCTCCCCTGCCTTTGGATCTTCCTGAGCCCTCAGTAGAGTGGAGGATGTCTGCTCGAGCCGGTGAGAGGGTGCTCGGGACTCAGTCCAATGCTAATCTCAGACACACCCTCTGGTGCCTACCCAGAAGCCGTCTTACCAGCCCCCCACTGTCCCTTAACCCAGTGAAGACCACACCTAACTCACATTGCCACCTCCTTCCAGCTCCCTAATCGCCTAAGCGGCCCGGTGGCCACACCGCCGGGCTGCAGCCCTGGGGTCCCGTCGTTCCCTCTGTCCTCGGCTCTCCTCCCGCCATCCCACTTTCATTCTGTTCTCCTGCAGACAGTGGTGGACAGGTGGCCGCCAGGCACACGGGCACTTCAGGCCTTTGTCGAGACTTTTCTGAGTGACGGTTCGTCGCAGTGTCAACCGTCACAGTGTTTACGTGCCTCTTTACCAGTAGCATGTAGAAAGCACGCCGCCCTTCTCACTGGGTTCCTGCCTGTTGCCATGTGTCACCGATCAAGATCTCAGGGTTGTGACCCTGCCCCCACCTTCCACAGGCACTCAGGGTTGGGGCGCACTGTGGCACGTGCAGCACTTGGAAATGCGCGCTGTCCGCTCACGTTGATCTGGGCTGCCCCAGAGGCTCACGTGTTGAGGCTCTGGTCCCAGGTGGTGCTTTTGGGAGTGGGGAAACTGTAAGAGTTGGGGCCGAGGGGCAGGCCCTAGGTCACTGGGATGTGTCCATGAAAGGGCTTTGGGACCCTGACCCCTTCTTCTTCCTTTCAGTGCTTCCTGGCCACGAGGTAAGTGTTCTTGCTCCGTGGTGCCCTTCTGCCACACCTGCTGCTGCATCACAGGCCCAGAGCAATGGGGCTAACTGACCACAGACTGCAGCTTCGAAAGCTATGACCTTGCCTCTTTATTAGCTCTCCCTTTAACCCTTATAGCTGGACCCCAATTAACCTTTACAATGACCCCAAACAAACCTTTTTTCTTGATAAGTTTTCCATCTCAGGTATTTTGGTATAGTAACAGAAAACTGGCTGACAATTCTTATAGCAGAACTGACTGCCCATGGTATGCTGGGTCTCTCTCATTGCAAAAGGTTGAATGTGTGTGTGCATCTATTCCCGACTCTGCGTTTAGTGATGTCACATCAGTAGCTGGGAATTGTCCACAGTGGGAGTGTTTGTGGTAATGTTTTCAAGAATTCACATCTCTTACAAATTACAGGTGATGTAACACTGCTGGAGCTTTGAGAATGCCTGCCTTGTTCCACCACCGCTTGCCCTTTGTGTGAAGGTGAGCCACTTCCCCTGCTTTCCCCTGCTCCTTATCAGGATATGCACCATGGACGCCATCTTTGGTTTCTGGAGTGGCACACCACCAGCTGGGAGGCTGAGCTAGCTGCACCTCTGCTCATCCTAGAGTAGGCAGAGACATGTCACCTCCCCAGCTTCAGAGGGTGGAAACGCCTGATCATTGAACGGGCTGGCTGTGGCGCCATCTGCATCCAAGCTCCACGGCTTATGAGCTGAGTCCCTCTGTGCAGGTAAGGAGCCTCTCCAACACAAGACCTTGCTCACAGATTCTCACGGAACACAATGAAGCAAGGACCGTGGAAGTTCAGTGGTGGGGAGCAATCAGTTCTTTGGCAAGCCTCTGGGTGCGCTCAGGACCCTTGCATTTGAAACCCATGGCCCACTGTGGTTGTAGGACAGCCTAGGGTCCAGCCTCAACTTCAGAGATTGTCATGTCAGGGGGTTTAGGGGCGACTCTGTGCTTCTAACATCCACCCATCCTTGGAGCACAGGGCCCTGCCTTGTAGGATGCCAGGAATGGGAGGAGTCAACAGGTGAAGCCCAAGTGGGCAACCTGAGGAGACCAGTGTCACTGCTCCGGCCCAGACGCACAGCCTCACCTGGCTGGAGACCCTGTAGGGGGGCTGGTGGGGGCTTTCACTGGGAACCCCCTCCAGAGACTACTTATAAATAGACACTGAAGCGCTCTTTAAAAACAGAACTCTATTCTCATCGTGAATGTGCTATGCATTCATTATGAACTACGGGTCACATAATTAGGTGTCTTAAATTTTTTTAGGAAGCAAAGTAAATAGAAATATCTATTTCAGTATTTCCCATCAGTGTCCAGAAATCCACCAGGGGAGGAAAAATGAATTCATCTGAAGAAGAACAGACTTATCACTTAGCTTTTGAGTTCCAGCATCATTCTGGCCATTTTTGTTGTCAACAAAGTAAAAGTGACTTGGGAAAAATTGGAACAATAAAATCCGGTGATTCTAACTGTGGCCGTCCTGGTTCTGCACGTCAGTGTGTGCCAGCGCACAGGTGGGCACAGGCTGCAGCCCACGGCGTACCTCGGTCGGGCAGATGTCAGCAGCACTCACACTGGATCTGGAAAACCACTCTGTGCTGTCGTGGAGTCCCCCAGAGTCACCAGTTCTGGAGAGTGCAAGGGCACAGCTGGGCGTCCTGACCCATGGTCTGTGCCCTTGCTCCTCCTCTGGGCTTCGGCAGAGTTTTGGTGCAGGCAGACGGGCTCCATCAGGCTTCCTTCTGATGTTCCCTCGCTGCTTCTGGCCCCCTCCAGCCACCCTCCATGTCCCCACTGATCTAAGCAGCCTCTTGGCTGGCTGCCGTCCCCCCACCCAACTTCCCTTCCAACTGACTGCCATTAGTGGTGCTGGGCTGACCCTCCCTCCACCCCTCACAGGTGGGCCGCGTGGTCTTGGACGCTCAAAGCAAGGCCTCTCCCACCCCCACCTTCCCTGCTAGCCAGGTCTCCTGTGCACACTGGTCCTCCATCCCTTGCTCAGCAAGGCCTGCTGGCTGCTCTTTCCTCCATGTAATCCTCGCTCTCCTTCCACAGCCTACATCCTTCACGTCAGGCCAAGGTGCCTTTCCTCCACGCAAGGTGACTTCGCTCTCCTTCAGCCCAGGCTCCGCCTCCCTTTTCTAAACTCGTTACCTGAGGACCTGCAAGGCCAGGAGTTGGCTCGTCCAGCTAGCTGGTCAAAACCTCTCAGTGGGCATTTTATCTTGTACCTGCTCTGATAGGCATCAAGGATGCGCCACGCCAGGTGACGTGGCAGGTACTTCCAGTATGCGCACTGGAGTCCCCGCGGCCTTCCCGGGTAGGTCTCTGCCATCCCTGGGGTCTCATGAGGGCACAGAGAGTGAAATGACTTTCTGGAGCCACACATCTAGGATGCGTCTGGCCAGGAAGTGTAGATGGCAGCAGGGCTCCAGAAGCCTCCAGCTGGGAGCTGCTCTGGGCCCTGAGTGCTAGTGATGCCCTTGCCGTGCTCAATCCTCACGCTCCTGCGTGTTCCACGGCCCACCTCTGCTCTGGCAGGCTCCCTCCCACCCGTTGGGCATAACCCTACAGTTCCCAAAGAAACCGTGTTTACGCTGTGTCCTTGTGATTGAAACTTGCCAGAGTCGATGTTTGATCCCTGGCAATAAGTCTACAATGCGAGCTTAACGTTTTACGGGCTGTGGGGAAACAGTCCTGAGCCGGGCTCAGCCCTGACTTGACAATACGCACTCGAAACCTCGATTCTGAAACTTGCAGAATCCGTTCTATTGGGGCGCAGTCTCAAAGATTCCTATTACAGTAACATTTAATTTTGTTTTTCTAAGAAATGGAGAAAGTTCACCAGAAGCCTAAGAAGTCTGGGAGAGGCAGGAACTCTGCAGCAGGGCCCCAGGCGGCGGAGCGGCAGCACCCCAGTCTGCCAGGCCTCCAGTGCACCCCAACTGGGCATGCAGATGCTGAAAGTTCTCTACCCTGCCTGTCAGGCCACTAAGTAAATCTTCCACACGCATTTCCTCAGGCACTTATTATTTTTATACGAGTGGAAAATGGCCACGATGCGTTTCAAACCAAAGCTGTGGGTTTTCCATTCTCTCACAGCTGTAAAAGCACCCAGCAACTTCCTGATGTCCTACCCCAGAACTGTGTTTCAAATCCAGCGTTTGTGGAAACGAGGAAAAGCAAGCTGGAGAAACTTACAACACGAACTTCCGTTTTCCTCAGCCTGCTGCTCAGCTACCACTCGCGCATCAACCGAAACTGGCTGGTTGAAATGCACAGACTAGATTCTGCTATCGCAACCTGCTCTAGGTCTCCCTCCTTCGTCTCATTCTTGAGGCGGTACCTCTAGACCATTTGTGCTCCCTTCCTGTCCCTTACAACCTAGGATGGGTGAAATATTAACAGTAATTAAGGTATTAATTAAGAGAAAGAATTTTTGGTTGGTCAATGCTTCTTTATAAAAATTAGTCAAATCTTTTTGGAGCAGTTATTGTTTCACAGACAACTGAGCAGCATGTAGTGTTCCTGTGTCCTCCCCCAGTGTCGGGGTCCCTGTGACTTAGCATCTTGTGTTGGTGGACATGTTTGGTGCGATTGATGACCCGCTGGTCGTAACCGAAGTCCACCGCATGCCCTAGGACTTGCTCCCCACGCTGTGTAGGCCTGTGGGTTTTGCTAAGTATGGGTGACATGGATCCACCAGAAAATTCACTCCTTAGGAGCTGAAAACCCAACTGCCCGAGGCAGAGCACTCGGAGTTCGTCTCTGAGACCTCAGGAGAGGCGCTGGCAGTGCTGTTGTCAGAGGCAGGGCTGCCCTGTCCTTTCCCACGGCTGGGCTGGCCCTTGTTCCACCCTGAGGGTCCTGGCGGCAAGGTGGATGGCAGCCAGGGAGCCAGGCAGAGGGAAGGCCCGGGCCTGCGGGCCTCCCACAGGGAGCACAGGAAGCCGGGCCTCCCCAGAGGCTTCCTGGGGCACTGGTCAGACTCCACCAGCCAGGGAGCACCCCTCTGGTGCAGGGAGGCTGGACGGTAAGCGCTTCTGTTTTCAGAGTTCTGCAGTGGACACGATCAGAGGGGAGGCTCTGGGAAGGGTTGCTGTTAGATAAGCCGAGTCAGCACTGCAGGGATGAGCAAGAAGCCATCCAAGTCGACAAGCCCGTCTGCACACTGAGCCTGCCCTGCACCTCCACAGGATCTCCTCGCTGCCCACCGAGAGCCCGCCAGAAAGGGGACCAAGACCTGCTGCTGTCGCCATAACCTCCTGGCGGCTGCTGCCCCCCACGTCGCGGGCGGGGATGCGCCTCTGACCTCCTGCCTTACCAACTCCCAGCTGCCTGATGTTTAAGCTCATGATCTGTGGGTAGGGTCGAGGGCAGAGGCGGGACCAAGAGGCCTCAGGGCCACGCTGGGGATACTCGCCTGGGTTTTCCACTTCCAAGTCTGACTCCGCTCCTCTGCCTCTGCCTTGGGTCTCCGTGATGACTTCTGCACTGTGTCCCTCTGCCAGGCCCCCGTATTCCACCCAGGTCTACAGCTCGTTCCAGCTGCGCCTTCCCAAAGCACACAGCCCACCTGCGCCTTTCTTGCAGCAAACTAGCTGCCTGCAGGTGAGCCCAGCACCCCTGCCCACATCCGGGGTCTTCCCTGAGCCCCTTTGTCTCACCACTCACCAATCCCTCGCCCTGCTTGCGGGGCCTTGCCCTTGTGATCTTTCAGGGCAATGCATTTCTCTTTCTACAAACCCAACTCTTTCAATGCATGAAGTATGGGAAGTCGGATGTCAACACACGTCAGAAAGTTTCATGATGGGACACATGGTCCACCCTTAAAATGTGAGCATCAGAGTCATTTCCTAGCATCATGCACTTTCAAAATTATTGACAAGAAACAGTAACTATGCAAGACCCAAGAATTTAAAGAACCTATAACCCGGCAACTTTTCACGAGGAGTGCAAGCAGGATTCTAGAAGAAATAAAAGTTTAAAACTGCTAATACCTGCAGTGAGGTTGTAATAGGTTATCAAAGATGGAATGCACATTCGATTCATATGAAAATTCACAAAGCTACTGAGGGGTGCACATTGCACATTGTTACAACTTCTGAGAACACCCTTAATGCTTCGCGCCCCCCACTTCAAGATGGGCACATCCATAGGCTGAGGATCGAGGGAGACATGGTAAGAATCGCTGGAATTCCTTCCAGCTTTAAAATGCCTGATATTATTTGGTTTTTAATCAAATATGTGTTTTTTTATGATTATTAAAATCTTACAATGGCAGAATCTGCTTCTCAGCAGCCTCTCCCTAACTCAGTAAGTGCCAGACCAACACACGCCTCAAATCCAGAGGCTACAGCCAGGTACACAATAGCACAAGAAATAACCCCACTGCCATGGGTCCTCCCCAGGATTCCTAAAAGTTCAAGAGAAGGATTCAGCTTCCCTACCAGGGGTGATTTCTCTCCACCTCACGGTGTCCTTTTCTAAAACCCCTGTTTGGCAGACTTGATTTGGGGGCTTCTTGTGGTTCGATTCTTTCAAATGATTGTAGCAGTGGCTGATGGACTAGGGTCTCTAGGAGCCCAACGGGGTGAGAGAAGCCATTCTCAGGGAACCTAAGTCAGTGGCTGATGGCACCCTGCACCTTGCACACCTTCTACACTCAGGATCCAGGTGTTCTTAGTCTGCAAGCAGGAAAACCCACCCTGCACCAAGTGTGGAAATGCTTTCCACCTTCCTGTTTAGACTTGTGCAAGTGAAAAATGTGATTAATCATGCAAGGACTCAATGAGTTGCAGGGTCCCTCTGACGCCTGTCTGTCTTTGAGCTCATGCTCAGGCAAGTCCACTCCAGTAGAGAATTCTAATCCTGCCACAGAAGCAGAGCAAATGCTGTGCCTTCAGACAAGTCCTCTGTGGAACGTGATGCCTGCATGTCACCATCTGACCTCCATCCTCAGAGCAGCAGATGCAGCAAGGGGAACCCAGAGGGGTTGATCCCTAGTGAGCTGGACCAGGAGCTGATCCCACAGCAGCCCTTCCCCAGGGGAGGTGCATTCACAAAGCAGCAGAACCACCTTCTGGCACAGGGGTTCCAGACACTGTGGTGGGGGCCAGGAGGCTCCCTAACCACTTGACCTCAAGTCCATCCAGGAGACTCCAAAGAGCACATATGATTAATGATCGTTACAAAGCTATCCCAGTGTCCTCTACAGACACTGGCCAGGCTGCTCACACAAATGACAAGACTGAAGCAATGAGACTCCAGAGCCCACTAGAGCCCAGCCCCAAACCACTTCTCCATGACATCCCTGCCAATCAGGCACTCACCCATCCTGCCCCAGGCCCTGTGCTTGGGCATCAGGAGGATGAAATGGAGAAATGTATAAGGCACAGTCCTGGCCTCTTAATTGCTGAAAAGTTTTCCAAGGAGGCAGCCATGTTCACACATCAACAATAATGCAAAAGTAGAACTGTCTTTAAACTGTTGTTCTTAGCTTAAAATAATTTGTTTGGGGAACTTCATATCAAGCCCCTGCTGCCCAGAGACCCTGTCTTAAAATCCTATTCTTTCCTCCTGTTCTCTACTGCTCAGGGTAGAGGACAAATGCACTGAGGAGAGATGGCTCCCCAGGAATTGGAAGCACACTGGGTTCCACATCTGCTCAAGGGCTTGCTCAGCTGCAGTCCTAGCAGAAAACCACTGGAAGCTGCATTTCTGATCTTATCAGAATGAGAATTCACAGAGCCATAGCGTACTTAGCAAGAGAAACAAAAAGTTGGATGCACTGGCTTAGTGAGCAGAGCCCAGCACACCCAAGGACAGCCTGCTGTGTGCCTTCCAACAGGCCTCCCTGAGTGCTTGCCACTTTACAAAGGAAAGCTGAGACACACCAGGCAGGGGGACAGAATGTTCACCTGGGGGCAAACAAGGTGCAAGAAGACCCAGAGCAAAAAGGGAACCCAGAGAAGCACTACTCCAGAGAAACGAGTACTCTACCCTCAGCAAACCTGTGACCCAGCTATCTCACTCCTCGGTTCATTCCCAAAGGACTTAAAATCAGTATACTACAGTGATGCAGCCACATCAATGTTTATAGCAGCTCAATTCACAATAGCTAAACTATGGAACCAACCTAGGTGCCCTTAACAGATGAATGAATAGAAAAAAATGTGGTATATTCGTAGAATGAACTATTACTCAGCCTTAAAGAGGAATGAAATGATGGCATTTGCCAGTAAATGGATGGAGTGGGAGAATATCATGCTAAGTGAAATAAGCCGGTCCCAAAGAACCAGAGCCTAAATGCTTTCTCTGATATGCTCATGCTAATTCACAATGGCGGGCAGCTAGGGAAGAATACAGTTACTTTAGGTAGAGGGGAGTGAAGGGAGGAGAGGGGTATGAATGATAGAATTAGTTGAACATTACTACTCTGTGTACAGATATGGTTACATGTAACTCTATATCACACACAACCAGAAGAATAAGTCATACTCCATTTATGTATGATGTGTCAAAATGCATTCTACTGTCAGGTATAACGAATTAGAACAAATAAAAAAAAGAAATGAGTAATCCACATAGTTGCCCTTTGGCTTACATTTCAAAAAGAAGTAGTCCTGCCCGCTGCCCGGGCTGCAGGGTTCTGCTTTCTGGGTGCCGCTCTTCCACCCCTTTCAACAGCACTGCAGTCTGCAGACTTCAGGGCACAGCTGAGGAAAGCTGAAACACGCGTCCTTCCCGTTGGCCCCCAGCCAGCATGGCGCGCCAGGTCAGCAGCAGGGGCAGGTGACGTGGACAGGCGTGGTTCTGAACCAGCAGACTCTGAGGCGCGACACCTCTGCCGGGCTGTTCTTTGGCAAACACTCCAGATACAAAGGAGTGAATGTTTGCAGTATGTCCTGTGGAGGTGGAAGCCAAGGTGAGGACATTCCTAAAAAATGTCCAGCTACTCACTTCCAACCAATGGTTTCCATATTGGCAGACAGAAAACTATTTTCTCTTGGAACCGGGTGGAATGGGGCTGGGAGGAAGCAGCTGAGCGAGGATGGGGTAAGAGAAAAGGGGAGAGGACTTTTTGAATTTCTGGCCTGTCTCTCTCTCCCTGTTTGTTTGAGGATGCAGGAAAACTTATGGTGTCTGACCCTAAATATAGAGTGAGCTGTTTATCCACTGCCCTCCCCATGAAAACCCACATGCCGATCCTGCATGGACTGGGTTGGAGACGTGCGATAATTTACATGTAGGATTTATTTCAGGGATTCAGCTGCCTTTAGAGTGATCGTGAAAGCCAGCCTAAAACTCAGGGCCCTGGGGACTGTTCTATCCAGACACTCTGCTTTTGGAGAAAAGAGGGAAAAGAGTCATGAGGGCTATGAGTGGGGGAGGAGTGAAGGAGGACCACAGCAGAGCCCAGGTCCAGGTGCTGCTCTGTGGGACCCCTGGAGGTGGCCTGCATGTCCACCAGCCCCTCAGTCCATCTCGCGTCCTCTGCAGGGGGCTGCCTCCTGGCAGTGGTGAACCTGGGTGTGCACCCAGGAGATTAGCAGAGCTGCCAGTCCCAGTGGCCACCACTAAGGCAAGGACCAACAAATCCAGTATGGCGGGGGGCTAGGGAAGTGGTGTGGAAGTCAGGGTGCTCTACAAAAATATTTAATCTACATGGAGATAAAATTAACTGCTGCACCCCTGAAACCACAAAAGGCAGTCATAAAACAAGATCAGGTGGAATGAACAAGTATGGAGAAGTAAAAGTGGAACCTCACAATGAAGAGATGCCAAAGGCAGACTACCCTACGCGGAGTCACAGACGACTCTCCCAGAGCCCACCAGAAAGATTTCCAAAGAGCTGGGAGTCCAGTAACATACAGGCCCAGGGAGGAGCCATCAGATACCCATCGGGGGGGCCAGGAAGAGTGGAGGACAGGGCAGAGGCGAAAACAGAAGCCACCCTGCTTTCCCAGGTGGAGGGCAGCATAAGACCTTCAATTCAAGGGCCCCCTGGACCCCGAGAGGGAGAATCTTAAACCCACACCTAGACTTGGCATCCGTGAATTTCAGCACACCACGGACAAAGGACGAAGAGAAGCTGGGTTGTCGTGAAAGGCCGAGGGGAGGCAAAGCTAGAAAGGACTGCAGACCCAGTGAGGAATTTCAAAGGAAGGCAGCAGCAAGCAAGGTGGGAGCAGCAGACTGGGGAAGACGGAGACAAGGGTGCAGGGGGCCAGGGGTCCACGGTCCCTGGGGAGGAGATGGTGTGGACAGGTGAGAGCTTCGTGGAAGACTGAGGCGCCCAGGCCTGCTGCGGCCAGGGGAAGACTGCTCCGAGACAGGACTGCCCCACTGCCCCAGGTCCTCCCACACTCGAGACCACTCAGAGGGGCCGGGGAGCTCGCGGGGGTGCGATGCCGAGCACCCAGAGCCATCATTTAAAGGATCTGCACCCTCTAAATTTCAGCACCCCAAAAGGATAAGAAGTCACCACACAGAAGTATGGCCCTGCTTCCAGTTTTCATGATGAGATGGCCAGTGTCTGACTTCATGCAAGTTCTTGACATTTCTTCTCTGAACCGCCGGGATAAATGCTTTCCATGCAAAGGTGAGATACTTCAGGATCAAATAAAGCATTCACGTAAAAATTCTAGGCATCCCCAAAGGGTCCCACAGATAGCCACAGTGTGCGTTATGACAAGAGAATGTCTGGGACGCACCGGCCCCCTGTGACCTACGAGGGAAGGTGCTGCACCCCAGGGTCAGCACAGCTCCCTGATGCACAGCCCAGCGTTTGGCTTGGGAGGCCCCTCAACAGGCTTGGACACTGTCCTGCAAACTGATAGCTCTCAGCAGAACTCTGCTCCCCCGCCTGCTGCCCAGCTGCACAAGCCCCCCATCCTGTAGAGCATGGCCCGGGCGCAGATCATCGGAGGCCAAGGCTGCGTTTCAACCCAAACCAAGTCTTGAAAGGGAAACACCCAGGATGGTCTCAGCCCAACCCCTCTCCTTTGCCTAGGGAGGAGATGGGGTGAGGCAGGGGGTGTGGCAGGGAAGGGCGCACCACAGCCCAAGATGCCCAGGGGCTCACGCTGGGACACCTGCACATAGGACGGTTGGCACCTCTGCAGGACAACTGTCACCAACCAGATCATGGATCACTCCCCACAGCCAACATTTTGCACATGCAATTTTGAATCCTGAAGGATAGTTGCCATGGTCGCCCTGAGTGTGTGAGCCCATGAGGAAGCTGGGACTCCCTGTGCTGAGCCACCCAGATGGGGGCCCTCCCAAGGAAAAAGGGCCTCAGTCGTTGGTTCACCATGAAGAAAAGTGACCAGGTACTTGTGCATTCATTGGGGGTGGCCTTACTTAATCCATGCCATGAGCCTGTGAAACCTCAAGAGGCCCATCACAGAGGAGCCAGCCACTGGCATCCCCTCAGAACCTGCGTGATGACCAGCATGGGTGGGGACACCATGGGCCCCAGCAGCCACAGACATGGGCTGTGTCATTGACTCGGTACACATCTTGCCTACGGGAACCTGGACATCCAGCCCTGCATCATTTTCCATCACTCGACTGTCCGTCCAGCTTTGCTTCACTGCAGAAGTCAGGTGAGTGGACATCCTGGCAAAAGCCTAGAGAAACGTTTTCCCCTGGGGCAGGAGAGGATGTGAAAAGGTCCAAGTCTCCTTCTCCAGACTGCGACCACCTGCAACGGGTGCGAGCTGTGTGTGTTCTTATAAAGTGCCCACAGGACCCCAGCCAGAGCATGTCCCCCTCAGTGGGCTGTGAGGACATCACATCTATTCCCAAGCAGCCAGTGCTGTCAACTGTCCTCATTATTATCTATAAGTTCCAACCCATAAAACTGGCCAGATGCCCTAGATGCAGACCATCGTCAGACACCCTGGTGGACACAGTCCATCTGCCCTGGGCCTGGACTGTGCTGTCACTTGAGGGACATTTTGATAACCTGCACCAAAATGAAACTCTTCCAAGTAATTAATCAAGATTCGTGATGGGCCCTTCAAGTAAACACACACACACACACACATTCATGTACATGTTCTTCCACACACATACATATGTTCACATGTGTGTACATGTGTTCGTGCCCTGTTAGGTATGTGCATGTTCTCATGCATGCTGACTTACATGTGCTCTCACACATACACTAACATACTCACACATATACCTACCCATGCTCACACATACATGTGTTCACTCATAAACACAAGTGCATACTCTCACACACACATATTCACACCTAAATGTGCACATACGCTACATACACATGCTCATACATGTACTCACACATAAACACATACATGTACTCTCATGTGAGGAGGAAGCAATAGTGATCTTCACCCCCTATCTGGGGCACCTCAAAACTTCTGCCTCAGAAGCGATTTGGCGTTCTCGCAGCTCATGTTTAATGATGCTTCACAGATTTCTGGGTCCTCCTCAGCCTACCTGTTGATGCCCACCAGGCTCTTACTGGTTGTAAAGACAGAGATGAAATCTTGGCATGACACATCCGAAATAGCCAAAGTTTTTCAAAAATTGCCCAACCGGTTCCATCTGAGTGACACCAGCAGAGTTTACCATGGGATGAGTTGGGATGCCCTCTCCACAGGAAGAGGGGCACTGGCTGCATGCTAGCTGGCATGCCAGGCACAGGGCTGATAGCATCATAAGACCATCGAGAAACAGAAACAGTGCCCAATCACATGCAGACGTGACCCCTGGAGAGATACGCAGCCCCTGAACACCTGGAAACTCCACCTTCCCCTGGACACTCAGGCCCATGCCCGCCAGGACGAAAGTGTGACCAGTGGCTGACAGGAGAGAGGACCTCCACTTGCAGAGAGCCAATGGTCACTTATAAAGAAGGCAAGACCATGCTTACCAAAGGAGGAGAGTACACCAGGCAGAGGAGAAGCTAAGAGCAAGGTAGAGACAGCGGAGGGGCATCGAGCCCACCGTTGGACTGGAGGTGGCAGGTGACGAGGCAGGGAGTGTCCAACTTGGCCTTGAAGGCTAGCCACTTGGTGCCTGGCAAGGGTGACATACGAACATGTTGTATTTTGTAGGAGATCACATAGAGATTGCGTGAAAAGTGTATGAAGCCCAATGGGGATCCGGTCTTCCAGGTGAAGCAGATGAGGACCTGAGTTAAGATGATAGCAAGGGAGGAGTACGGGGCTGGGGAGAGAGAGGGGGAGACTGAGGCCACCGGGGTGACCCGAGTTTGAGGTGGGGACCATGGTGAGGGGCGTGGGGCTCTCCTGGTGCTGACTCTAGGAGAGGAGCCGGGATGCCCCACCCTAAGTCCAGAGCCCCTACCTTCTGGTCTGTGTCGTTGCCAGACTGTAGAGCACTGTGCTGTTTCGGAAGCAGAACTCGTTGGTGGCTTTGAGTTTGTGCTCATGACGGAAAGCTCTGAGCCGCCACACAGAAGTGTCGTCCCAGGCCAGTCTGGGCTGACTCGCGGGTGTGAGCTGGCTCGGCAGTGCTGTCCTTCTCTGGAGGAGCAGGGGTGTCCCTGATTCCAGCCGGCGGCCCTGAAGCTTCTCCTGAGGGCTGGCTAACTGACTCAGGATGCGCTGCAGAGAGGCGGCCACCATGAATTGCTCTGGCCCTTGTGAGTTTGGGTCACCACTACGTCATCAGATACAGACTGTGACTCCTGTCAGTCTATTGAGGAGTGGAATCAGGAGATCCTTGTCACTAGAAAGCACCCCCAACGCCTGCACGTAGGTCGTCTCCATAGGACTTGCTCTTCCAGGAGAGCACGGTCTACGACACTGGAGCGTCAGCGAGGCCTCACCTCAGAACCAAGGGCGGCCCAGGGGTGGCGTGGAAGTGGGGCAGCTGCGGAAAGGGGGAAGCTGCCTTCCTGCTGCTCACCCAGCGGGAGCTTGGTGGTCGGGCACTGGGCCACCGTGGCGGGACCCTCTCCTACACACGGTGCCGAGGGAGTGGTCAGTTCTCACTGGGGTCCTCTGTGAATATGGGCAGCCGAGCCCTGGGATGTGGGACAGGAAGGGCTCAAATCAAGTGAAGGCGCTGGACCTCGTGCCCAGGAAGCAGGCACGTCTCAGCTTCCCACAGCTCCTCGTGCTCCTGTTCTCTGATCCTGTGCCCCGGGGGTTCCAGGCAGCGCGCACGCGCGCGCGCACACACACACACACACACATACACACACACATACACACACACCCCAGAGCACGGCAAAGGCGCCCAAGGATGTGGAGAGAAGATGGTGACAGAGGCCAGGGCAGTGCACGGCCAGGCTGCTCAGGAGCCTCTGGACACTTAGAGAAGAGACCCACTGGACGGCTGAGACTTGAGAGTGAATGAGGAGGAGCCCCACCACCGGGCACCAGGTGGCCTCCACTGATCCAGAGTCCTGGGCTTCACTTCTCACCCCTGAGCCTGCGTTACCAGTGGCAAATTGGGAAGAAAGGGGATCTTGACTCTAAACAAACACAGAAATCGTGTAGCTGCCAGAAACATGGAAAACCACTGGTATCAACCTTTTTTCCCTAAACAATTGAAACGCATCGTACAAACAAAAGAAGATGATTCAAATCAGTGAAGAGCATCTGTACCTGAGAGACTCAGGCAGAAGGGAGAGCGGCCTGGCCCCCGCGGACGCGTCCATCTTTCCTTCTCGGTGGGCTTCCGCACTGCCATGAGACTGCAGGGCTTGCTGGGCGGTCTTCCCAGGCCTGGCCAGCTCCTGGGCTCTCCCTCACAGGAGAAGGCGTTCCCAGGACCTCCTAGCGTGCAGGTGGTGGCACCGCTTTCCTCACATGCTGCCCCATCCTCGAAGTCCCACTCGGCTAACTTTCCTGGAAGAAATGTCGTTTATGTTGATAGTAAGCACACTGAGGAGCCCGGAGCAGGTGCTGAGCAGCGAGAGCATCAGACAGGGACTTTCAGGGTCAGGCCATGCGGGTAAAAGACAGCAAGTGGCACGGGAACGTGAGATGAAGCTAGTTGGTCTTGGCTGTGCTCCTGCCCCAAGAGGACACAGGGAAGCCATCAGAGAAACAGGCAGAGATAACTCACAGAGAGCCGGGCCACAGCAGAGGGCACAGAAACCAGGCTTAACTCAGACGAAGGCGGCCGTGGTGTTTATAAGGTGCCATGTCCAAGGCCCTGTCCCTGAGGATGGCCTTTCTTAGGGTAAGCACCAGCAGAGAGCTGGCTGAGCCTTGCTGGCACGAGGAACAGCTCCAGGAGGCCATCGCAGACCCCCACCCTTGAGAGGGGAGAAAGCCCCTTACCCCAAATGAATTTGTATGGTGTGGGTCAAAGACGCTGGAGACACCGATCTTCTCTGAGCCAGAGAGGAACAGAATGAGACGTGGGACCAAAGATGTCACAGAGCAAGAGACCATAGCAGGGCTGACAGGGAGGAGGAGAGATCCTTGAGTCCGGACCAAGTGACACAGCAAACCTCGGCGTGTCTCACCAGAGGCTTCCTGGCAGATGAGGGACTTCAAAGTACTTGAAGATGTTGATGCAACAAAGTGAAAAATCATAAGGTCATTTCTTCAGGAGCTAGAAGGCCATCTGATAAAAACTCCATCTCCAACATCTACTCTTGATTTTAAAAACTATTAATAAAAGACCTGAGATAAGGCTGGGGGAGGCAGATGTGGGGCAGGCATGGCTTCACAGACCTCCCAGGGAGTTTGGAAAGGGTCCGTAGGACAAATGGGAATCATCAGGGCTACAGTGGGATTGGGGATCATGTATGTACCGTCTCTCTGAGGAAACTACCCCAAATCCACCCAAAGGCCAGCACCTATAATACACGGGAAGCCCAAGAAGCATTCCCATAAAGTCATTTTCATGGCTGATTAACAACATTCTGGAAGTATTAGGCAATACAGTGACATGAGAAAGACATACGTATAAAATTTGGAAAAGCAAAGTAAAACTACTACTGTGCAAATGACGTTACTGACTACCTCACCTACTCGCAAATGATTGGGGAGTCAGGAAGGGGAATGGGTACAGAACAGCATTTTGTCAAATATATGTGCCCAGAATGTGGGCACACAGGGTGAGAGGACAGCACTTCTGGGAGGCAGATTCTGAAAGGAGAAAGCCAGAGTGAACTGGGGGAAACCAAACTGAATGAAGGTCTTGGTATGACTTCCGATTTTGAATGTAGATAAATATAGAAACAACAGACCTATAAATGGGTTTGTACATGTGTATGTCTCTACAGAGATACAGAGATGAAAGAGATAGAGATGTCAAAAGTCCCACTTTGAAGGGACTCCTACTGGTCAAGTCTGTGGCTATTTGAGCTTCACAATAGTGAAGGATCATAATGTAGCATCTCTCCCCAGTGAAATAGGATCATGTGAGTCCCTTCTCGTGGATATCTGGAGCAGGGTCCCCCTCGTGTTCACATATCAACCTTGCTGCTTGGCCACTCATGCTTGTGTTAAAATGGTTTCTGTCCTTCCTCTTCTCCCTCTTGTCCCCGCTGACTGCGGGAGAAGCAAGCTAAACATTCTTATTGTCCTAAGCAGAGCTGTCTGTCCATCAGCTCACTGCCCACAGGAATAAAGAACTCTGGACCTGAAAACTGGAGCAACAGCTTTCTTTCAAGGACATAAGTTGAACATTAATTGTGTCTTTTGATGACAACACTTGGAAAACAACCCTTGTATTCCCTTTTCAAAGCTCTCTGTTTCCCCAGCAGTTAAATCACAGCCTCAGAGACCAGAGTCCACTGCATCTCAAATGTGCAAGCACACCAATAAAACTTCTTTATCCTTTTTCTCAAAATCTTGTCCTCATGATTGAATTTGTCACCAAGAACAAGGAGAGTTTTTGGGATGAAATCAGTGAATGAACAACAGTTTGAAGAGGAAGAGAATATTTACATGATTTCAGAGTATCTTCTCCTAGACCCCTTTCCAATTGCAGGAGAAAGAGCGCCACTTTGTAATGGAGAGGGCAGAAAGCCACTACCCCAGGAGGCCCCCAGGGGCCAATGTGAGCATCACCATTTATACTGGGGCAAATTAACCTGGCATCATTCCCATGCTCTTCCTCCGGATGGGGATAACCGGAATTAGCAGAAGCACACACCAAACCACCTCCAACAAAGGACATTAGTGAAATCAATCACTCATCATCTTCAAAACCACCAAAGTCATAAAAGACAGAAATTTCTCCAGACCAAAGAGACTAGTGTGTGATTTGAGGACAGATCGTTTTGCTGCAAAGGATGTCATGAGAGTGACTGAAAGTGAGGATCAGACGGCAGAGACATATCGGTGTTAACTCCGTGACTCGGGTTGTTGTATTTAGGTGCACTTAGAGAATGTCCATTTTTGTAGAAAATACATTCTAAAACATTCAAGGTCATGATTCAGGAAAAAAAGTTGCACTTGCAACTTGTTTGCATTTTTATTTCAAAAAGTAGACAATGCTCGTAAAATTTTTAAAAACATTTACCATGTACAAAAACCGATTTAAAAGATTTGATGGGGGCTGGGGAGATAGCTCAGTTGGTAGAGTGCCTGCCTTGCAAACACAAGGACCTGGGTTCAATCCCTAGCACCGCGCAAAAAAAGCTTACTAAAAGATTTGATGGAAGAAATGTTTCCATTTATTAAGGTAATAAAAAAGAGATAAACTTAAAGGAAATGTGCATTATCTAAAAGAAGAAAACAGACTACTAACACAAAAGCAGACTTTGTTGTTATACATCTTCTGAATTTTTATCAGTAGCATTTATTTTTATGAAAAAAATGAATGAGTAAAATAAACACTGTGTATTGGAGAAAGCATTATCTGGAAATGAATTAGATCCTGGAAAGGGATTCCTTATCTTCAAGTCTCTTCTTTCTTGCTTCTTGGCTCTTCCCGCAGGCTCGGGCACCTCCGGCCTCTGTTGCTCTGTCTTCCCCTGCTTCTCCATCTCCTTTACCCCGTTCTGTTTCTGCTTCCATTCCCCGGGCCAGCCCACCTAGTCCCCCTGCCACGAGGTCCCACATACAACGGTATGGAGGGTAACCAGCCCAACCATCAGTGGCATGTTCCAGTAAGGAGCATGACCTCTTAGCCCCTTTCAGATCTGAGTCAAGGCTTACATTGAAATGTAAATGGAGGAAGCCAGAATGCTCAGTGGGTTACCAGTCTCAAATCCAAGGAAAAAGTGTCCACCTTAAATTCCTCCTGGGCTGCAACTCAGAACACTTTTTCTCTCCCTTTCACCTCTTCTACTTCTCATTTTCTCATGCTATAATTAATGACCATTATCATTTTTCTTCTAGGACTTTTGTTTTTCTTAAATGCTGTATTTTTGAGCTCACAATTTTGATCCTACATACCTAGGTTAATGATTTTTGATCAGTTCTTTTTATCCAACTCTAGAGTTATTTTTGAACATCTGTTACATTGCAATGGAGATAAGCATTACAAGGCCTTTGCTTTTGTGTTAAATATAAGCGCACATAAAAATTAAAATTTTAAAAATGGATCAAAATATTTTTAATTCACGTGATTTAAAAAGGTTCATTTTAAATTGGGTAAACTAATAGAAGTAAAATGTTCTTAAAATTAACTCACAAGTCTCTAGGTGGTCAAACTGATAAAATGTTGATGTTTATAAAATGTCTAACATCAATTTTTCTAGGACTTTTCTTCAACAGGAAAGAGACGGCAAATACTGTTTACACTTGTCTGATATCTTGTTTTTTTACAATAAGATGAGTGAATTAGAGTTGACATGTATGGGATTACTGAAATGTGTTTGTTAGGGACATCTGATTAATTTACAAAGTTATTCCATGGGGTAACATACTTAAACATTATTCTTTGTAAACTTGTATCTAATAGTAAACCGAACCAGTGTCTCAGCAGCTCCCTTCTCTGGTTCCTGCCCACCTTACAGTAACTTTGGAACTTAACATTGCACACATATAAAGATTGCTGATATAACTCTTTAGATCCGTATTTCCATCAGAGAACAGAGCTAAAAGCCCCGCCTCACCTGAGATAAGGCTCTGCCTCACAACCCTGCTGCACATTAGAATGGCTCCAAAGTAAGCCAGACTTTAACTCATTTAAAGTTGTGTTCAAAAGTTTGATGTTTGTTGTAAAGATTACTGTGATCTCAAACAGGGGATATAATGAATAACTCAGCCAAAATTCAAGATAGCTATTGCACAAACTGAATGTTTTACTGTTGGTGATTCCATTTTGTATTTTCCTTGTAAACTCTAATTGTTGCCTGGTCAATATTTTGCAGAAGTACTGCTTCAAGAGCAAATACCGTAAATTAACTTGGAATAGTAAGCCATCACCTATAGGACAAATAATGTAAACCCCAATTAGATAAAAGGGGGTAAATAACTGTAAAGTCATAGACATTGAAGTTAAAGCCCAGGACTCTTGCTTTATGACTGGTGAGACTGACTTGCTTGATGGTTAAGATCAAACTTAGAGATTGAGATTAAATACAGACATCAAGAAAAGGCCATATTTGGGTCTTGCTCTCAAAGTCAGCCTGAACCCAGGGAACAAGAGGACTTCTCTAAGGAGGTTTGCAACTCTGGGTCACACAACCTCCTGATCAAGGAGATTGATGAGGCCACTAGAAGAAAAGCCACTCAGTGCACCTGCTGCAGAGGAGGGTCAAGGAAAAAGGGAGACATCCCTGGTGCTTTCAAGGGAAACCACCTCATCGAGGAGACCCTGCCTAACCAATGGCACTAATGGAGCTAAGAAGCTGCTCTTAAGTTCTCTATGAGTGACCCCTGTGGGAACTCAGCTGACTCTTTAACAGACAGGAACAGGTCACTTTGACCAACACCTAGCAAAACAGTTAAAACCAAAATATAGCCATTCTTGGGCATTTAAAAGAAATAATACTTAAATGTAATTTAAGATGTACACTTGTGTTAGCCCACTAGAATAAAGACTCAAAGCTACAAAAGAGAGATTCTTAGGCAAATGTGCCTGATAACTATCAAGAGAGACTGCCAGAGTCAGAAGTTTTGGTCAGTTTAAGGCCTGCAGACACAAATAGGCTTAATCTATGGTTGCTAGTAACAGAATATAGAGATCTCTACTAAATGTTGTGTTTACATTCCTGATAACCTGGACAATGTTAAAGTTCCCAAATAAAGGCCTTGTCCTCTCCAGCCTTTGCTAGGCCTTGTTATGGGAACAACTTCTCAGTTCTTCCACCCCCTGGTGAGGAATTATTGACTTCTGTCATCTGTATGATATGCATTGGCATGTTCCAGATTCTGAAACATTTATGTTGTATCAATCTCATTTCAGTACTCATGTCTTTTTGTTCTTCTCTCATAGAAGCACCCATCCCCGATGCCTTTACAACCTGCTCTTCCCCAACCAGACTTCTATCATGGACCCCTTGATTAACCCGATTCCTAAAAAGGGAACTCCAAACTGCTTGCCCCACACTGCCCCTTTCCAGCTCGAAGAAGCCAGATTGGTCATCACCCCCTTTCCCTACAGCAGTGAAGGAGTTTCTAGAATTAGAGGGCGAATGAAGCCAGAATTGGGGACAGTTAGTGTAGAAATAGGAGATCAGTCAAATCGAGGAAATGAAGTCCATGAAAACCATCTGCCTTTGGAAGTCTGGAAGGAGAATGGACTTTTTACATCTCACCTGCAAAACCAGCCCCAGTCACTTAGGCAGGAAGGGGAGAGAAGGCTTCGGAAAGAACTGGAGAGCAAACGATTTTCTTATAAAAACAGAAACGGGGGAATGTAATACAAAGCTGCTCTTTCCGGTGCAGCCATTTCCCCGCCTCCCAACCACTTGTCAATCTGTGAACATCCTAGCTAGCTATGGGTTCATCGGTCAGCTTGCAAGTATCCTTCTCCTTTATTGGTCCCCTGTTAGCCCGGCGGGATTCCACTGCTTCACGGTAGATACCCCACCATCTTTCCTCATGCTTCTCTCTCTCCTACTCACTTTATCCTCCTCGCTTTTCCACTCTCTCTAGCGCGCGCCCTTTCTCGTTCCCTTTCTTTTCCTCTCATTTCCTCTCTTACCCTGCAGGGAGACACTTTGCTTAGTAAACTCCCTTATGTGATTTCCCGTGTCCGGCGTGGTTTTCGTGGGATCCCTTACATTGGTGCCACGACTCGGGATGGGATCTTCCACCGTCTCTTAAGTGAGTGGAGCCCCATCTGAGCCCCAGTGCCCCTGGACACAGCCCCACCTTCCATTCACCCGGATGCTCAACTTTTTGCATGCAACTGGTGACTTCAGATTGGTGAGTTCCCTTAGACAGGTCCCCACTCTAGACCACTTAAACACACCTCTGCTGACCTGAGAAGCAACCGTCGAGTGTCCAGGGCTCTCGAGGCAGCTGGAGGGGTGGGGGTACCCCCAGCCACAACTTTTATAGTTACGGCTGGCTTCTTAGTCGGTCTTATCTGCCGGGTGGATTCCTGGTTTTATGGTGGAGATTCTCTCTCAGGGTTGAGGGTCATCTCGCGCTCTTGCACTCGCACTTGCAAACCCTGATATAGGGTCCTCAACCCTACTCCACTTTTGCCTGGCACACATTGGTGCTTGTGTGATGACGCAATGTGCTGCCCCTCATCTCCAGTCGACTACTCTGGCCTTGGGACTCCCTGGCCACAGACTCGGCTGTATGGGTCTCCACCATGGGATCTGGGTCCTCCATTCCAGCAGATTCAACCCTGGGAACCCTTCGCCTGACCCCTGGCTTAAAGCCATCAAAATTCCTTTGTGTAATGGCACACAGCTTCCGTGAGCAAGCGGGCAGATGGAAAGGGATTCCTTTTTCCCGTGTCCGGCATGGTTTTTGTGGGATCTTGTACAGATCCCACTCATAATCTGATAAAGAAAAAGGAACTTATAAAAGTTGTTAATCAACAAGTTTAATCTCTGTAAAATTAAAAAACAAAAAAAACATTGTGCAGAAACGGACCGTTAAATCCAGCGTCCTTGAACACGGTGAACACCTTGTAACTCAGCACTCTTGAGGCTGAAGCACAAGGCCATTCATGATTCACCTCCTACCAGCCCAGGAATGGACCACTCTCCTCTAGAAACCTCCATGTGGCTTTGGGAGATCCCCACAAAGCTATGCAGTACCAGCTCATGCAGGGCCTTCTGATCTTCCTGTAGAGACCGGAAATCCCTCACAAGCTGGGAAAGTCAGTCTGCCCACCACCAATGCAATTCTCTGGTGCTCTGCACAATGTAAACACGTGACTGTGATTGTGAGCATTTCATTTTCTTTTTTCTCTCTTGATCCAAACTAAGACCCAGACTGTTAATAGTTCCTTGCCAACAAGGAACCCAGTTTTTCACATATGTTCTATAGAAGATGGGAGGGAAGAAGGTAAAACAGTAGTAATTTATCACTCCTAATGTTTAAGAGGAGAACTGAAAAATTTAAACCATCAGCCCCAGGAGTTGAAGCAGGCTGGCTCCACATTTCCAAAGACAATTGGACATTCATTTCTGCAAGGTCGCAGGTGGGCAGCCACAGCTTCTGTGTATGTTTCATTACTTTACCTCTACCAATCACATACAGATAGTCAGATTTCACTCTTGAAGGGAAAAACAAAGAATCGCGTGTGCTCCCATAATGCTAGGTTTGACTTTGAACGTGCAAAAGTGTAAAGCAAGGAGGCACCAGCAGAGGCAAGCAAGGCAGAAAGAGCAGAAGCCAGAGTCCATCCTCCCTGGGGCGCGGGACGGGAAGAGAAGCCGTTCCATAACAAAGGAAGCCAAAGAATCTCACTCAGGGAAGCTGTGATTACTCCCAAGGGTGTGGGCATAAAGCCTGGCACTGCAGTCTGTGCACAGCTTCCTGGGCAGTGCTGAGCCGGAGCACCTGCCCCCGCTGCACTGCACGGCGGAGGACGTTCTGTCCACTCCTCGGGAAGAATTCTCGTCTCCCCCGGGATTTGCCACCGGCAAAGACCAAAATGGGACTCTGCCCTGAGGGCTCCCCAAGCTCCTCTGTCGTCCTCGTCCTCTCCTCTCACCTCAGCTGGAGAGTCCAGTCTCCCAGTCATTTGTGGGACACCAGCTCTTGTGCCTGTCACTGGAAGAATAAGTGGAATAAAGATCCTGCCCTTCAAATGTAAAAACACGTGGAGCTGGCAGCCGGCTCTCACCATCAGAGACAACCGTGGCCAACAGGCAGGGCCTGCGGCCTCCAGAGAGGACTGTGGCGAGCCATGGAGCCCAGGCCAGGAGAGACAGGGGTGTTCTGCCTTGGGGCCAAGGCACTTCCCAGTCCTGAAGTGACCACCTTCAGCCCAGTAGAAATCTGCTTTAGTTGAATAGTTATTACTTTTCACCAAGAAGCCATAACAATTCTGGCCTCACGGTCTGTCCATTGTGACCATGTCCATTGTGTCCATTGTGACCATGTGAAATATGGCCGAGACCAGCAATTTTATTACATCAAAAATCACAATACAAAAATTATTTGACATTAGGATCAAATCTACACACATGACGGACACTAAATACCTACCCATTCTCTGCCTCCCTCTTCTTTCCCCCTCCCCACCCTCTTTTCCTTCCTTCTCTCTCCTTTCCTTCCCTTCTCGTCCATTCAATTCAGCTTTTTAAAATACCAGGACTGCCTAAAAACAAGTTGACTTCACGACTCACAGACGTTGCTCTCCGTGATTTGAGCATCCTGGTGGAGACTAATCGGGAGCGTTCTGAAGCCATCTCTAAGGATTCCTGCGTGCTTTGTGAGTAGAGGAAAGAGGAAGTTAAAGTTGGTTGATGTTGACTAAGGAATGCACTGCATTAGCTATTCTGGGTTTCTTATTCTTCCAGATGAATTTCATAATGGCTGGCTCTATTTCTGTAAGGTATGTCATTGGGATTTTAATTGAAATTGCATTGAATCTGTATAGCACTTTTGGTAGTATGGCCATTTTAGAAAACTTGGAATGGAACCACCATTTGACCCAGCTATCCCACTCCTCAGCCTATACCCAAAGGACTTAAAATCAGCATACTACAGAGGTACAGCCACATCAATGTTCATAGCTGCTCAATTCACAATAGCCAGAGTGTGGAACCAACCTAGATGCCCTTTAATTGATGAATGGATAAAGAAACTGTGGTATATATATATAATGAAATATTACTCAGCCATAAAGAATGGTAAAATTATGGCATTTGCAGGCAAATGGATGAAATTGGAGAATATCATGCTAAGTGAGATAAGCCAATCTCAAAAAACCAAAGGACGATGATCTCGCTGATAAGCGGATGATGACACATAATGAGGGGTGGGAGGGATTAGCGTTAGGGTTAGAGTTAGGGTTAGGGAGGGGGGCAAGAATGGAGAAAGGAAGGACTGTATAGAGGGAAAAGAGGGGTGGGAGGGGTGGGGGGAAGGGAAAAATAACAGAATGAATCAAACAGCATTGTTCTATGTAAATTTATGATTACACAAATGGTATGCCTTTATGCCATGTACAAACAGAGAAACAACATGTATCCCATTTGTTTACAATAAAAAAGGGGGGGGGGATGCACTGCATAAACAGAAGCTTAAGACCTTTTCTTAAAACGCAAGCCTTCTGAAGCGACATTCCCTGGTTACTGGATCTGGAGAGACAAGACCTTCTCAGGAATGCCTGATACACCTGATGCGACAGGACATAAACAGTGCTAGTTTATAAAAAGAGTAACAAGGTTTAGCCCCTAAGTTCCTTTTCTTTATCACAATTCATCTCTTTAATACCTGGGTCATTTCTTTCTTCAATAATGACAAAATTTCTGAACAAAACTAAAGCAATTTTACTGAAAACCCATCTGCCCTGAGACCCATCATTGTTTGTCCTAGGCAACTTTTTCAAAAGACCTGACAAGAGCAACCTAGCGGAGGAAAGGTTTACCTGGGCTCTCGGTTTCAGAGGCCTCAGTCCACAGACGGCCGCCCCTGCTGCTCTGGGCCTGGGTGAGGCAGAGCATCATGGGCAAAGGGTCCGTGCAGGAGGCACTCAGGTCATGGCTCAAGGAAGCAGAGACAGTGCAGCTCATCAGGGACAAGCAAAGCCCCAAAGGCACGTCCCCAATGACCCACCTCCTCCAGCCCACCTGCCTACAGGGCCCACCCAGTCAATCCATTCAAGTGAATGGACCCACCAACCAGGTCACACCTCTCATAATCTGATCATCTCACCTCTGAAAATCCTTGCACGAGCTTCTGGGGACACCTCTTACCTAAACCGCAACACTCGGCGTCCCAGTGGCCACTCAGCCTTGCTCACTGTGACCAGCAAGGCCAGCCCAGCCTTCACCCAGGTGCCATCACTCAGCACCACCAAGTCTCAGGACATGCGTGGCAAAGGGAATAAATGCAGCTCTGGGGACAGTGGACGTGCCTCGTTGGTCTTCCTCTGACTGGAGTCCGGCTCATTTTCCCACGCCACAGCACGTGAGCCGAGCTGTCCCCAGCTTTGCTCTCGGGACTTCGTGAAGTCCTCTAACGGATAGCCCTTCAGTTCCACTCTCCAACTCACCCGCACTGTATTTCAGACCCTCGGCCACAATGTTCTTAGACGCCTGGATCCTGGAACTGAAGGAAAACTGGAGGGGAGGGTTTTTAAACAGAAGCAGGGTGCTAACATTAGGTAGCGGGGTGTGGATGAAATCAACACATGGTCGCTAGTCGGAGATATTCTGTGCACCGGGACAAATTCTCCTCCCCGTGTGCGACTGGACGTTACCATGAAGCTAACGCAGACTTCGCACTCCACAGGCTCCTGCTAACACAGCCCCAGGTGAGGTTCTGCCAGCCCCTGAGGGCAGCTTTGCCGTGAGCACTTCCTGCAGCCTGGGTCCAAGCCCTTTCCAGCCCTTCTGAAGCTGCCCCAGGACTTGAGTCCTCACGGAATCGGCCGGCTCTGGACTGCTCGCACCTCGGCCGCACACGTGCCACATGAACCCAGGCCTGAAACCTGAACCTTCACTGGCTTTGCCTACGGAGCAGCTCTGAGGCATTAGGACTCCGCAGACAATCCAAGGCGTGGGGTGCCCGGAGGGGCCATCTTGCACACAGGCCCACAGCCACCCTGGACCCCTGCCAGGGGCCCTGCTGTGACCCTGCCCCACTTCCCTCCCTCCCACTCCCCACATTGTCTCCTGGAGCAGCGAGGCAGACACCTCAGGAGCTCACCTTCCACCCTGAGCTGAGTCCCCATCTCAGGAGTCCCCATGGTGGTCCAGACACCAGGATGCCTGAAGCTCCTCCCCTTTAGAGCAACGGTGGCCTAAAGAGGAGACTTGACCCTGGGGGGTGAAGCAGGCATAAAGCCAGGCTTGACCCTCTGTCCCTCGGCTTCGCGGTTGGTCCCACCCAGTCCGAGAAACACCTGCCAGTGTCAGCACGCTACAGTTGACGGAGGAAATAGAGCAGGGCAGAAATCAAAACCACAGCCACGGCACAGGCAGACCTGGGAAAGACAAGAGGCCCCTGCTCTTCCTGGGAAAGCGTGTGGAATGCGTCTGGGTTTTTCTCCTGCGCAGGGTGTATGCAGACATATTTATAGAAAATAGAGCACCTGTCTTAAGGGTTTCTAGTCACTGATAAAGAACATCAAACACATGATTAAAACAGCCTGTAGGATGCAGATGTAAACGGGGCCTATGTCCACTAAAAGGCACTTACCAGCACGTTCACAGCTGCCGTATTTGAGATGACCCCAGAGTTGAAACCCCTGATGTCCATCAATTGCAGAAAATGGTAAGTACATTGTGGAAGAGAAATGCGGAGGAGAACCACTTACGCTCAGAAAGAGCGAGCCTTGGCAAGGCCCAGACCAGCGCCTCCAACCTGAGGGGGTCTGGCCCCATGCCTGTGGGTTCAGACGCAGGCAGAGGACAGACTGTGGCCCGGTTACCTCTGCGGACTGCTCTGCCGCAGCAGGGAACGAGGAAGCCCTGTTGAGTGCTAGAATGTTCTGTGTCTTCCAAGGGTGTGTGTTATGTTAGAATCCATTCCACTGTTCCCCTAAGACTTGCCTGGGCTGTTCACCTCAGAACAAGAGCTTGCTGCTTGGGATTGAACTCAGAGGCTCTAAGCCACTGAGCCACATCCCCAGCCTTTATATCTAGCCACATCCCAGCCCATTTTTTATCTTATTTTGAAACAGGGTCTCACAAAGTTGTTTAAGGCCTCGCTAAGTTGCTGAGGCTGGCTTTGAACTTGTGATCCTCTGGCTCAGGCCCCTGAACCACTGGGATTATAGGCATGAGCCACCAAACCCAGCAAGAACAGGAACTTTACAAATAAGGAAAATACTGATGTGTAAATAAAATCCAAATCATTAGTTAAGAATCAACTTTTGTTGCAGACATAGAGATTCTGCCATGGTACAGGCGATGAATGACCAGAGTGTGCCGTTATTTCTCTTTAAAAAGGGGAAGCCTGGCAGACACGACCTTCGCCAGGTGAGCATCACCAAAGACAGGGCCAACAGCATCACGTGCCTTCTGATGCAATGTCCCCAGAGGGACAGTGTCACCTATGTAGTGCCCTCGACCAAAATATTGAACCAGAAGCTGATCACTGGAGACAGCGGATGCACCCGAAGGGGGACATTCTGAAAGACAGCTGGGCTGGATGCTGCCAACGTCGGTGCCATGGGCTCTATGTGAGCACAAGATACGACAGCTGAACTCCACTGCTGAGTCTTGACTGGATCCTACTTTGAGGAAATAAGCAGGTGGCTGTTGGGGACATTGCATTTGTCCTCACACTCGAGGGCAGCGCTACCTCAGTGCTCAGTGACCTGGGTGTGGCTGTGGGGCTGCCTCCAGGTTGAGACCAGCAGGTGACATAGGCCCCGCAGGAGCTTACGTTGGCGTGAAAAGGCTTGCGGAGAGCAGGGCAGGAGAGCCTGAGGCAGGGCGTGGCGGGGGAGTGCCGTGGTGGGGAGGCCGGGAGGGTCCCTGAGCACAGGCCGCGGCTCGCACAGATCGGCCCCACCGGCACCAAGGGCAGGACCACGGGGGCACCGTTACCTGCTGGCCCAGGTGTGGGGTGGAGGGGACGGGATGTATCTCTGCTTCTCTCTCGGCCAGACCATTCCTAACTGAAAATCCAGCCCTAAGGGCAGCCTGCCCCACAGACGCCGGGGCTGGCTCGGCCACCTGCCTGTCAGGCTCAGAGCAGATTTTCTTCCACGAGTGAGACCCGCAGCAGCTGGACGTGAATGTTCCTTCTGATCTCTAGCCACCCATCGGTGGAACTGCTGTGGTCACTGAAAAGGGAGGCTCGGTACCTCAAGCTGCTCCTCTTACAAAACCTTCCCCACTTCCTTCAACAAGGAGTTGCTCGGTGCCCTCCACGAGCTGACCCAGCCCTGGTGGGGAACACAGGCACGACCAGGCGGCCAGTGACACACCCGGTGTGGCCCGCCCTCCAGAGTTTACGTTCTCATTGACAAAAGTAAGAATCACTAAACATATAAAATGTGTAACAGCGGTGAAACCCAGAGTTATTGCAGTTCTGCTAGAATTCAAGAGAATGCTAATTAAAATTTTCATGGATATCCCCACCCCCCCAAAAAATTAGCATTTCTATTTGTAAACAATATGCATTTTAATAACATGATCTTTGTCTGTCATTACTTAAATCCCCCAGTGTTTATTTTACAGCAAAATCACAAACCTCTGCCTATTTATTATATCTGAGATGGGCAGAATACACACACTCATCACCCCAACATCCACTGTAACCGGAGAGTGGGAGAAGAAAACCAGTCCCACAGACCCCAAAGTCCTCTGCAGGTATGACTGCCCCACATGGGCGACTGTTCGGATTTCAAATGTTCTACCCATGATTTTGAGGAACACACTTGTATTTGTATGTGCCTCAAATTTGAGTTTTCCAGGCGTGATGTCCTTGACAGCTCAAACTGACTAAGAAGATGGCGGCAGGTTTGGACAAACTGTCCTTTGATGGAGTTTAAATTTGTTATCCCTTCTAGATGTGGTGGTCCACACCTATAATCCCAGCAACTCAGGAGGCTGAGGCACCAGGATCATGAATTCAAAGCCGCCTCAGCAACTTAGCAAGGCCCTAAACAACTTAGTGAGGCCCTGTCTCAAAATAAAAATAAAATAAAATAATAAAAAGGGTCGGGGGTATGGCTCAGGGTTAAGTAACCCTGAGTTCAATCCCTGGTAAAAACAACAAAAGCATTGTTATCACTTCTTTGACCCAAGTGCCATATCTAAGACTTTACCAACATAAAAATGCATACAGATAATCAAAAAGAACTATGTGCTACTGATTGTAGCAGCTAAAGTCACAATGGCTAAACTATGGAACCAATCTAGATGCCCTTCAACAGGTGAATGCATAAAGAAAATGTGGTACATACACACAGTGGGGTATTACTCAGCATTAAAGAAGAATGAAATTATGGCATTTGCAGGTTAATGGATAGAACTGAAGAATATCATGCTAAGTGAAATAAGCCAATCCCAAAAAACCAAAGAAAGGCCTAATGTTTTCTCTGATAGGCGGATGCTGATCCACAGTGGGGGAGGGGAGGGAAGAAGGAAGGAACTTTGGATTGTGCAGAGGGGAGTGAGGGGAGGGGAGGGGTGGGGCAGTGGGGTGGGAAGGTCAGCAGAATGAGAAGGACATCACTACCCTGTGTCACACTACTGGTGTGACTGGCACCCTGTGCAGCCCGAGGAATGAGCAGCTGTGTGCAGCGTGTGAAAGTGCATTCCGCTGCCGAGTAGAAGCGATTAGAACATTTTTTAAGAATTCAAGAAAAGAGAGTAGAACTTGTTAGGACTCCAAGTAAAAGGAAAATCTGCTTTAAAGAAAGAGCTATGCGAGCGCTTATTAGGAAAGACTGGAATCTTGGACACTATTCAATGGAGGGCCAGGAAGTCGACGGCAGACATGGCAGTGGCTGCCACACAGACAAAGGGGACACAGAAGGAAGACCTGTGCTGCTGCCGAGGCCGGGACAGAGCTAAGCGCTGAGCCCCGCGCAGGAGAGTGTGGGGACCCCGTGTCCCCAGACTGCAGCGCAGGACGCGGCCGGCTGGACGACCCGGGACCCTGGAGACCTGCGGGGCGGGAGGGGCCGAGGGACACGACCCTTCCCACCCCGCACCCACCGGGTCCTGCCTCGGGTGTGACAGCGCCACCCCACTCGGCCCGGGTCTGCGGCACTCGCGGGAGGTGGCCTGACACTGCCACTGCCGGGGACAGTCCCGCCCCGCAGGAGGGGGCGGAGGGGTGCGCCTGCCCCAGGCCAAGGCTCCCTGCGACAGCCCCTCTCCTGTCCTTGCCCCTCCTCTGGAGGTCACTTGCTACACGGAGGCTGGGGCGCAACAGGCGGATCCCTTCTTCACACGAAGTGGAAGCCAGGACACTGGGCCAGAGGAGAGACGCCCACCAATGCTGGCGGTCTTTGCGATACAGACGCTCTCCTTGGCTTGAATCAGTCAGGGGCAGGGGCAGGAGCAGATCTAGATCACCTTCCATCCTGCACCCCAGTTCTCTTCCCCAAACTCGCCTCTCTCCACCTTATTGGGCCCCGGAGGGCAATGGCCTTTCTTCTGTGCTGTGGAAGAAACTAGCCCAGAACTAAAACCACGTCTGGCAGCAGCTCTTCACCACCAAACTTCAGCACTTCCTCCAAGAATCATGCCTTCTTAAACATGCATGACTATAAATCACCCATTTCTATAGATTAAGAAAAGAATACAAGTAACAACAAATGTTGGCAAGGATGTGGAGAAAAGAGAATTCTCAGACATTGCTGGTGGGACTGCAAATTGGTGCAACCACTTTGGAAAGCAGTATGAATATTCCTCAGAAACCAAGGACTGTTGCCATCATTTGACCCAGCTATCCAACTCCTTGGCCTATATCCAAAGGATTTCAAATTAGCATACTACAGTGATGCAGCCACATCAGTGATTATAGCAGCTCAAGTCACAATAGCTAAGCTACAGAACCAACCTAGTGCCCTTCAACAGATGAATGGGTAAAGAAAATGTGGCGCATGTACATAAAGGAGTATTACTCAGCCATAAAGAAGAGCGACTTTGTGACATTTGCCAGTAAATGAATGGATCTGGAGAATATTATGCTAAATGAAATAAGCCAGTCTTAAAAAACCAAAGGCAAATGTTTTTGCTGATATATGGAAGTTAAACCACAATAAAGTAGGGGAGGGAAGAAGAGAAGTTCAGTGGATTAGATAAAGGGGAATGAAAGGAAGGGAAGGGGGATAGGAATAGGAAAGACAGCAGAATAAAACTAACATAATTTTCCAAGGTACCCTTGAAAATACTTCAGTGAACTCACCATCGTGCCACCCACAAGAACAGGGTCCTAATTAGAATAAGTCATACCCCATACTTGCGTAATTTCATCAAAATGGGTTCTACTGTCATGTATGACTAAGAAGAACCAACAAAATAAAATTTAAAAAAATAGATGTTAAGAACGAGTGTGGCGGGGAGGATGTCTCAGACTGCTCCGTAAGTGACTGCTCCGTAGACGATTCACAGCTGGTCGACTGACAAGGCCCGGCACTTAGGAAATGCCAAGGAGGTGTTTATAAATGAAGAACCATAGTCTGGAGTTTACGGGGCGGGGAGGACAAGAGTGCTGTTAAAATGCAGATTCCCTGTTGAATCATAATATTGGGTGGGTGGATCAGGAGAGCGAGGCTGTGTATCCCAAGCACGTAGCGATTCTAGAGTATTCTGAAGACTGAACATCACCGATTGGATGAAGATTGGTCCTGTGAACCAGCAAATCACGTAAGGCAGGATGCACCGTGAGGCGCAGGTGCGTGGTATGGATGCCAGCTCTGTGCTCTGCAGATGCTCAGAAGCAGCGTGGTCAGCTGGGAAGAAGGACAGGCTGAGGGTGGGCACAGGATCATCACCTACCAACCAATGAAGGTCCAGTGGCTTCATCTTCAAACAGGGCTGGCGCGGCCCACTTTTCCGAATGGTTTTGAGTTTTGAGACGACAGCGTGATGTCCACAGCAGGTGGTGGACCAAGGCCGCACTGCTGCACAGTCCAGGGCCCAGGAGGCACGGCGAGGAAGCGAGTGGGCCAGCAGAGGACCCCCGGCCCGGGGCCACCTTGCTCGCAGGTGGTCTGTCTGTCGGCTAGCCTCAGTGTTTTTCCTATTTATTTGGCACACTGAGGAAGCTGGGTGTGGGGCACCTACTCCTGGGCACCTGGATTTTTAGGCGACCGTGGGGACCCCCAGGGAAGTAGGCAAGTGCTGAACTGTACTCACCTCTTTTTCTTTGGTTTCTAATGTTTAGTTTTTAAGGTATATTTAAGCAGAGAGCTTTCTTTTTTGAAATTCATTTTCGTGCCTAAGATTTTCAGTTAGTTGGGATATAATTATTATGCTTATTAAGAATGCTCAATGAAACACCAAAGAAAGAAAAGCATTTTTATATCATATAAAAATAGTCAGTCTGATCAATTCTATTAAAAACATGAATCTTTTGGAAAGATCAACCCAGCTGATTTTAGAGGATCTCTAGATGTAGGTCAGTTAACAAACTTTGTGTCAATCTTTAACGAGCTGTTGAGAGACGCAGAATGAAGTTTGCATACCTCACCCCGGTGCCTGAATGTCCCAAAGCCACTCACTAGTAAAGCAGGAAAGCTGCGGATCCGTGTCACTCTGAATCAGAGGGGCAGCTATTATAAGAAACCCTGTGTTTATTTCAGTCATTGACTCATCGACAACAGAACAGCTACCCGTAGAGGTGTCACTTTGGTTCAAGAAATCCCGGGAATGCAAACTATGACTAGGTCCTGCCCAAGCCTCCCGGAGCCCTTCCAGACAAGGCCCCCTTCCTGTGACTTCAAACACTGCAGGCCAGGAGTTCTGGAAACTGGGCTGTAGAGCATCTTAGCCAATTTCATCCCAAGTAGAAGCTACCTATGTTAAAAACGCTGGCGATGTCAGTTTACCGTAATGTTGGCAACTGACGACACTTCATGTCCAAAGGCCAGGAAGGCTAAAAGCAACGGTGTTAAAACTTGAAGATAAAAAAATACAGGACAATGAGTGTGGGGTGGGGAGAGTGGAGGTGGACTTCCGAGAACCCCGGGGGCTGAGAGAGCAGGCTTCCGCCGAGAAGAGGTATCTTTCAGGGAGTGGGGTTTGAGATTACGTCGTAGTGCAGAGTGACAACTGGGCCATCCTGTGATTAGACTAAAGTCCCTAAGTAAATAATAATGCTTTGAAAAGAGAGTAGTAAGAAAGGAGTGTGAAGAGAATGGAAAATCAGAAGTCTCTTCCCACGCTGTGGGATCCTTAAACACAACTAGTGCTTTCATCGCAGATCTTCCCCTACAGTCTTCAACACATCCGTCATCTTCATGGAAACCTGGACATTGTGACATACTCTGAAGTCTAAGTTCAAAGCACTGAAGAAAACTATAAACAAAACAAGACAAAAACTGGCTGGCATTTTGGATTTGCACACCAAATTTCTCTATGTTATAAAGTCAAACCCTCCGGAAGTTTAATGGTGCGTGCGAGGTTGTCCACAGTACCCTCTGAACTCATGCTGGACACAGCGCCAGCTGGGAGCTGGCCGAGGGCCCCCTCCAGCCGCGACTTTACAGGCACATGCACTCGTGTGTGCATATATCAAATAACTTCAGTGGACATCCAAAGAAATAATTGCCAAATCTAGGATGACAACCTTCATCTCCCTTTTTTCCCAGTTAAATTAACTAGGATGGACCTATTAAGGTCAGAAAGGAAACCAAATCATCCATGTGCATGCACAATGACCACCGATGCGCCTACCGTCATCTTCACGAGGAATCTTCTGAGAGAAACTGTTAGGACGTGCACCAAAACACCACAACAGAAACATCAGCACAGGGGAACACCTGAGGGGCACGCCTGCAGACCATGTCCGGGGCTACCCGCCCAGGCCCGGATTGGTGGCAGGTGAGGGCATGAGAAGGGTTTTTGTCCTGAGGTTCAGAGTCCCCATCACACTCCTCTCCTGCAGCTCCCATGCTGAAGTTGTTTAAGATTTCATGTCAAATCAAACTGCAGGCGGGCAGTCTTGAAATCAAGTCAAGCAAATCAAGGGCTACCACTGAAACCCCACTTCCAAAGGCCTTTGTTGAACACACGCTACTTTCAATGGTTGAAGTGAACAAACACGTTGCCTTCCAAGTTGTCAGAACTTGCGAAAGGTCACTGAGGTCAAGGTCATCCAGACCTTCTCCTTCTCCGGGGTGCATAGTGGTGACATGGCCTGGACACAAGAGGAACAGCAGTCGCACTGTGTCCGAGAGGCAGAGGGACCCCAGCTTCCTCCCCCTGTGCAGGGGTCATGAGACACCACCAGTGGTCGCTCCAATGTCGTGCCCACTGGTGTCTCTTCTCCCATTGTCAAAGGGACACCCATGCATACGCCACGTGCCAGGTACACACAGGTGCACCTCTACCTCACCAGGCATGTGCCATGGCTTCCACTTCCAAACTAAGATCTTCAGGGTGATAGGGCAGTTGACGTCACCTCCCTTAATGGTTTCTACAGTCACACATTCCCAGACCATTAACAAGCAGGGCTTTTATTTGCCAAATAGAAAAGATATAATAAAATCTTTAGACCTTTCTAAGTTCTTAAAAACCCAATCTTCACAATAAATTATTTCAAAATTAAGATGATCACTAATTAATACAGATCTAGGTGTTTGCCATTGCCTGTTACCTGGAGTGCAGAGGTCGTGTGCTGCTGGTGCACAGGCCCTCGCTGCACGCCTCCTTATTTTGTTTGAACATCATGTATTTCCACCAAAAGGATAAGAAATGTTTGTTGAGATACAATTGTTGTTTCTTTTTTTAGAACTGGCAGCCACATGTTCATTAATAATGATAACAGAGTGACGAATTTCCAGGTTGCTACCTATCACGATAGTGACATTGGTTTCCACAGAATTCATTAGTTCTTACCCCAAAGAAAAGGGTGTGCAGCTCTCCAGAGCAACCCCAGGTCAGAACCAATACAAAGCACACGGCCATTGGATTTGCCAGACACTCAACCTGACACTGAATTAGTCCCCCACAGTGGGAAACCGACGAACCACACCAATGAAGCCATTTGCAATATTTCAATTTCTTACCAATACCTCTTTTTCTGTAAAATTAATTTCAGAATTACCCCGGCTTTGTTCTGATATCATAACAAACAGAGAAAGACAAAGCATGGGCAGTAAATACCACCTCTGCTGAGGTCAACGGGCAGCACTGTTCTCGACCATTCTGCTAAAACCAAAGTGAACAGCCCAGGGGTAGCCAAAACCCAGCACCTGTCTTTCAGATGCCTGCAGGCCATGCCAGGGGTGCCACGTGCACCCAGAGGTCCACATTCCCTGTGCCTAAGGACTTCTGTGGCTTCCTGTCTCTCGTGATGTCAAAGAAGAACCACGGACTCCATTTTGGAGATGCGAGCCCCTTGCCCTGTGCTCTTCCCAAGTTGGCACCGGCTGGCAGCCGAGGCCCAGGCCGGCCACAGAAGGGAAGATGGCACAGGAGCAGCTGCTCCTCCTACCTGCCTGCCTGCCTGCCTGGATTACTGCCCACGTGTCTTCACCACCCAATTTTCCACAGCTTAACCAACAACAAAACCTTTCCATATGGCTCATTTTTCCTTTCTGTGTTAGCTACAGCCCAGAAAAGGCTTGACTACTTCATTTGGGCCTACTTTTAGCCAAATCCAGAATGCTTTAAGTGAAATAAAAGGTGTCTGTCTGGGTTTCTTTTATGTAGAAATCCGATATCCGAGTACCACTTTTGTTTCCATAGGGAATTTTCCATCTTCACTTTTCCACTGGTATTATTCCAGGCAAAGAGTACCCACTGCTTCCCACTCCGTCTCCCCTGAGTGAGATCTCACTCCATTTGCTCAGTCCTCGCCTCCAGCCTCAGGAGCATGCAGAGGACCCTGCCTGTGCAGGGGTGAGGACTCCTCATGACGAAACCTGGACTGGAGAGGAATGGAAGAAGGCAGTGGCCCTCCCTGCTGCCCCTCATGGCAACCAACACTAGGGGACAGCACGGCACCCCCCGCAGACTCAGGGGTCCTGCAGGCAGATACCGACCTCCACAGGGCCATTATCCAGCCCAGTGCACGCGACAGCAGTACAAGCAGGCACAGAGGGGAGATGGCCAGCCAGCCCCAGCCAGCCTCGGCCACCTCTCCATCCCAAGCCAGCTCCCCTTTCCCCCCGCTTCAAGTTCACACAGATCAGGTCTCCAGCATGGGCCTGATCAGTTCATGCCCACCCCACCCCCGGTTTCCCAAAGGCACACGCAAAATCCCATTTGTGGGGGAAAGTCTACTGGAGTTGTCTTGCCACAGGCAGCTCTGAAGAAGGCCGGCTGGGCACTCCTGCGGAAGGCTCTCCACTCCCAGGGCTCTCCTGCATGTGCTCGGTCCTTCTCCTCCCCCTCCCCCTACCTTGCTCCTCGCTGCTGCCCCCCAACCAGGCAGTGGCTTCCTCCTCTGGGAGCTGGGGTTCTCCTCCACCTCCTCCTCCCTCCAGGGCTTTGCGTTTCTTCGACATCTCTGCCCAGGGCTGGGGTTTGGGGTTTTCTTTCCCCACCCCCTGGCCCTCCCCCCTCAGAGAGGAGAGTGAAGGTGGGGTTAGGGGGAGGGGCGGGGGTGAGGTGCAGAGGAAAGGGGTGGGGAGAAGAGACCACGGAGGGAGATGCAGAGAAGCTGCTGCTGGAAGAGGGGAAGGGACGTAGAGTGGCGGAAGGCAGGAGGGGCAGGGACTCTGCAGAGCTACCGTCAGTCCCATCCGCGAAGCCCTGCTCCAGGCTGTCCCCCTCTCTCCCTCCCCCCCCCCTTCCTCATTCCTGGTTTTCCTTCAACTAGAAGGGTAAACCAAGAAGGGAGGAGAGATCAAAACCAGAAAGGGAGCCTCCTTGGGCACCCAGCGCATGTCCTCCCCTTTGGGAGGGTGGGTGGGTGCTCTGTGGGGACTCCTGGCCCTGTCTAGTAATGAAGGAGCTATCTCCCGGCTCTGCGGGGAGCCCATGTGTGCAGTGTGTGGTGGGGTGTGTTTTCAATGGATGGTAACAAAAATTGGGTGGAATGAAAAAAAGAAAACTGCAAGACTCAACAGAGCCATGCTGTTGGGTGCTGGGGACCCCGCACCCCTCCTCCCCTATGACATCATATGATCTTTCTAAGAGGCTGGGGGTGGGAGAACAGAGGAGAGGGGAGGCAGAGGCAGGGATGACAAGATCAGGGGGGTCCTATCCCCACTGAGAACCAGGGAAAGGCAACAGGAAGGAGGAAGGAAGTTGAGGTGCAAGGCGGCCCTTCTCCAGGCAGCCTCAAGAGGCACCTGCTGGTCTGGCGCCACAGCCGCTGCGGTTTTCAGCGGGCACGCAGTCCTCCCCCGGAACTTGGAACTTGAAAACCCCTTGGGTCAAGCATTAGCCCTGAGGCTAGCACTTGGCACTGGGGCTGGCTGCATGCAGTCTTTCTCGCCTTCTCTGCAAGCCTTGACTCTCTGGCTTTGTAAATTAATTTCTTCTTTTTCGCTTCCACTCATCACCCAGTCCCACGGTCAGTTCCACCAACACAACCCCTACCGCCCACGCAAGCACACAGATTTTCTTATTGCCAAAAGGATGGAGGGAAATGCTGTGAAGTTTTTTTTTTTTTAAGTTTAAAAAAAAGGTTGGAATTAAGTTTTTCTGCACTCCAAAGGGTTAAATGATAAGTAAAAGGAATCATCAACTTACCCGCCAAACTCCCGCGAAGTGCATATCTGCTCTCCGTTTCATTTCGAGTTCAAAATTCAGACGGGGCGGGGGAGGCAAGGTACAGGAGCACCGTGGGTGCCGGGCTCCATCCCGAGCTGCACAAACAAGTTGCGAGACAGGGGTGGCCCAAGTTCAAGACCTGTCCGAGACGCTGGCTGTCGGCTCCACTCGCAGGCGTATTCCAGGGGCTACGGCACTGTTCTCCGCGCGGATCTTGAAAAGGGGTGCGAACTCTGAACCGTGTGTGGTGGCCCCCGCTTTCCATCTGGGGGTCTCCGGAAAGGCAGCACGGAGCGCCCTGAGCGTCAGCGAAGACCAGTCCATGTCACATCAAGCTCGCAGAGGCAGCAACTTTGGACCCACACACCTATGAGTAGACTCCGTGTGCGAGTGTGTGCGCGTGTGTGCACACGCGTGTGTGTGCGCCCGCGCGTGTTCACTCTGTGCCCGCGGGCACACTTGACATTTGGGGGTGCATGTGCTCTCAGGAACACCCTCCTTGGCTGCCTGGAACTTAGAGAGTTTTCCTTTAAGCCAGCGATGCTGTTGGATCCCCCCCACCCGCCCCGCGTCCAACAGGAGGCGATGACGTCTGTAGCCTCGTTGCCAGAACAGTCCCCAGGCTGCCGCTGCCGTTCATTGACAGGAGCAGGCGCTCGGACGTCAGCAGCCGGACCTTTGGCGCGGCTGCTCCCGCGGAGACGGCTCCCACCCCCGCACCTGCCAGCCTGGGGAGTGGGGGCGGTGAGATCGGAGCCAGCGGGGCGGCCGGGGGCGCTGGAGCTGGGAAGGGGGTGGCCGAGCTGCCCGCTTGTCCTGGAGCCCCTGACATATAAATAGTGCAGCCTCCAGCCCGAGTGCACCCCTCCTGGCCGCCCCCGCAGCGCCGCGCGCCCCCGCCCCCGTCGCTTTACGCCCAGCTCACTCGGCTCGGAGGGGGCGGGGCGGGGCGGGGGGAGGGAGTGGAAAGCGACGCTGGTTCCCTGCCTCTTCCCATTCATAGATTCAGTCTTGGGGCCGCCGCTCCGGGAGGAGCCGCAATGAATGGATGGATGCCCAATCGCGGGGACGGCCAGGTCCGCGAGGCGTCGCCATTTCGAGGGGCGCGTTTCCCACACCTAGACATGCACCCTCGCCTCCGTGCGTGGGAAGACCCCCAAGCGACCATTTTTAAGAGACCAAAGGTCTGCCCTTTGCGCCCTTCCCTCTCCTCCAACCTGCTCGGATGAGTTTTTCGGTTTGTTTTTTGTCTGCTTATGCAGTGCTAGGACAGAGCGCCCCGCGGGCAGCTGCACTCGGTCCCCGCACCGTGGGGAGCCCGGCTGGGGACCCAGTCAAGGGTGGCTCTGCAGTCCTGGAGGTAGCGACAGCTAGCGGTGGGCCACGTGGTACAGGCAGAATATCATCTCCCACCGAGCACGATGGTGGCCCATCACCCCCGCCGCGCCCGCAGAGCAGCCGGGGGTGCACAGGTCCTGGGAGGAGGGTGCGTGGTGAGGGTGCGGGCACCACAGCGCGGGGTCAGCACCTGAGCCCAGCTCTCAGGGAGTCTGTGTACCGCGCTCACTGTGCGATGCTACCAGAGCGGCCATAAAACAGAGGCCCAAACGGGAGGGACCCTGCGGGGTGGAGGGATCAAAGCACCGCACACCAGGCTGTGAGCTGCCCCGGGTGCGTCTCTCTCAGGAACCTAAAGGATTGAGACGCCCTACACACCGCAGGGGCTACATAAGTCCAAAGGCTACCTGGGACACAGGGCACAGGGGTTAAAGCCAGACTGAGTGACATGCTGTCTCAAGACCCGCGCTTGGGACCGTGCTTGGGGCCGTGACAACAGATGCCCACCCCCGCACCTGCCAGTCTAGGGGAGCTGGGGGTGAGGAAATCAAAGCCAGCGACTGCCCGTCCAGAGCTCGTCCAGAGCTCGTCGGCGCTGGGCACGACCAGCTGGTGGGAGAAGGCCTTCTCCACTGGTGTACCTACCCCGAGATAAGGCCGGCTGGGCGCCGGACTCCACCCCTGCAGCAGGAGAGGAGTCCCTCACAACCGTCCACGGGCAGCGGTGGTGCCATCAATCAGTGCATGGCCTCCACCTGCTGCAGGCTCCCCTCCCCCTGGTTCTCTGCTTCCCTCAGCAGAGGCTGGAGAGAGCCCAGCTCTGACTCTGGGTTCTCCCCTTCAAGGGGAGGCCGCTTGGGGTCATTTTCTTTAGGAAGACTGCTGCTACCACCGGTCACCTTTGCTCCATCCTGCTCATCTGGAGGCCGCCTTAGTTTATTTCATGCACCTTATCGTCGCATTGGATGCGCCTTCTCATTCCCTCTTCGTAAATAGCCCATCCTTCCTTGGGCTTCCAGACACTGCACTCTCCAGAAATGTGCCCTTAGTCACATCCCTGATCTCATCTCCCCAGCTGCTTTATGTTGGTATGTCCCAAGGCCCATCCACAGATCTGTTAGCTCTACATCACTAAGTCCTCTGTTAGTGGCCCAGCTCTAAGTGGGGCCTGGTGGTTCTAAGTTAGTGGCCTGGTGGATCTAAGTACTATCTGAATGCTGATCACTCTTGCACTTGGAGACTTAGCCCAGACCTCTCCCCTGAACTCTAGGCTCAGGTCCAGCCAGCAGCTGTTCTTGGGTGCCTTGAAGTCACCTGCAACACCATGACCATCACTCTGGATTTTACCCCATCATAAACCTGCTCCCACACAGTTTTTCCCTCCTCTTTATTGCCCTTGGGCCAAAACCATGAGAGTGAGACTGACTCCTCTTTCCTAATCCCCCATTCCACCTGTCCCCTCTGCCCTTGTCAGTGCCTTTCAGCACCCCACTGCCCAGTCACGTCTGGGATGTTGCTGTCACTGCCGCTGAGCTCCCTGCTCTCTTTTGTTCCTCCACATCCTCTCCATACTATTCTCAAAGCAGCAACCAGACCATCCTGCTACGATTTAAGACCAGGACTCTTCTGGATGGCTTCTCAACTACCCAGTGATAGTCAAATGCAGAGCCTCCGAATGAGCCAGTGGGCACAGGTCTCTGTGAGGACACCACTACTCCTTTCCTTTGTTTCAGCCGCCCTCTTCCCATGTCAAGGCAGCAAACAAATCAAATCACAGAGCATTGTCTCAGCAAGCAGCCGCCACACCTCGCTACGGGAGGGGTGAGAGTTGGCCATATGCACCACAGCTGTGTGTGCAGCTGGGTCCACTTGGCCCAGCTCCCCTTCCCTGTCCTCTGGCCTCTTCATGCTATTTCTCACCCCCACGTCACTGCCGCCAGTGACTGTCTAAGACCTCGGTGAGTTTTTTAGAAATAAAAGTCAGGGACACCCTGGCGGCTCTGGGATTTCCTGCACCATGGATGGGCTTAGCTTTGGTGTGAGTGCAGCTCCCCAGCCAGATTTTCCCTCTTCCCTTTTCTTGGAGGAGCTTTTGCAGGTTCTTCTCATTGGAAAAGAGCAATCTCCAGACACCTCAGGAGTTAATCCTGACCCCTTCCAAGAAACAGTGCAAAAAGAAAAGTGAGATCAAAGTAGCTTAGCTTGACAAAGAATACTGCTTTACAAACCCCTGCTGGTAGAAGAACTGATATTTCCACCATGCTCTGGTCTGAATGTGCCCTTCCAAATCCATTTGCTGGGAACTTTATCCCCAGTACACAGTGTTGGGAGGTGGGACCTCATGGAGGTTTTTGGGTCACCAATGCATGGATTAATGCCACTAAGAAGGGCTTTTCAGAGTGGGTTTGCCCTGTTAGTCTTCTGCCTCATGAGGACACAGTGGGAAGGCCTCACCAGGCACTGGAACTTTAACCTTGAACTCTGTGTCCTCCAGGATGGTTTTTTGCTTAATAATAACTCCACAAGGGTTTGCCAGTAGCATCCCCATTGTATCTGCTCTGACAGTTGCATAGCATCTGTGGCATACATGGACCACAGTTTATTCAGCTTGTGCTTGGACGTTTAAGTGGGCAATTTCCAATATTTTACAATGACAAATCATGTCTCAGTTGACTTTTTTGTAGACATGCCTCTTCACAGTATGAGGAGTATAACTTAGGGTGAATTCCTAGAAGTGGTGTTGCTGGGGCATGAGGTCAGTCCAGATGCTTTTATTAAATGTCAAATTCTTCTCCAAAGGGCTGATGCCAGTTTATAATTTCAATAATTTTCTTTTCTGAAGAATATTAAATGAAAGTTCCCAAATGTGAACAGATGTGTACTAAATAAAAAGTAGATAGTGAGGAATGGGGTGCAGCTCAATGGCAGGGAGCTGACCTAGAATATCTGAGGCCTGGGGTCGAGGCCAGGGGCCCAGCTCTCAGAAAACAATGTAATGACTTTTAAGGAAATAATTTGGTTCGCCAAGCTGGAGTTAGGCCTAGAGGCTGGTTGTCCTCAGGTAACTTGGAATGTGGTGGACCCGACAGCATGGAATAAAAAAGAAGCTTCTGTCACTTGGTTCTGCATGAAGCAGAGGCATTTCCCGATGGCACCCTCAGCGGTATGTGAAAAAGGGCCAGGAACAAACAAGCAGAGCGGGCCATGCCTCCCTTCTCCAGCTGCCAGGCTCCTGCTCTGTGGATGTTGCAAAGTCATCTGACGTGACTAAGCTTCTGTTTCTATATCTGTAAAATGGGGATACAGATATTTTCCACAATTGCCTAACAGATGTATTTTACTAACCAAATGCTTGTATCATTTCTAGGCATAAATGACCAAGTTTCATCTACTGATCATCTCTCTTCCTTTCATCTGTTTGTCATCTAGATGTCTATCAATCATCTTTCATCTAGCAATTGCCTGTTACCTACGATCATCTGTTTATGATCTACCTGCAATCTACCACGTGTCTATCCATCATCCCATCTATCAGCCATGTATCTATGATATATCTATCTACCTAAGTTATCGTTTAGCAATCACCTACCTTTAGATATCTATAGTCTCTGAAACATCCTCCTTTGAAGACAGAAAGAACATCAAGGGAAACTAAAAAAACCTGGATGGCTTGGATCCTACGTACCCTCCCCATTGTTGGCTCTCTACTTGGCTCGAGAAGAGTCAAGCCCCCTTTCTGGACTTCCTCCCACCTTCACAAATGAGAAGGCTGCGTTCACGGCCTGGAAGAGTCCTCCTGGTGCTGGACACTGTGATGCTCGGTGTGACTCCCGTCAGGTTGCCAGTGAGGGCACTCGGAGGGCTGAGGGGAGCCCCCCAGCCCCTCTTTGAAGAGCTTCATGAAGAAGTAAGTGATTTGGAAATGGAACTCTTGGCAACAAGGACTGCTGGAGACCCTTACTGTCTAGGACCACTTTTCCACCTGAGTTGCAAGACCTTTGATTCAGGACTTTTTTACTTTGGATTTTTTATTCTTTGCCTTTCTATAAGATCTGAGGTTGGTTGGCTATCAAACCAAGGTTTTAAGGAAAAAGAGGATATTCCAAATGTTTATTTCCATTGTCACCTCCTGCTCAGCTCAGCAGAGCAAGAAATATCAAGGAAGCCCTCCCCTGGTAGAAAGGAAGGAAATGTGAACCTGGAAGGTGTAGGAAATGTGAACATGACTAGTGTGTCAATGTAACTTCACCTTCCTCAAAGATTGCAAGGCCCTGATTCTAAAAAGCTATTCTACTCCGAATAGGCTTGCCCTGTCCATGCCAGGCCCTGCAGTCCTTCCTCCAGCTGGCATGCTGCAAGCTCTGGCTTTGGATGACCTAGCAGATTCTACTCACTACTCCTGTGATGTAGAACCAACTAACAGTCTTCCACCCCAGTTGGACCCTGACTGCCATCTTCTGTCCCCGTCAGTCTCCCAGTGGTCCCTATTGAAATCTCCTTGAGTTTCTCCCCTGTGCCAATCTGAATGGCATAGGCTGTGAGTCCTCTGTCTCTTCCACCTATCTCTGATCCACCTCGGACTAACATATCTCTGTCCCCAGGTGTTCCTGAAGCCAGTCAGTGCCCCCTGACTTGGTTTAAGCCCTCACCATTTTCAACTGAGATCCTACAGAAGCCACTGAGTATGTCTCCTTCCTCTGTCTCACACACCCAGATCCCTGTGTGATTGTGTGATGAGGTTCTGGCCAGCTTACCACCCACTAGTTCACCATCACTTAGCTCTGATCCTGAGCCCCGCTGCTGCTAGCACAGGAAGCCCTTAGACTTGACTCTCGCTCTCTCTTCAGCTTCGCACCCCTCTGCAGGTCTGGGCCCCTTATTCTTCAGCCACATTGGACACTGAGGCTCCCAGGTTTTCCAGTTCCTTCCTGCCTCTCCCTTTGCCCAAGCCCTTCCCTCTGCCTGGGTGTCCTGCCTTGGTCCTCCTTGGACAACACCTGCCCAACAGGCTCCTATTCCTTCTTCAGGGTTCACTGTCACTTCTTCTCCCTCCTGAAAGTACTCACGCTAAGTTATCTCCCTTGGCACAAAGTCAGGAGATCACCATGCATCCTTGGGACAGCTGCTTTATTGCAGCTAGTGTGTGTGTGTGTTGGGGGGTGCTCTGCTAGAGTGACAGGAAGCCGAACCCCTGGTCTCCCAGAACAGTTAGTTTGGAAGTAGGAACTTGCTGCTACTGGTCAGAGGCTCGTCAACGCCAGAGCCAGGGCCCTCCCCTGGGGGTCCAGCTGGCCCCTTCACCCATGATCCAGGTGCTGTTCTGTGTTCAGGTGTGAACATGAAGAAAGAGAGACATGTCAGCGGATATCTCTACTTTTCACTGGGAAAAATGCAAATGTTCCCAGAACCTGTCCCCAAGTAGCTTGCATCTGATTGGCCAGGACTATGTCACAGACACAGAAGGTGAAATGACTGCTCCACCTGGGTTGAGCATGTGGCCTCTCCCAGAAGAGGCAGCGATTCCTTAGGAAGCAAGGGGAGAAGGGAACTTGGACGTGCCACCCACGCCTTCCTCTCGAGCTCAGCCACAAGCCCTCCTCCCTGCCTCCACCCTCAGCATGGGCTTGGTCACAGCAGATGTCGAGTCACAATGGGGTGGGTGGAAGTCCAGGGGCCTCTGTTGACCACCTACATTTCCACCTATGTTGTCATGAAACACTATTCCCAGGGGTCCAGGCAGAGTAGACACTGTGCTCATTATAGTGAGTGCGTCTTAATTCTGTATGAAGAATTTTTTCTATGATTTCAGTTTCCTCATGAGATTTCACTCTTGTTCCCCATTAGTGACTGAAGATTTTGGCCAATTTGTGAAAAGAAAGAGCTATTATATATCAAAACATCTTGACTTTTAGAATAGTCACTGATATGCCATACAAATACGGCACTAATAAATCTCAGGCTAAATGTCTTTAGGAACAGAATTAATAAAAGAGTAGAAGAAATGCTAGAACAAGCCAAACACTGGGGTAGGAATGTGTCCCTTTCTATGGATAACAAATGGTAGGATTGGACCGTGGTGCCCTTAGGGAATAAATTAGCTTTTAATGTAATATGCAAGCAGCACACACAACTGAGATTGTGCTGCGAGTCTGAGCTATTTGGAAATGTGCATCATCTCTGTTACTTATTAAGTGTTCTCAGTCTTCCCAGCCCCATTCCCCCTTGGCATCTGAGACAACTCAACACCAGGGTCGTCTTCCACAAAAAGTAAATGAACATGTCACTGAATGTTGTGAAGTTGCTTCTCTCAGATTTGAGATGGTTCTCAACACCAACTAAGGTTTGAAAAGTTAAAGATTCTCCTGCAAATCTAGAATTTTCCACTGAGAAATGCTGAGACTTTGACTAATGTACAAATAGAAGAACATGCTGTCACGGCATGGAAACTATTTACAATTTGATCTTCCATCAAAGATTTTTTTTTTCAATTACTTCTTTGGGTAACCATAGCAATATTAAAATAAAACATAAATGTTTACAATGAGTGTTGTAAAAGAATTATATCATGTATATGCACATGTTTAACTTGATGGAAGATGGAAAATTTTACCCAATTTCAGGAAATTCTATACAAATCCAGGAAGAGTGGCAATCAACATCTTTAATCTATTTCAAATGTCTTTAAGTTCCATTTTTTTAAAGAAAAAAAAACTTGCTTGTGCCTACCAAATGTCTTTTATATCTTGATTCACATTTATATTAAATACAAGCTGAAACTAGCTAATAAAATATCTCAATTGCAAGTAATTGTAAAAGGAAACGATATAATTAGCAGAGTTCATCTCTGAAAGAAAATGGAAAGCATACTAGGTGTAGGAAGAGAAATGAGGAAGCAGAAAGAGAGTGAGAAACTGGACCAGATGTTCCACCAGCCCACAGGGACCGGACAAGTTGGTCCTCCTCACAGCTGCCAGCCTCAGGGGACCTCACCATGCGAAAGGGCTGGGGTCTGAAGCCCAGGCAGGAGCAGGCACAGTCCTGCTGCCTGAGCTTTAGCTCATCCTAGGCCCCCTGATCCTTCTCTCATTTGTTTTGTCTAGAAAACCTGTTTACCAAGCACCCTGGTCCATGCGTGGCGCTGCTTGCTGCAGCGCTGGCTGGAAAGAGCCTGGTGGAGTGATGGGCTGGGACACGGGGGACAGCTGAAGGGAGGAATAGATAAGCCAATACACAATTAAAAGCTGTGCAGGAAAATTACACACTGCGATCATAGATCACAATAAGCCATGCGTGCTAGGTCAGGGTACACAACAGGTGTTTCTGGTAGGACCTCAGGGAAGTGAGCAGCAGCCAGCAGAAAGGAGGAAGGAGCCTTCGCTAGGTGAAGGGAGCAGCACTGGAGGATGCCCGAGACAGAAGGGTCCTCTGGGCTGAGAGGAGGTGAGCCCTGGACAGGACAGTGTGGAGTGAGACAGAGACCATAGGACCGATGGAGAGGACCAGAGAGTGCATGCCTTGTCGTGGGCCAGGATCAGGACTCTCCAAAGGCAGCAAGTGGTCATCCAAGGGCTTTTCAGCAGCAAGGTGACAATGGCTTTCTCCTCTGCAAAGACCAGAGGTCCCCTCTCTCCCCGTCCATGCCGTCAGTCCAACACTGCTGTTTTGTGGAAATCCCCTGCCTTGCACCAAAACCTAGAAAACAAAAAACATGTTTCTTTAAAGAGTTTGAAGACAGCTGCACTCAAAGGAAGGGCCTAGAAGACCTCTGGAGGCAGAGACAGCAGGAGTGAGAAGGGACCAGGGCAGGCCCCTAGGGAAAGGGCATGCCCAGAAGTGGCAGAGTCAGAGAGGAGCAAGGAGGGGCCGGCAGGGAAGCCCCTGGTGTTGCCCGGGTAGTCCATGTGCTCTGCTCGCCCCTCTGCCACAGCAGCACGTTAGAGCCCCCCATGGGCAGTGCACTGCCAGGCTCCCTTGCAGTGAGATGCAGCCACCCTGCGACCAGTCCTCAGGAGCGATCTGAGCACAGGTTCCCACACCTGGCATTGGCAACCTCAATCTTGTGCGTGCAGCCTTGGGTGATGTCTTGGGCTGCTGGGAATAGGGACCAATTATACTTGGTCAGACATCCATGAGCCACTTTAGTGAGGGTCATGAGTTACAGCAGCAGTGCCTTTGGTCCCGACTGATAAGGGCAGAGGAACAGCCCAACTCCCCAAGTGCACGGTGCAGAACCGGTGGCAGCCACGGTGCCCAGGCAGGCACAGCTGTGTTTGGCAGTGCTCCAGGTAGAAAGAGAGCCCAGCTTGGAGACCCCAGGCAGGTGTCCCACCCCCCAGCACCAGAATTTCAGGGACCCATCCAAAACAAAAAGGCAGGGCCTTTTTGATACTAATATTTGTTCAAATATTATTAATAATTTAAGACTGGGGATGTAGCTCAGTGGTAGAGTGCTTGTCTAGCGTACATGAGGCCCTCAGTCCTAGTCTCGGCATGGAAAAAAAAAAAAAAAAGAATTTCGGGAGGTGACAGCCAAGTGATAGGTACCCGAGTGCAGACCCAAGGCCCTGTGCAGGCAGCAGGCCCTGCATGGCCACACGTCACTCTCCTGTAACACTGAACTCAAGTCTGGGCCCCTGCATCCACCCTTAGCCCCAGGCAGGCTACACACAAGGGCCACTGGCTGCCCATCAGGTCTCAGTTGCAAAGAGCCCAAATCAGGACTCACGGTTTCCTCCAGGGTTGTGGCCATTATGGAGGCCAGACTAACCAACTCAGTAATTTACTCAGTGGAAACCAACATAACACAGCGACCATCTAGGACTCTCCAATGTGATCCCAATCACCAAAAATAATAATCCTCAGTGCAGGAAAGCCCTCGTTAGTGTCTCTCTGGTGAGCAACCTGGCCTAGGTGCCTCTGAGTTTCCGTAGAGCAACGTTCTCTAATATAAAACCGTCCACTGTAACAGGTTCCCTGGTGCTGTTGGCAGAAAGATGGCTCCAGAGATGCCCAGGTTCTAATCCACAGAACCTGGAACTATGTCACCAGACATGACAAAGGGACATTGCAGATGTGATTGAGGCTATGAGTCTTAAGATAGAGAGACCAGCCAAACCACCTAAATGAGCCCGCCTATCTTAATCATGAAATACTTAAAAGAGGAGTGGGTTCCCCTACTGGGGTCTGAAGGACGTGTAGCGTTGCTGACTCTGAAGGTAGAGGAGGGAGCCACGAGCCAAGGGACACAGGTACCTCTAGGAGCTGGAAAAGGCCAGGGAACGAACTCTCCCCCAGAGCCTCCAGAAGGAACCTAGCCAGCAGACCTCCTGCTCTTAGCCGAGGGAGACCTGCCTTACATTTCCGACCTGCAGAGCTACAAGGTTAACTAGTGTTCTTTAAACCACCAAATCCATAGTAGTCTACTGCAGCCCCAACAGAAAATGAATACACTTAGATCAGCAGTGACCACAGATGCTGAGATTATTTTTCTTCCAAAAAATCCATTGTGTGAATGTGCCTGGTATGTCGGGGGCAGGGCACTCCCCAAAATGCTCAGATGGATAGGATGATCTTTTTGGCTAGTGTGAAGGACAAGAGAGCCTTTGGTGACTTTGGTGTCTGAAGAAACAGATACATTTGCATTGGGCATCTGTAGAAATGGTGGCAGCACCCAAGAGGGCTAATCCCAGGAATGACCTTTAAGGAAACCTGGGCAAAGTACCATGTCTAGCAAAAGGTCTCCAAGTTCAGCTGAGTTGCAGCAGCTGCCAGTGCGTCTCTCCTTTGGTGGGCAGTAGCAACTGGGGTACCCATGGACCACGTCGGGTTTACCCATGCATCCGTGGATGGACGTTTGTGTCATTTCTGCCTCCTGGCTGATGTGAATAATGCTGCTATGAATATTGTTTTACAACAGTCACACATGCATTTTTAATTTCAGGAATTTCAGGATTCCCTGGAGATAGGAAGTTATAACCAAAGGGCCCCCAGGCTGTTATTCCACCAGCCTCGGAGCTGAGGGCAGCGGTGGGCTGGGAAGTTCCATGCCACGAGGCCACTAGTAATAACACATCTGCCCTCCGAGTGCATGTCAGAGTAGACAGGTACAAATTTAAGGCTGGAGGGCTGAATGATGGCCACCAAGCTCGGGCCTCTGCTGTAGGATAAATCGTCTTGCATACTCAGAGAGGAGGAACTCTGGCAGACCCATTCTGTTGTGGAAACAGTGGGAGAAAGGCTGGCCTGGAAACGCATGGACGTGTGCAGTCCTTGGCTGGTTCTACTAGATCCAGAAGCTGCACCCACTTGTCAGCCACTGGTGGCTGCCCCAAGCCAGGTTCCCACCCTGCTCAGCCCCCTGCCAGCTCCAAGTTCAGGACCCAGGCAGGGGGCCTTGAATCCGCACACACCCAGCACAGCACACTCATCTTTTTTGCAGTCCTGACTACCTTTTAAATAGAAAGTTGATCAGTCTCTAGTGTGTCCTCAGGCTGTGAACAACAGACACCCGCTGGAGAAGGGGCTGGGGACCAAGTCTGGGAGCCCTGAGCCCCCAGGGCTTCTCTGCAAGGGGTTCTAGTGGTTGCATCCTGAGGGCCTCCTGGAACAAAAGTTCCCCGCCCCCAGCCCTACACCTTTTCCTCAGGGGCTGCCACCTGTGGTCCCCAACCCTGCCCACCTCCTCCCTCCCAGGAAAAGGTGTGCTGGCTGAGTTGCGAGGTCATCAGGGTTAAGGGAGCAGAGGCTCCCTAAGTCTGGGTCACATGGGTGGCAGGGGCACTGCGGAGCGGCTGCAGGAGGAGGGTGGGGGTTGCAGACGGGCGGCTCGGGTCCCTGCTCCTGGGCGGCCGGCCCTCGCGCGGCCCTCACGGCCCCCCGCCCCCCTGCTCCTGCCCGCGGCTGCTGGCGTCAGAGCTGCCTGCGTCAATGCTGCTCGGTGACACACGGCTTTTTTCTCCTGCTCCTTTTTCTCAATGAGAAGAGTCTAATGGGATTTTTATTATCAGACCCATAAATCAAGCGTTAGGCAGTCATGGCTGGCACGCCGCCAACACCCGCCCGCTGCACAGAGGGGGCCGGGGCTGCAGTTGCCCTTCTCCCTCCACGGGAAGGATTTCAGATATTTGGCCTTTTTCTTTGAGAACTGCAGCTTTGCGCACAGCCGCTGAGGCTGGTGCAGAGCTAGCCCTCCTGCTCCGTGGCAGTGGCTGCGGGTCTGCTGGCTGGGCGAAGCGCTCAGGGTGAAATGGGGTTTGCAGGCAAACAGGACAGTCAGAGGGGACTGGCGGCTATTCAGAGCGGCTGCCGCGCAGATGGGTTACCCGAGGTCCCGGATGGGTGTTGTTGGGTGGTGCGGGCGCATAATTCACAGCAGCTCCTACCTCGGTGCTTGCGTGTTATTGCCACAAAACAAAACCCCCCCGCTGCGAATGCAAATCAAGGAGCCTAGACGTCAGCAGCAAAAGCAATCTGGAGCGGCAGGAGCCCTGAATGCTTTGCATTCTAATGTCTACTGCACGCAGACCTCTAATAAGCCAAGTCTGCACTGGTGCGTCTGATCATGACTACCTGCCAGCCAAGTTGGGAGCAACACCTCTGCTCTGGAGTGTCACAGGACCCCCTTCCCTGTTTCTGTCATGTCAACCACCAAGCAGAAGCACAGCCCTGTAAAGGAGGCCCAGGGACTAAGCAGTTGGAGTTAAGACCTTTCGGAAGGGAGGTGCTGTCTTCCAGAAATGGACACAGGGACCACATTCCACTTCTAGGGGACTACCCTTGAGGGCAGCCAGGTGCAGTTGGGTCTTTAAGCTGGTAATCTATTCTTTCAAAAACCAGGGCTCCTTTAGCTTCCCTGAGGAATTCTCCGGTCTGTGGTTGAGGGGTCTCCTGGGAACCTCTGGAGCCACCAGAAACTTCAAGGGCACAGACCACAGCTGTCAGTTACAACTGTGGACCCATGAGCCAGGTGCAGAGCGCTGTGGACTCACACAAGGGACGGAGAAAAACGGTCCCGAGTGTTTGTAAACACACGACAATTTCAACTCCTTTTTCCCAGCCCAAGTTTTCCATTCCCCCAAATTTCCTCCAAGAAGATACTTAATCCCCAGGAGCAGAGGGGTGGGTCTGTTCTTCAAAATTCCAGAACTTTCTGGTCTGGAGTCCTGGCTTTCCCTGAGGGGCAGGCACAGCTGCCCTGGAGGTGCCCCTGGGATCTTGGGATGGACTGTGTGGGGGAGGATGGCTTCCCCCGCAGGCGATTCTCACTGCATACTCCCAGCAGTAGAGTTGTGGGGATTTTTTTTTCCCCATGAGAGTTAATGAATCCACAATTGCCAGTCAAGGGTTATGTACTTTAAGAAGTGATCATGTCCACCATGATCAAGCTCTTGGACCCCAGCAAGGACGGGGATAAGGTGCTGGAGGAGCCCGTGGTTCAGGGCTCAGGAGTGGCTGACAGGAGGAGACAGGAAAATTAAAATATCCTCCTGTGTTTGCACCATCAGGACGGGACCCGCAGACACGCAGGATGCTGTGTTTTATATTGAACACGGTACCTGGCAATTTGGGGTACCCAATGGAAAAGAAATTAGCATTAGAGTTTCATGGCCTCAAGGCACTGTTTGAAACATAACCTCTGTCACATCACGTCTCCACCCATATTCTGATATAAAGAACTGCACGGCAGAAGTAAATTATACGCAATAAATAGAAAACATTTATTAAAATGATGGACGGGCTTCAATGGAACATTCCATTTTAAGCAGGCAACTACTGCATAAGGGAAGCTAGAGCTAATCTTACTGCAAAATAATTTCTTATGCAAAAGTAAAGTGACTGACCAAAATTAGAGAGACTTCCCTACTAGGAAGTCGTTAGCCCACGTTTTGCATCCAAAGAAGGGCAGAAGTGATGCACTTGGTAATGTATAGAGAGGGAGGTGCCCAGGGATGTCTGGGGAGAGGGAGGACTAGGACTTGCTTTGAGGAAGAAGAGGGCTGGTGGGGCCCCAGAGTGGGTCCTGCCGCTGACATTTTCCAAGGACCACGGGGTGGGCGGAGGTCGCCAGCGGCAGGCCCCTCCCCCGATGCTCAGCGGCGCTCACGTGGCTGTCGCTGTCGCAGCCAAGCTTCCTTTCCCGGAGAGCCACCAACAGCCTGCAGGCTGAGAAGCAAGACTCGGTCTGAAACGCCTGCCTGGTGCAAAAAGGACCAGGCCGTGCGCGCGGCAGCGGGGTGCGCGGCTCTAGCAGAGGGCGAGGCGGGCGGCGCGCAGGAAGCCACGGCGTCCTTAGCGGCAGTGCCCTCGGGACAGGAAACCCGAAGGGAACACTGTGCCATGTGTGTTCAGAGGGGAGAGTCAAACGGGAGGACCCTACAGAGCGTGCGTGTGAGTGTGAGCGCCGCCCGCCTTCGCGCGGGGCAGCGGCTGCGCACGCGCACGCACCCGGCACGCGCCCCCGGCAGATCCACATTCGGAACTAATCAATGGTCCTGCGCAAGAGTCCCGGGCCCAGGAACGCAACTCGCTCTCGAGCGCGCCTGCGCTTTTCGGTGTCGTCCAGCCCCGTTTCTAGCCGGCTCTTCAGCTCGTGCGCTTCGTGCCCAGGACGCTAGCCGCGCGCTTAGATGCTACTAACGGAGAGGAAGGAAGGAAGAGGCGCGAACACGACCACGTTTACGACCGTTTCGTGAAATGCCCGCGGCCTCCGCACAGCGCGGACGGAGAGGGACCAGGAGCTTTCACGGCCGCAGAGGGCGGGTTCCTCCGAAGGACGGGTCAGGCGGGGTCTGTGGGATTGTGCCCGCCATTCTCTCTCGGAGACACGAATCTCTTGACAGTCTGACCTCTCTTGCAATACGATTGTTCACATTTTCGAGGAACATTATTTTAAATGTCATGTCCATCCCCACATTTTATTCCTCTTGATATTTTAAAAGGGCTTTGTTACTTAACTGTGTGCTAGCATCTGCTTTCTAATGTATTTAATGTGTAAAGGTAGTGGAAGGTATTAATTAAGCATAAGAAGAGCAAAAGTGAACCATGATTGATACTTAGACGGTCCCCAGAGGTTTTAGAGGAAATGCCTTCAAATTGCGGATGAGGTCAGGGAGTCCTATCAGCCAGAAATCTCTGCGTGGGCAAACCACAGGTCTCGACCCCACCTTGAGAGTGGCCACTGAGCCTGGGCTGCTGGGAGTCCTGCTTCTGAATGAGTCGGGCGGCAGACGGGTCCTGCACCTGAGGCAGTTTTTGGGGGTGATGGTGCAAAGGCGGGGAAGTCGCTCTGTAGAAGAAGAATCAGGGTGTCTGGGTTTTATCTAAGGACACATTGATAGTGGCAGAAATGGGTGCGTATCAAGTACTAGGGCAGCCATGACAAAGTCCAGGGAACTGGAGGCCCCAAGAAACACAGTCTTATTGCCTGGTAGCCCTGGAGACGGGGTCTCTGAAATCAAGAAGCCAGAAGGGTCATGATCCTCTGAGACCCTGGAGGGTGCTTTCTCTTCTCTCCCACCTGCTGGTGGCAGCTGGCTCTCCTCGGCACCCCTTGGCTCCTGCTGGACACGCTCACCCCTTCCTCTGTTGTCCCATGACCATCCCTCCCTCTGTGTCTGTCTGTCTCTTCTCTTCTCACCAGGACACAATCATCTTGCACTGCCCCACCAGATGTTCCCATCTTAACCTGATGGTGTCTGCAAAGACCCTCTTGCCAAATAAGATCACAGGGGCTAAGATGTTGACGTATCTGTTCAGAGGATGCAATCCGACCTGTGCAAGATGCTTTGGGTTGTACTAGTCGGATGGCCTCTGACTGTCCATGAGGAACTTTTCCTAAGTTTCTCAAAAGAGGTGACTAAAAGTAACAGAGGGGAGAGAGCAGAGCTTTCACACCATCCAGCAGTACAGTGCTCCCTGCCCAAGGGAGTTAGAAGCTTCAAGAAAACCAAGTCGGCGTCAGCCGCCGGGGGACCATGCCAATGGGAGCTAGTACTCACAGGGCTTCCCCAGGGCAGCTGGTGGCAGGAGGCCTCTCCCCTGTCCACCGAGGGGGCACAGCAGGCAGAGCCCGTGCAGGGAAGGAGGGTGCTGTGGGCTTAGGTCCCAGCAATTCCAGCAGATGGGGATGCAGCACCAACAGCTTTCAGCCTGTGTCCCCACCCTTCCCGACCTGTCAGTGGGGTCTGCAGGAGCAAGAAGGAACGTCCACGTGTCAATCACAAGTTCCTGAGTGGGTGCACTCCCAGAATACTGCATTTCTGACGTATGGCGCCTCGTGCTAGAACGCCATCGCAGCCTAGATGGGTGATCAGCTGCCGCTGAAGGAGCCGCGCTGCTCTCCTGCTGTTGTCCACAGAACCCTGGAGTCCAGAAGATGCAACCCAGGGAACTCTGCGAGAAAAAGGGGGCCCGGGTGGGTGCTGGGCCACCCGCGTCAGGGCCGAAGTCACCACTTCACTGTCATTTGTCCTATGCATTGCCGGCATATATGAATTTTGTAAAGTTCTGGGGGAAAGACTGAACAGGGTAAACGGTGTATGCAGTACGCACCGAGCACCACACTGTGGTCCAGGCATGGTGCCAGGGGCATGTGACACACCCATGAGCAAACGAACAGCAGCCCTCTTTCTGTCGGGTGAGGACATAGTCTGGGCAATTAGGGACACACAATTATGGATGACAAGTGAGAAACAAGGCATTGGGACAGCAAGTGACCCATGCTTGGGGAACACAGGCACAGCAGGACAAGGGGCGAGCAGGCGGCACTGTGGAGTCAGTCATTTGTCATCTGGGCAGAGAAAGCTGTGGGTGGAGGAAAGAGCCAGAGCAATGGCTCTCAGGTGAGATCATGCCAGGTGTGTCTGGAAACGGGGAGGCCACTGTGGGGAAGCAGCAGCAGGGGGCACAGGCCAGCCCCCAGGAAGTAGGAAGCCTGCAGGTCCTGTACTCTCAGTGGAGTGGAGGTGACTGTCCTCTGCTGCTCGGAAGAGCGGCACCACCAAGATGCCCGAGGAAGGGTCTCTGACTGCAGAGAGGGAGGCAGGAGCACGGGGGACTCTGAGGCAGGAGCCCAGGCGAGAGGGTGGGGCTGCTCAGAGCAGAGCGGGGTGGGAGGCTGAGGGTGGTGGGTTCTGCTGAGGGCCTGCCTGAGGGACCCTGTGCACCACCTCGACTCCCCAGAGACCCGTGCCAGCACTGAGGCGTGGAGACACAGAGACACCCCGCTGGGATTGGGCTCCTTGAATTGAACTAGCGTCCGCCAGTTCTCGAGCATGCGGGCCCACGTCATCCTTGGAGGGGACACAAGCTACCTGTCTGGCACGGATTCCCCCAACGTTCCCAAGCCTCTTCCCGAGCTTGGCGCTCGGTCCCGTGGTCTCGTCTGCCTGGCGCTCCTAGGTAGCAAGCCCGCCCGCGGTGCGCCGCTGCTTGCCTGCTCCGGACAGGGCGCCTGCTTCCGTCGGGTTTTATTTCAGTGCCCTTTCCCTCAAGGAAGTCTTTTGGCATTTTTTAAACTGGATTGTTTAAGTTTTGTGGCAAGTGCTACCTCGGGCGTGGTGGCTTCATTGCCTTGTTAGCCAGTGATTCTCTGCAAAAAGTGCTCACTGAAGTTGGCCCACCACTGGTTACCGCAACAAAACCAATGGCAGCATCTGGGAGACCAGTCGCTAGTTCTATGTATGAATTTGTCTGAATTTCATAAGGAGTTTCACTGGGAGAAGGTATTGAGCAAAGGAAATAATGAGTGGCTTTATTAATTTTAGTTGTATCCCAAATGAAACTGGTAAAGCTTTTGGCTTTCATTCCTTTAGAATCACTTTCTGTATCATCAGCGGGCAGATGCCATGCTACATTCAAGAAAAGTTCAAACAACCCGAAAACCAATGGGGAATATTATACAGCCCCAAATTGGGGGAGCAAAATGAATGACATAAATCTTGGTCCTCTAATTTAGATAATACTGTTAAACTATAAATTTAAAAATCAAGTTTGATTAGAATTAGAGTGATCATAAAAAATAAGAGTTATGAGGAAATAACTGCTTACATATTCTTAGATTTTCATGTACTATTTAATTACAGTTGACAGATAAACCTTAAACTGTCACACTGTAGTAAGGGTTCCTGTGTCACATGACCATTTCACACAGGGCCACCAGGCTGGAAGGAGATGAGAGCTGTCAGTGGCTACACAGTGCAAGGGAGACACACTTCACAGCTCAATTCTGGGGACATTATTGCTGACTGGAAAACCCAGCAACCTTCAGAAAAGCAAAGGAGAATCTAGTGTTGATCTAACACATTATCTATCTCTAGGTTTTTAAAATTATTTATTTATTTTTTAATTTTTTACAGACTGCATTTTGATTCATTGTACACAAATGGGGTACATCTTTTCATTTCTGTGGTTGTGCACGATGTAGATTCATACCATTTGTGTAATCATACATGTGTACAGGGTGATGATGTCTGTCTCATTCCACCACTTTTCATACCCCACTCCCTCTCATTTCCTTCTACATAATCTAAAGTTCCTCCATTCTTCTCTTACCCCCTCCCCCATCATATACCATCATCCACTTATCAGGGAAAACATTCAGTCTTTGGATTTGGGGATTGACTTATTTCACTTAGCATGATATGCTCTAGTGTTGGCATGGATGTGGGGAGAAAAGTACACTTTTACGTTGCTGGTGGAGTTGCAAATTGGTGCAGCCACTCTGGAAAGCAGTGTGGAGATTCCTCAGAAAACTTGGAATGGACCCACCTTTGACCCAGCTATCCTACTCCTCGGTTTGTACCCAAAGGACTTAAAATCAGCATACCATAGTGATGCAGCCACATCAATGTTTATAGCAGCTCAATTCACAATAACTAGATTATGGAACCAACCTAAATGCCCTTCAACAGATGAATGGATAAAGAAACTGTGGTATATATACACAATGGGATATTATTCAGACATAAAGAAGAAGAATATTATGGCATTTGCAAATAAATGGATGGAATCCATCTCTAGTTTTGATAATGTATTGAGCAGAGAAAACCTTCAGAGAACACATCATCAGTGTGTTCACAGATCTAAGAAAATATGGAATGAAAGACACACTAGAGAATCTCAATAAATAAATGTAAAATACTTAAAAATGAAAATTGGGCTACTAAGTATAATAGAATTTAAAGGAGCATATTAGAAATGGCAGAAAAAATCAGTAAAATTAAAGAAAAATTATTAGAAGTTGTCTGATCTGAAGAACAGCAATAAAATCAGTGATAGATGAACAACATCTCAGGGATTAGAATTATATATCTTAAAAAACTGTACTGCAAACCTGAAGGTGAAACAAAGACATTTCTAAGTAAAGAAGACAGTTTTCTGATAGAATACCTATGCCTCAGTAAATTATGAAAAGACATGTTCTAGATTGAAGGGAAATGACATTAGAAAGTAATTATTTGGTAAATATGAGAGATAAGATTTTGTGTGTCTTTATCTTAGATTCTTTAAAAGATTTATTGCTATATAAAGCAAGTATTTAAGCATTATATTATTAAGGTTATAACGGCATTGTATATAACAATATTAGCATAAAAGAAGTAATAAGGATACTACTATATCTGTGCAAAGTTCTTTTATTTTACTGGCCCCAAGTCAGTGTTTAACTGGAGGCTATTTTAAAACTACCATATGATCCAATAATCCTACTTCTGTGTATGCATTCAAAGGAATCAAAATTAATGTGTCAAAGAGATATCTATGCTCTATGTTCATTTTGGCATTATTCTGAATAAACCAAAATAAGGGACCAATATACACATTCATCAATGAATGGAAAAAGAAAATTTGATTATATGTCTATATAATATGTATATATATCTATGTATATAATATGTACATATATGTGTGTGTGTGTATATATATATATGTACATAGATCACACAATGGAATATTGTCTTAGTACAGTTTGTATTGCTAAAACAAAATAACTGCGGCTATAAAATTTATAAATAAAAATGTTTCTTTGGCTTATGATTCTGGTTGCTGGAGGATCGCAAAGCACAGAGCTGGTGTCCTAGTGAAGGCCCCTGGTTGTATCACAACATGGCAGAGAAACAGAACAGGAACTTACAACATGCAGAAGAGGCCAAGGATGAAGAGTCCCTGTGATCTAATCACCTTCTACTAGGTTTTTTTAAAGGTTGTGCCACATGAGGAACCAAGTTTCCAACACATGAACCCTGGGTTCATGAACCCAAATCATACGAATGCTACCCAGTCTTAGGGGTCCTATCATTTGCAATAATATGGAAAACCCTGGAGAACACTGTGCCAAGTAAAATAAACCAGAAACGGAAGGACAGATATCGCACATCACACTCACATGTGGAATGCAATGAAGTTGAACTCAGCAAAGTCGGGCATAGGATGATGTATGAGTCAGGGCTCTCCAGAGGAACAGAATCCACAGGGAGTGTGATTATAGAAGGGGATTTATTAGATTGGCTCACATGACCAGAAGTGGATAGTCCACAATGATGTCTGCAGCTGGAGAGCTGGAAGAACCAGCAGCTGCGCAGTCCAAGAGGCAGAAGCCCCAGAACAAGATGGATCAACAGTGCTACCCTAGTTTGAGACCAAGGCTTCTGGAAACTCCCTGGAGAATCACTGGCAGAGTCTGCTTTGGAGGAGGGGAAGAAGCGAGAGTCAGATATCCACAGACCATTGAAGCAGCAATCAAGAACCCGTTGGAGAGCCGAGCTTGCTCTGCATCTGCTTCCTTGTTCTTCCAGCTTTGATTCCATCCAATTGGTCAGTGCTGCCCACGCTTAGGGAGGGGCTCCACTTCAGTTCACTATCCCACATGCCAATCATTCTAGACACGCCCTCATGGACACACCCAGGGCCTCTTAATCATCGGCATCTCTTAGTCCAATCAAGTTGACAATTCAAATTAACCATTACAGATGATGATTGCTGGAAGTTGGGGGCTTGGAGAGGGAGGGACAGCGAGGTGTGGACCAAAGGTGACATTTCAGATCTGAGAGGAATAGGTTGGGAATAGGTGGCATGTGACTATAGGCAATAATAATGTATATTTAAGAATAAGAATAGCCTTCAAACATCTCGTCACAGAATGATAGGCAAGCAAGGTGATGGAAATGTTCATGAGACCAATTTAATCACCTTACATTGTATGCATGTAACATAACATGTTTTACATGTGATCCATGTAACATTATACCCCTAAATGTATATAATTATGACTTTTCAAACTTGTATTAATTAAAACTGGATACTATTTATACAGATTGCACATTTTCTATAAAGCAACATTTTTATTCAAAAACTGGGAAATATTAAAATAAAATTTATATTTATAAAATGATCCCAGTAAAGATACAAAGTAAAGTGACAGACTGGGAGAAACACATCGAATTGTGTTAAAAAGAAAGGAAAATACAGGTGCCCCCAGTGAAAGAAGGCAAGAGACTAAAATAGATAGTTTGTACAGGACATATGTAAGACTTCAATAATCATAAAAGACAAAACTTTGGAAACAGAGAAAAGCAAAATAAAATAACACCTGAGATACAAACATTATAAATGAAAATATGAAACAGGAATTTTCATAAACTGAAGATGGAGTATACATTGCTATCTATTTTTGGAAACTGACTATTAAAATGCGTGCTCATCCCCTCCAGAAGCACAGACTTACAGAAACACTCATGAACTGTGGTAACATGGAAGGGTAGGGCAGCGCAGGTTCAGAGGGTTGAGACCAACTCGTGGTGGAAAGGGAGGTGCTTTCAGAAAGATAAATAGGACATGCGGGGAGAAGGCTTCAGGGGCCAGTCACAGTGCTGATCACATTACATCCAGTTTGACAAATGTGAAGCCCGCATGGATTGTATGTAGCTACACCGACATGTGATATTTTACATGAATAATGCTTAGCAAAGAAACACGTATAATTTATGAGAAAATAAGAATACAGAAAAGCACATAAAAGATGCAATTAGACACATTTGTGTACATGATAGAACGCATCATTACAATGATGAACAACCTCCCCAAATCTAAAATATCATCCCATCAAAATGTTAGCATACTTTACTTTTGTGTGTGTGGGACTTTCGTGGATTTTTTGTTCTTTGTAGTTCTACACGACAGCAGAGTCAATATTGACATTTTCATACAAACATGGAGTAGGTCTTATTCTGATTATGATCCCAGTCTTGTAGTTGTACATGCTGTGGAAATTCACCACGGTGTATTTATATATGTACGTGGGAAAGTTTTGTCAGATTCATTCAACTGTCCTTCCTATTCCTATTTTAATTCCTAGAATAAGTATTACATAATAACACAAAAGTGTAGCACAAATGTCAATAAAGTGTTTATGATTATGTATCATAAATTATTTTAAACATAAAATAGAAGAAGAAATAAGATAAAACAAAAACAAATGAGACAAATGAAAACAAAAATCAAAACAGCAGATCTAAATCCAACTATATCAGTATGTACATCAAATGTGAGTAGACTAGACACTTGTCAAATAGTACAGATGATCTGACTGGGTGTAAAAGCAAGGTCTAATTATATGTGTTCTACAATAATTCAAATACATATTCATGCACGTGTATGCGAACACACACACATATATTAAAGGTAAAAAATGGGGAAAACACACTGTGCAAACAGCAAGAATTAGACAGTTAATGTGCTATAAATAGACTTTAAAATAAAAAACATTATTAGAAGTCAAATAAAAAATATACAAACAAGAGTGGAAATCATTTAAAACAAACTGATTCTTTGTAAAGATCTTTTAAAACTGACAAATCTTTACCTAAACTGTCAAATGAAAAGGAAGAGAATGAAAGTACTACCAACATTGGGAATGAAAAGCCACTGCAGAACCCAGGGACATTAACAGGATAACAAAGGAACGTTCTAAACAACCTTGGGCCAGAATCTGGGTGATTTCTATGGAATGGAGAAATTCCGTGAAAGACACAAATGATCAAAATTGACTCTGATTGAAGTAGAAAACTTGAATAGATCCACGTTATATAAGTTGAATTAATTATAGATGGTTGCCAACTTATTGTTCAATTTATATATATTTTTAATCTTATGATGGTTTGAAACCTAAACACATTTAGTAGAATTATGCTTCAGATTTTTTGATTTTAAGTTTTTCTAGGCTGGCAATATGTGCTACAGCACTCCTAGGATTCTGGGCGGTGTCAAAGAGCCACAGCTGCCAGTCAGCCACACAACCATGAGGATGACCCCGGGCGCTCTACAGTGTGCTCTGGAGGCTGGGAGTCCAGGACCCAGGCAGCGGCAGAGCCAGTGAAGGGCTGCCCTCTGCTCACAAGATGGTGCCTTCCTGCTGCATCTCCACCAATGAGCACAAAAGTGTGACCTTACAAGGAAAAAGGAAAAAGGCAAAAAGGGAAAAAAGGAGAAATCTTACTCCCGCTACATCTTTTGTGAGGGCTCTAACCCATCATGAGGGAAGAGTCCTACTGGTCTAGTTACCTCCTCGAGGCTGCGTCTCTTAAAATCCAATCATCACACTGGATTTTAGGTTGCAACGTGAATTTTGGAGGGTCACATGCTCCCACAGCAGACCACAATGGAATTAAACTAGAATCACTACAGAAAAATAACTGAAAAAAACTCTAAGTACTTGGAGATTAAACAACACATTTCTAAAAATGAGTCAAAGAAGAAATCTCAAGAGAATTTTAAAATATTTTTAACTGACAGAAAATGAAAATGTAACTTCATTAAAATTTGTGGGATGCAGCAAAAGCAGTACTTAGAGGTAAACTTATAGCATTGAATGCTAAAATCAATAATCCAAGCTTCCATCTCAGAAAACTCCAAAAAAGAAGAAGAAAATTAAATCCAAAGTAAGCAGAAGAAAATAAATAATAAAAATCAGAGCAGAAACCAATGGAATTACAATAGAAAATCAATAGAAAAAAATCAACAAAACTGAAAGTTGATTCTTTGAAAACATCAGTAAAATCATAAACCTGTAACCAGGTTAACTAAGGAATTAAAAACAAATAAATTACTAATAGTAGAACAGAAATAGGGGACATCATTACAGATCCCATGGACATTAAAAGGATAACAAAAGGATACTTTGAACAACTCTTTGCTCACAAATTCAGTAACCGAAACAAAACAGAAAAATTTCTGTTCAAATGCACACAAGAAGAAACAGATTATCTGAACAGGTCAATATCTATTTAGAAAGTTAGATAAAAGAAAGTGACTTTCCCAAGTAGAAAGCACTATGCCCTTATAGATTCACTGGTGGATTCCACCATACACCTAAGGAGGATACTAGGCCAGTTCTTTGTGATCTCTTCCAGAAAACGGAAGCAGAATGCTTCCTAACTCATCCTAGGACCTCAGAAATTCCTGAGTACTAACCCCAGAGAAACACCTCATAGGAAAATAGAGCTGCAGGCCAATATCCCTGAAGAACGTACAAGCAGATGTAAGTAAAGGAATTTTAACAAGTCATAACAACAATAAAAACTCAGGACACCAGGAACATCCTCACCTTGATGAAGAACATCTATAGAAAACCTACAGCTAACGTCGTACCTCAGGTAAGGAGCTGGAAGCTATCCACCGAGAACAGAAATGAGACAAGAATGTCCTCTTCCTACTGCAGTTCTTTTTAGCATTGTATTAGAAGTTCTAGCTAACGTAGAAGGAAGAAATAAAACTGATGGAAGATGTGAAAGGAGATTCAAATAGATTGAATTAAATAGATACATGTTCATAGATAGAAATACTCAACGTGAAGACGTCAGCTTGTCCCAGATTGATCTATAGTTTGAAAAGAATTGCAATCAAAATCCCTGCAACTTATATCGTGTGTATTGACAAACTGATGTTGAGGTTTTTGTAGACAGACAAAAGACCCCAAATAACCCACCCATTATGGAAGAAGAACCAAGTCCTAGGGCAGTTATGCCTGACTTCAAGAATTACTACTAAGCCACAGTGATCAAGACAGTATGACACTGGTAAAGAAATAGATAAGAGATCAACAAAACAGAATGGAGAGGTCAGAAATGTGGTCAGTGGATTTGTTTTTCAGTACCACTGCGCCACATCCCCAGGCCTTTTATTTTTTATCTTGAGACAGATTATCACTAAGTTGCCCAGGCTGGCCTGGGACTTGTGGTCGTCCTGCCTCAGCCTCCCGAGTCGCTGGGATCACAGGTGTGGGCCACTGTGCCCTGTTCAGTCAGCCGATTTTAGTCTATGGAGCAAAGACTGTACAACGGAGCAAAGATGGTATTTTCAGCAGAAGTGCCAAATGGTTGGACACCACCCTCAAAAAAACGTGGGTCAAGATGCAAATCTTACATCCTTCACAAAGTTAATTCAGGATGGATCATGAACCCAAAAGTAAAGCACAAAGCTCTAAAACTAGAAAAGAGTGACGGAGAAACCCAGGAGACCTTGAGTAGGGTAAGGACTTCTCAGGTGCACCACAAGAGGCACAATCGATAACCATGGTTTCAGTGAGATTAAAAAGCTCCTCGTGGGAGCCGACGAGAGAATGAGAAGCCCGGCCACGGACACAGGCAGTCGTGGCAGAAGACGTACCTGACAAGGGACCCTTGTGCAAAAGACGCAGAGGACACTCACAGCTCAACCGTGAGAACACCAGCAGCCAGATTCCAGCGTGGGCAGAATCCCTGAGCACACACTTCACCAAAGATAAACAGACAGCAAGCAAGCTACTAAAAGATGTTCCTCGGGAAATTGTGACTTAAAACAACCGTGAGATGTCACCCCACAGCCAAAGCCCAGGGCATGGACAGCACTGAGTGCTGGCCTGGTGTTGGGCACGCAGATCGCCATGAGCAGGCCACTGGAGGGAAGGCAAAACTTGAGAGTTTGTCAGTTTCTTACAAAACGAATCGTGTTCCTGCCACACAAACCACAATCAAAACTATGTCCACAGTAAAGCCTGAACTTGGGCGTGTTCACAGCAGTTTTATTCATGATTTCCAAAACTTGGAGGTAACCAAGTTGTCCTTCTGTAAGTGAACGGTGGACACCGACAGAGTGGAATCACATAGAGGAAAAGAGAAATAAGCCGTCAAGTCAAGAAAATACCTGGAGGAAAGTTTGCGCATTGTCTTGGTGAGTCAAGGAAATTCGAAGCAGTCCGGCATGATTCCAAGTACGGAAACGGCAAGAGCAGTGGGTGGGGCGGTTGTGTGAATGGAGAGAGGAGGAGGTGAGGCAGAGGACGGTTAATGAAAACTGTCCTGTGTGAGCCATGGTGGGGGCCGCGTGCGTTCGCCAGAACCCATGGAACGTGCTACATCAAGAGTGACCGTAGTGGTGTGTGGGCTCGGCACATGGAGGTGGCAGTGACGTGTGGGTGCAGACTCATGGACCATGACACACGTGCAGCGCAGACGCTATGCATCCTGGGGCACAGGTATATGGGAACTCTACACATTCCACGTGATGTTTCTGTGAACCTAAAACGGCTCTCAAGAACAAGGCTCATTAATTTTAAAAGGTTGACAAATTGAATCTGTGACTAAGCAGAGTTTATAAAAGGAATGCAAGTTTAATTAAATCACATTAATAAAGGAGGAAACTACATGATTACCTCAACAGATGCAGAGAGATCATTGGGCAAATACAATACCCACCCCTGATTAAACTACTGTTAGAGGGAAACTTTCTCAATTTAATAAAGAGCACCTATTAAAACAAACAAACTAACTAACTAAACCAAAGCTAACAGCCATAGTTACTTGTGAAAGACTGAATGCTTTCTTCCTAGGACCAGGAAAAACAAGAATGTTCTTCCTAACCATTTCTAGTTAACACTGTATTGCAGACCTAGCCAATACATTAAGACAAGTCAAAGAAATAAAATAATACAGAGATTTTTTAAGAGATGAAATTGCTTTAATCTCAGAAATTTTATTGCAGATTGAGAAAATTTTAAGCAATTGATCAAAAGTTCTGAACCTAGTAAGTGAATATATGAAGGCTATATGGTATCTGATCAATATAAAAAAATCAAGTAGATTTTTATGTACCAACAATGAACAAATGTAAAATGAATCATTTTATTTTATTTTTTAAATGAAACATTTTAAAAGACATCATTACAATAGCAATTAAAACCTGCAAAAATGTGGAAGACCTGAACACAAAAAATCACCAAATATTGCTGAAAGAACTTGAAAGAGATCTAAAAAAAAAAAAAAACCGGAGAGCTATACATTCTGGAATTAGAAAACTCAATATCAAAATGCTGGTCTCCTAAATTGATCAAAATAATCCTGATCCAAATCCCAGCATACTCTTTATAAATAGACAAAACAATATATAGTTTACGTGAATAGGCAAATGACCCAAAGAAACAAAGCAATTTTCAAAAAGAGCAGAGTTGGATAAATTATAATATCTGATTTTAAGATATAAAGATAAGGTAGAGTGGTATTGGAACAAAAATGGACTTACAGATCAGTGGGAGAGGACAGTTTATACTCAGACTCACATTAAATATGATTCATCAATTTTGACAAAAATCCCCAAATGCTGAGATAATTCAATAAGTAACAAAGTTTTGTTTGTTTTTGTTTTTGATACACAGTGCTACATTAAGTGGATATTTGTTTGGGAAAAAGTGGACTTGAATTCTAACCTTACACCATGCTCAGAAACTGATTTCCCCTGGGTCTCAGCTTATACGTAAGAACTAAAACATAAAACTCGTAGAAGAAAGTCTTCCCCGTCCGTAGACAATTATTCCTGAGGACAGAAGACCACACCTCAGGACAAAAGGAGTGGGGAACTGGACTTTATCAGAACTTAAAGCATTTGCTTAGAGCACCCACAGACTGCAGGAAGCACGGCACAGCAGAACCTGACAAAGGAGACAGGGACTTCCGCCCAGATTATCTCACAACCACCGGATCCGGGTGGGATCCCCAGGGAGAGGCAGGTGGGGGTTTAACATACACATCAGAGGTGCTGGGCACTGCAGTGCTGATGAGACTATCACAATGGCTAAAGTCACACGGACAGCTGGTGAGAATTCTGGAACCCTCACCCATACACATCAGAACGCAACTCACACAGCCATGCTAGAAAAAAATTTCATCAGTTTCTTTAAAAGGTAAACAGCTCCTCATCTCCTGCCCAGCAGTTTTGTGTCTAGAGGATGAAGACCTCTATACAAAAACTTGTGTGTCCATGCTAATAGCAACGGTACTCGTAAGAGCCAGGAAGGAAACAATCCAAATGCTCATCAGCTACTAAGTGGATAAACAGACTGTGGTAAATCTGTCCAACAGAGTCTCAGTGAGTGATAGAGAGCACCATGCAGAACATGGATGAATCTCTAAAGCATCACATTAAATGAAAGAAGCTACACACACGAAAGAGAAAGTATTTCCTGTGACATTGATTTCTGTGAAATGTTAAAGAAGTAGAACAGCCAGTCCGAAGTTGGATCCATTGTCTCCCGCAGACTGGCAGGGTGGACTGCACAGAGATGTCTAGTTTACCACAACTCCCTAAACTGTTCATTGCAGTGGGTAGTTTCATGATGCACATGTTATACTGCAATAAAACTACTTTTTAAATACTTCCCACAAAGGAAACTCTAACCCTGGAAAATTTTGCTGGTGAAATCTGTCAAATACTTAGGGGAGAAAATAGGTCATCTTCCACAAACCTTTTTGGGAAATACAGGAGGCTGTGGGCACTCCCGTGGGCCAGCAATCCTGTGCGCTGGTGTTTCCCCAAGAGATGTGAAAGCAGGTTCAGACAAGGGTCCATAGCTTCTTATTCATGATTATCCAAAAGCTAGAATCAACCCAAGTGCCCCTGAGCAGGTGAAGAAGGGTCAGGTTGGGGTTCAGGTGGGCGGCGAGACACCTCTTGGCCTCAGCAACAACCAGCAGCAAATCCGTTCCAGACACAGCGGTGCAGGGTACTGCCAGCCCAGACTGCTCCAGCAGGACTTCCTGGGTGGTGGCCCAGCAGCAGAGGCAAATTCATCACAGAGCGGGAGGCTGAAGTCCACAGTAAGGCGTTTGCAGGCCTAGGTCTTCCTGGCTTTATGCACATGCTCACAGGGTGGAGAGCAGTGAGATCCTTGGTCCTCTCCCCTCTGTACAGGGCTCTCGCCATCAGGAGGACTCTATCTCTGTGGCCTGATTACCCCCACGGGCCCAACTCCTAATACCCTCGAGGTTGGCCTCAAAGTATGATCTTTCGGGGGACACGTTTAGTCCATAGCAATGGATGCATCTCAAAAGCTTTCTGCATTGCTGAAGAAGCCTGTTGTGGGCTAGGCTTGTGGCTCAGCGATATAGCGCTTTCCTAGCCCGCGTGAAGCACTGAGTTTGATTCTGAGCACCACATACAAACAAATAAATAAAATAAAGGTCCATCAACATCTAAAAAAAATTTTAAAAAAGAAGTCTGTCATAACAAAATACAGAATGCGTGGTTCAGTCTCTGAAATTTTAGAAAAAATCCCACTACTGGAGGCAGATCCGTCCTCGCCTGGATTAGCGAGCTGGCCCTAAGGAACATTTTGGGGTAATGGAAATATTCCATAATTGGGTTATGATGGTGGTTACACTGATGCATGCATTTGTCAAAGTTAATCAGACTGTATGTTTTACCGGGGTCTGTTTCTGTGTATGCAAATTATACTTTAACAGAGTTCAAATAGAGTTATAAATTGATATTTTTAAAAAGGAAATAAGTGAAGCTAAGAGCCTGAATTACCATACCATGCGCTACGTCTCAGCCAAATGGCAAGTGTTTGGGCTTCACTATGGTGAGCTTGGTGCAGTGCTTGGCAACTAAGATCAGCCACAGTCTGTAACCAGGCACTTCAAATTGAAAGACCTCTGTAGAAACCATCCCAAACCCTTTCAGATTAAATTAAAAGTGCACCCTCTTTGACAGAAGCAAAGGGAGACACCAGTCAACGGACACCCTGTGTAAAGCAATGGAACAGGTCAGACAGCTCTGGGAAGGTCCCCCTCCAGGGCCAGCTCCCTGTCCTGTCCCTTCCACAAAAGTCAGAAGAAAGCAGTAGGCAGCTGCCTCCAAGCAGCAAGCAGTCAAGCCTCCAAACCTGACCTCTTGCATCCTCTCCCTGACCTTCTTATCCCAAATCCTTGCATCAGCCCCAAGCCTGAGCTCTCACAGCCTGGAGGAGGGAAGGCCAGCCACAGCCACAAGGTGATTCCTTCCCCTCCCTCCAAGGCAAAGAAGGCCCCATGCCGCCTCTCCCAGAGTCACTTTGTGTTTTACAGCTTTGGTTATTCTCAGTTGTAAAGGCACCACACCCCAACAGAGCAACGCATTCAGAATTTACCACATCCCAGGGAAAAGGGAACACTCATGTACTGCTGGTGGGACTGCAAAAGGTGCAGCCACTCTGGAAAGCAGTGCGGAGAGTCCTCAGAAAACTAGGAATGGAACCACCATTTGACCCAGCTATCCTTTGGATATCCCAGTGTATATCCAAAGGACTTAAAATCAGCATCCTACAGTGATCAATGTTTATAGCAGACAATTCACAATAGCTAAGCTGTGGAGCCAACCTACGTGCCCATTAGCAGATGAATGGATAAAGAAATTGTGGCGTATCTACATAATGGAATAGGAAGATGATTTTATGACACTTGCCAGTAAATGGATGGATCTGGAGAATATCACGCTAAGTGAAATAAGGCTAGTCCCCAAAACCAAAGTTCAAATGTTTTCACTGGTATGTGGAAGCTAAACCACAATAAAGGTGGGGAGAGAAGAGAAGTTCAGTGGATTAGATAAAGGGGAATGAAAGGAAGGGAGACAGGAATAGGAAAGATAGCAGAATAAATCCAACATAATTTTCCTATGTAAACATAAAAATACCTAAGTGAGCCCCACCATCATGCCCACCTAAATTAGAATAAGATATACCCCATGCTTGTATAATTTTATCAAAATGGATTCTACTGTCATATATTACTAAGAAGAACCAACAAAATAAAATTTTTAAAAAGTTGCCATATCCCAAATAAACACAGTTAAATACGCATGGATTTAGTTAAATTGCAGGTGACTGGTAGACATAATCTTCTATTTTGTGGGCACTCAGTTAAACTTCTCCTTACTTCAAGTTTTCCATATTTCCCCACTCAAACATTAGGACCAAGTATTTTCCCTTTGTAAGTTTGTAAGACCTCAAACTTCTGCTAGAGTGGGGTCTCTGCCAGCCATGCCTGCTCAAGAAATGGCCTTTCTGTCCACACGTTTCTGGATGCCTGTGCAGATATTTTTGAAAGTGTGCACACCAGTTAAAAGGAACTCGTGTAGAGCATTGTGGGGAAAGGGTATGTGTCCTGGTCAAGCCCTGGCCATGCACACCTGTGCTGGCAGCTGGCCCCTGCTCCTCTGGGTCGAAGTGCAGACAGGCCACCTGAGGACCCACTGTGTCCACAGCAGTCTGAGGCTTGTCTCTAGCCAGCTCCCAGTGGGGCCTTGGTCTCGCTCTGGGCTCCTTCTAGCAGACTGCAGCTCGTCTCATTGCTATGGGGATGCCCAATAGAGCTGGGGCCCCCAGGGAGGCCGTGAGGGAGCAGGAGCAGGAGTGGGCAGAGGAGAGGGGAGCCAGGGCGGTTCCAGCTGGTGCAGGCCCCACCACCCGTCCTGGCTAAGGCATCAGGCTGAGGGCTCCATGCCACCCAGGGCAACTGCCCCCGGGTGCACAGTCAGGAAGCCCTGGCCGGGTGAAGGGGATCTGAGCCCCCGGGGCTCCCACCCAGGAGCACAGGCCTGAGGCTCACCCTGTGAGCAGATCTGTCGTTCCTATAGCCAGTGCTTACAGTCCTCACATCCAGTCATGACTGGAATCAAGGTCCAGACTCTGCGTCCCGATGGGCCGAGGAAGAGGTGCCGAGGAGATGTCTCAATGAGAAGATGGGCCTCTCCTCACAAAGCCCTCATGTGTGAAGCTGACCAGGGTGGTTTCTGGTGGCGGCAGATGGCGCCTCCCTGCAGGCCAGCCCCAGACGCTGCACCACTGATTCCCGTCGTCACCTGGTCATGAGATGCTCTGCAGTTCTGCAAATCTCAAGAACAAAAATTCTTATTTCCTTGGGCTCTTCTTGCGGGGTTGGTCACATCACACGGTGGACAGGCGGGAAGTGGGGTCAGCTGCCCCAAGGCCCTCTTGCTTAGTTGGAATGCTCCCAGAGACCTCTGAAACTCCCTGTAACGAGCATCCATAGATGTCCAGTAAAGAATGAAAATAGTCCTATTGCTCAGTTTCAAGATGGGGACCTCTGTGCCACCATATATAGCCAGAACCACCACTAAGACAGGACGACTTACAGCTGCTTCCAAGGGTTCTGATTACAGCCACCAATGGGGGACTCTGAATTTTAACTAGCAAATTATTATCTTTCACTCTTGCCCACAAGTGTGTGAAGAGTGCTTCTCGCCCTCAGCAGGCCCAGAACAGCTGGGGCTGGCCACCGGAGAGCGGCAGGCCCATGCACCCATCCAGGCTGCTGCCCTTACGGGATGTGGCCTCCAACAGACCTCAAGCAAGAACTCAAGGCTGCCCACAGCAGCTGCCCTTCCCATGTTCCCCAAGGGCCCCAAGACCAGAGTTTTCAGCTGCTGGGGAGATCCTTCTTCCCCTTGGTAATATACTTTATGAAGCATAGCTCTTTGTGACCCCAAATCTACAGAGCTTTTAGTGAAACACTTCTGGGGTTTTGATGTCATCCCCAGACTATAGGCAGATATGACCCTAAGGGAGGGAAGAGGGGTGGTAAGGGGTGCATTCACCTGAGCACAATGCTTTCAGAATCTCTGATACCTCCTGTGACTGGTAATGACTAAGCGCCAGGCCACATCTCTGGGGGATTCTGGGGCTAGTGCGCCAGAAAGTGCAATCACTCATCTTAAAAAGAAAGTCAAACCAGACGTATTCTGATCCTTGCTCTGGTCCAGGAAGCGACCATGAGTGAACCCTGTGGGCCTGCCTCCCTCCCTCCCGTGTCTCCACCAGAAGGACAACTTCCTCTCACACACCCAGAGTTAACTGTGGCTGCTGTAGGGCAGGAAGATCGTGTTGTGCACAAGTCTGTGGGTGTGTGTACTTTTTATTTCACACTTTTCTGTACCTTCCAGATTGTCCATGATGAAAGAAAAGTGCTTCTGTCTAGCGTGGGCTTACCCTGGGAAGGTCTCTGGTGAAGACGGCAGGCGTGGACTTTGGCCACTGTCTGCGCCAACGTCCGGTCTCACGGGCACTTTAACTCTGAAGGCCTTCCATGTGGGAAGGGCAGATCAAGAGCCTGGGTAAGAGAAGGCCTTTAAGAAACGTATCTCTGTATTTAGCCTGCTGACTCGCTATTGTGAGCTTTGGTGAACTATTAGAACATTTTAGTTCATAATTATCAACCTATAATGAACGTCCTGTATGAACTCAATTGTCTGAGTCTCATACAGCTGAAGGCCCCGTAAGTCCACCCGGCACCACTGTAACCAAAACGCCCAATGAGAACCACTTAGAGGAGGAAAAGTCCATTTTGGGCTCCCAGTTTCAGAGGTTTAGTCCATGGTCAGTTGAACCCATTGCTCTAGGTCTGAGTGAGCCAGAATGTCAATATGGCAGGAGGGAGTGGTGGCAGAAAGCTGCTCAGCCCTTGGTGGCCCAGAAGTCAAGAGGGTGGGGAGCTGGGAGCCAGGTACAACCTATGAACCCCAGTGACCTACTTCCTCCAGCCACACCCCACCTGCCCGTAGGCACCACCCAGCACTGCAGTTCTTTCAAATTATTAATCCACCAAATGGACTAACCCACCAATTGGGTAACTGCTCTCATAACTCAGTCTTTGTGCCTCTGAACATTGCTACATTGTCTCAAGAGCTTTTGGGGACCACCTCACATTCAGAACATGACACACCAGCCATGCACAGGAGAAAGAGCAGCAGGTGCCGGCTTCATGCACTTTCTAAATGCTGATCAAACGTGTGGGCTGTGCTCACGCCAACTATTTCATCCATGATAACTCAAAATGCAACTCTTTTCCACCAACAGACACTCTAAGCACGTCTGAGGGACAAGTGGAGATTTGCCTCTTATCATATTGGTCTTGTCAGTGTAGACACCAAGTCGGATGCTTACGGTCTTAATCAATCTAGTTGTCGTTTCAATATCTTCACTGATCTGATAGCTAATGGTTAATAACACTCTAGCTCTCCTTGATCAGGATAAGGGCTCAGAGACTGTTGCTTTCAGATAAGAACAGATTACCTCCCGTGGGCGCATGGGAGAGCCAGTAGAGGCTCAGAGAGGCAGGATGCGGCCTATGCAACGACCCTATTCCGGCTCACCTCTGTCTCAGTTCCTGCAGGTCACACTCCATAGAAGGGGTGGCCCTGCACACCTAACTCCAGAAGGTAGCTTATGGATGGGAAATCCAAAGTATTTCAACTAAGAGATGCACAGTTTTGTGGAAGTAGCAACTGTAACAAATCTAAAGATGAAATACAATGCCCAACGCACCTCAACTCTTTCTTTCACTCTTCTTAAACCCTAAGATGTAAACCATCCAGCACTTACACAAAAAAAGCTGTTCTGAAGCAAGAACAATAAAAAACACTCGAACCCTCTGATACTTTAACATTTTTAAGAACTGAATGAGGAAAACAAGTCTTTTGTGTGCCTGCTGTCTTACACCCAAGGCTCTGGCTGTCTCTGTTCTGGGCGACCTTTTCAAAGATATTGCTTAGAAATGCCCTCCAGGGCTCTGAGCAGGCAGTTACTGCCAAGTGTAAAAGGATAATGTCCTCTCTGGGTTCAATGGTGTGTTTTCCCATTACACACGTTTTATATGACCCAAGTCAGGTTCTTGTACTACAAACAATTGCCCCTTAAAAGGTTCTCTTTGCCTTGCATGACGGGAATTGGGGGGAACAGAGCTGCTGGTGCTTGGGTAATAGATTGAGCTGCATTTCAACCAGTATCCCGAGTAGTGAGAGTATCTGAAGTTGGGAACATCCCAGATCATTCCATTTCTTGATTGAAGATTGAATTTTCACAACAAACCTCTAGGAAACATTGAAACTGACCGTGATAATGATTAATAGGTTTCTTCTTCCTCTTAAGTGCCAGTCTCAGTGCCCTTGTGAGGCCACCACACGTGTGGCTCACCTCCTGATTTGTAAGGTAGAATGACTGTGTGCTGCCCAAGGACACTGTGCATGATGTCACATGGGGAAAGCCCGGAAAGAGCCTGGATGGTACAGGATTTCCATTTGTGGATTCTGAAATTGAAATGTCATCAAAATTCATTGTTAAAGATCACACTGGGAGAAAGACTACGTTTGCCCTTCAACTTGGAAAACTAAAAAGTTGAGCAAAACGTACTTCTCATTTTTAAAAATGAGATTTAAAAGTACTGATTCTTTAAAACAAAAAATAAAATAAAATGTATCATGGGGTTAACAACTTAGGACAAAGTAAAATTTATCAGAACAGATGCAGAAAGGTCAGGGCAGGGGGCACAAGAGGAAACCACCCAAAGTTTCTCCCAATGGGTGTGATATCTCACTAAAAGTAACTTGATGATATTTGAAGGTAGCTTTGATAAATGTAAGGTATATAGTAAGCCTCAGAGCAACCTTACACGCACAGGTAGAAATATAGCTAAGAAGACAGTCTGGGAAATAAAACTGAATTACTAAAAATAGTCGATATAAAAGAAGACAGGGAGAGCAGGGGAATAGACAAATGAGAGAAGAACCAAACAAAGCAGATAGACCCTAGATCTAAACACAAATGTCTTGATAATCAAAATAAATGCAAATGATCTAAGTCAGAAATTCCTATCAAGACTGTAAAATGAATATTTTATGCCTCAAAAAATGTCTCATACAATGTGAGCTCTGCAGCAATGACGTCACTCTGCTGCTGCAGCAACCTGTCAGTCGCAGCCATTTCACACTGACTTGACAAGGCTGCGTTCCAATGACACCTGTAACCAGGTGGTTCCAGGGCCATAGCTGGCTGACCTCTGATCTAAACCATTCAATCAAAAGGTATGTGCAAACACGCACACTGGCTAAGAGGGAAAGAGTGGAAAGACACGTATCACTGGGACACCAATCAAAACAACCCTGAAGGACCAAGACCACATACATTAGTGGAAGTCCAGAGGTGCCCGTGTCTGTGGGGGTGGGTTCTCAGGCCTCTGGAGGATACCTGAGGCTGGAGAGCACTGAACCCTGACCAGGTGGTCACCAGATGATATTCAGCCTAAAATTTTCTGACTTGAAGATATGTTATTTGTACATAATCCCTTAGAAGTCAAGAAGGTTCTGGACTTGCAATGGTTCCGTTTTGGACATTCTCATTTTATGATGGGTTTACTGAGATATTAAATTAATTTTGACTTATGATATTTTCAACTTACAATGAGTTTATCAGGACATAATCTCATCGTGAGTTGAGGAGCATCTTTGTAAACTGGTTTTTCTTCTACATACCTATAGCAAAGTTTAATTTATAAATTAGGCAAAGGGAGAGAGTAACAACAAAAATAAAATAAAACAATTAAATAATAATCTGTAATAAAAGCATGTATGCTCCCTCTCTGTCTCTCTCCCTCACTCCCTCCAGCTACCACAGCGTGGACAGCATATACATCATGGTATGCTCATCAAAAGGGATCATTCACATTTCAGCTGGGACAGCATGAGATTTTATAGCAATATTCAAAAAGGCAATTTAAAACTTGTGGACAGTTTACTTCTGAAATTTCCCCTTAATATTTTTAAGAATGCTCCTAATCTTGGGTAACTGTAAACTGCAGAGAGTAAAACTGCATATCAGGGGGATTATCATCAATTTCAGAACAAAGAATGTTAGCAAGGATAAATAGGGATATTCGATCATAAGACGGGCTGACTCATCACGAAAAACAGCAATGCTGATTGCTGCGCACCTCCTTACAGATCACCAACACACTTGAAGCCAAGACTGACAAAGCTGAAATGAGAAGGAGACAAATCCACAAAGACAGGTGGAACCTGCAACACACTTCTGTCAATAACTGATAGAACAAAGAGAAAGAAGATTAATTAAAAATATATAGAAGACTCGACAAACTCTATACAACTTGCATTCATTGACATCAAGAGGAAACTATTCTAACTACAAAATGTGCATTCACTTCAGGTACTCATGGAACATTTACAAGAGAAACCATGTTCAGGACCAAAAACCTGAGTCCACAATTCAGAAGGATTGAAATAATACAAACTATATTCTCTGAACAAAATAAAATTAAATTAGGAGTCCATAACAAATATACGTGGTAAATGTCCCAAATATTTGGAAATCTAACACACTTCTCTGAAATGAAACCTATTTTTAGAAAATATGTTGATTTTGATAAAAATGAAAACAACATATCAAAATTTATGAGATTCAGCTAAAGCAGAACTTAGAGGAAAAGTGACAGCAACGAATGCTTATTTTAGCAAAGAAGAACTCTTCAAATTCATGATCTAAGCTTCTACCTTAAGAAAACTAGGGCCGGGGTAACTTGTGGGTAGAGTACTTACCTAGCATGGGGAAGGTCCTGGTTCAATGTTTGGGAAAGAAGCAAAAGAGAGAGAGGGAGGGAGGCAGGAGGAAGTGAGGGAAGGAGGGAATAGAGCGAGGAACAAAGGAAGTCAGGCAGGCTACTAAGAAACATGGCAAAGTGAGGAGCTCAACAAAGGCCTGTCCCCACAAAGAAACAGTAACCCTGGACACACTTATTTAAAAACAGCAACAACAACAGTTTTAGGGCTCTGAAAATTGACAAGAAATACACAGAAATTGAGAAGCGGTTATTCATGAAAACCTGCTACACTCCAGACACATTGGTGAGAGACCACAGGGCTCTTGCAGCAGTCTGACCCCGCCCTTCTCCAACCCCATCGGTGAGGAATTTGGAGCAAGCCATGGAAACCAGAGCTTTGCTGCCAGGGGGTTAACTCAACTTGGAGTAAGTGCAAAACAAGCAAACACACAGCGTTAGTCAGCTTTTCACCACTGTTACCAAAATTCCTGACAAGAATGACTCAGGGAGGAAGGTTTATTTTAACTTGCAGTTTCAGAGGTTTCTGTCCACGATCTCCTGGCTCCAGTGCAGAACACATAGCAGATGGGTATGGCCAAAGACAGGTACTCTGCTCACGGTCGCCAGGAAGGACAGAGAATAGAAGGGGCCAGGGACAAGACATAGTCCCCAAGGGCATGCCCTCTGTGACCCCCTTCCTTCAACCCCAACCTGTTTGCCTGCCGTTTCTGCCTCCTCCCAGAGTCCATGCAGCTATCACTGGACCCATCCACCGACGAGGCCAGAGCCCTCATGATCCAATCACATCCCCAAAGCCCCACTTCCAAACCCTGCTGCACTGGGGACCAAGTTCCCACATACCTGAGTTTTGGGGGAACATTCCAGATTCAAAACAACACAAGTGAACAACAAAAACCCTACTCCTGGGGGTATTGTCAGAAACAGCAGCCATCCAGTGGCAAACACCTGAAGGAGAGAAAGTGTTCAGCCAACCTAGGCCGCGGGCCTGGCCAGGACGAGCCACGGATAGTAGACTAGAGAGCCAGCACGGTGACACAGAACGAACTACCTTGCTTGTCCTAGACCAGCCCCAGGCCTGGGGGCAGCGAAGTCGTCTGCTGACAGTGAGTGTGCACAGCACACAGAGGATGTGCAAGGTGGCCCACAGAACGTGCCTGTGCCACAGGGCTTCTCCCAGTGCTGCTGCCGGACCCTCCCCAGCTGTCAGTGGTCCTGCACGTCCCCTTCCCCAGATGCTAGGCCGAGGCTGCCGTGACTGGGGCTGGGCTCGTGGTGGGGCTGTGGTCTCCCTCCTTCCGCGAGGTCGGCTGGGCAAGGCCTTGGGCCAGGGGCGGGGATGAGACTCTCCCAGCACTCCCGCTTCTCCTTGCTGAGCAGCTAGACTTGCCTCTCCGGAGGCCCTGGGAAGGGGTCATCTGCCTCTCACCTGCACCGGCAGCTCCTCTGGAGACTGGTGGAGGTTCCTGCAACCTGTGCAGGAGGGACGTGTCCTTCTTCCTTCCTTGAGTGACATGGGTCTTTGCTTGTGCTGTGTCCTCATCACCTGCTGTGCCATGCCTGTGGCTGCGTGTCTGCAGCACCAAGCCAGGTTACTCTCCTGTGAGTAGCCAGCAGAGGCAGCGGCGTAGGAGCTTGAGAGCGCGTGAGAAGACCTGCCACTGCAGCCGGTCCGTGAGCCACACTTGGCTTTTCACCATGCGTGACAGACCTTCTATGTCCCACTCTTTGCTGAAGGGAAAGATTTCAAGGGTCTACTCCTTGGAATCATTTGTCACTTTTTGAGGTTCAGGTGACCAGGTGGCCTTGCAAACTCAGCTTGCTGAGAGCTCAAAATTTGTCAAGATTTTGCTGAAGGATCAGTTTCCTCTGTCACCCAGGTGAGTGGAATTCTTGTGACTTCCTGCACCCGTGTGGAAGTGTATCTGTAGAGCAGACATCTAAAAGTGGAAAACTGGATCACCTGACGTGCAGGGTTCCACAGACAGGGAGGTACTGGAGTTAGGGCCGGGCGTGTGCCTTCACCGACAATGACCCCTTTACTACAAACTCCTCAGGGTTCTGGTCCTGTTTCCCCGTGTGCATGTTCAGAGCCCATGTTCTCTGGTGCACCCAGAGGACTCTCCAGGATGAGGCTGAAGAGCTGACCTGCAGCTGGGGAAGAAGCCCAGCACCAAGGTCAGCAGGTCAGCCCTGCCCAGGCAGACCTCTACTGGCTTTAGAAGACTGGAGATTGCGGAAGCTGTTTCTCTAAAGCAGTTAAAGGCATGAGAAGCATCAGGCTGTTTTACAAGTCAGGATCAATTTGGAAAGAGTTTAGGCTGCGGTGATCTGGGCCTCATGCTGACGAGCAGACGTTGAGGTTCCCATCACTTAGGACAGTGATTCCTCAGAGGACAAGTTGAGGACAGCCAGAGAGGCTCAGACCTGTGGCTTGTTTGGTACATTGGTGGGCAGGGTAGGGTGGGGGTCAGGGAAGCTAATTTAACAAACAATGCAAGAGGTTTCAGGCTCTGCTTCGGCAGGTAGAGATCCGTGCAAACTCACCTGTGATAGATCCTAGAATCACACCAGTTTTCACAGGATGTTTTCCACTGTGCAACTTGGTTCCATTGAAAGAAAATGAATGTGAATAGAAGGAGCGGAATTCAGGGAGACCAGGGCGCGTGCGGAGAGGCTGGGAGGGCTGGAGATGAAGAGTTGGGAGTCTGCCAGGCCTGGGGCTCGAGAGCTGCTTTGGACTCTGGCTTCCCGGTCTGTAAAATCAAGCAGCTCGACCACATTGTGTTGAAGCTTCTTTCTTCCTTTAAGATTGCACTTGTTCCTTGTTTTAGATTAAACTACAGTAAGGCCGTGTTGTTCTGTCACAGTGAATTACTGTTCGATACCAGGTATCAGACCCAGGGCCTCATCTGGGACCGAGCACCTGTGGCCCTGGCAGTGACACTAGGGTTGTACTTGGTGTGTCTCTGTTGGAATGCTGCAAAGTGCCAAACTGGAAGCTCCCTGTAAATATCTTCTTTTTCTTGGAAGAGATAATAGCCTCTAACTTTTTCTCCTTCATTTTCTTTCCAAAAGGAAAAAGACTTCCAAATAGAAACATGTTTTTTAAAAAAAATCCATCATGAAAGGTGCAATGTATGTGTTGAGTCCATTGAGTTTTGCTTAGGAAAGAAGCTTCCCTCTAGCCTGAGTCGAAACTGCAATCTGAACCAAGGCAATGATGATCACCTCCGACCAGGAGGAGCGCTTCTCACCGAGAACTTTCAGGGAAGCTTCCATGTGTTCTCTGCTCTTCCTCTCTGAGCCTCCTCTATGTGCTGCTGCTGAGTTCTGGTGGTGGCGCAGGACTAGCTCCCAAGCAGGACTCCCGGTCCAGGGCTTCATACCCAGGCAAGACGTGGTCCCAGGAGGAGGCTGTCACCAGGCAGATGTCCCTGGAGGAATTTCTAGAAGTGGAAGTGCAGACGCCATCTCTCCTCCAGCTCTTCCTCTCTCTTTCCTCCTCTTCTTCCTGCCCTGTCTTCTGGTCTGTGTCTGTAGTCTACCTCACAGTGGCCAACGGGCACTGTTAGCGCCCAGCACAAGTTCCACACACAGGAGCTGCTGAAGGACAGCGTGACCCAGGAGCACAGGGGCCTTGAAGCCAGGCAGAGGGTCTGCGTCAGTCAAGTGGCTCTGGCCGCCCATGCCACCCAGGCTGGGCAGGATGCGATACCGTGTGTGCTTGTTCGCTGTCTGGGAAGGGTCAACGTGCAGGGTGACGTGAGCCTTTCACAACAGCTGATGCACACAGAGCACTTGTCAAGCTCAGTGTTCCTGAAATGCATCCTCTCACCTAGTCCAGACCGTGCCTAGGTTCAGGGCCCCTTGTGACAAGGAGCACAAGAAATCGAGAAACCTAGAGGAAGTGCAAGAAATGGGACGTCATGGATGTGCACCCTGCATGAAATGCTGCGGAGCTGAGGACCAGGCTCAGGCGATGACAGGGCCAAGGGGAGCGGGGGCGGGCACAGTCTCCAGTACCCTCCGGGGACCTTCTGGTCAGAACCCCCCCTCTGCTGCCCTCCTCTTCTGACCTGCCCCTTGTCTTTGTAACATTCCCAGCCTTGGAAAATGTCCTGGGAAAAGCGGGAAAGAGTGTCTGATTGATGGAGCTGAGGTCACATGCTCACACTGCCAAGACGTGGGAGGAGGTTACTTGTCCCCTTCACCTTCTCTTGAGGGAGCTGGGTTGCCTTCCAGCAAGCCTCACAATAGGACAAAGAGACCTCTACAAAGCACAGATACCTTTGCTTAAGTCAAAACATCTCACAGGAGCCTCTCATTGACGACACGGGAGGGAGGAGACTCCCACTTGCTGTTCCAAATGCCAACAGCTTTACCTGCTGCAAATCTTTAAGAATCGAGAATGTTGGGTGCATATGGGGGCCAGGCAATCCACCTCCAGGGGTGTGGGAAGCGCAGGAGGTCAGCATGGTCGGCTTTCCAGATGAGGCTTTCTGTGACCTCAGGTGAGCACACTGCTTGTCTGGAATTGAGCAAGCCTGGGGAAGCCCCAGTCCGTTGTCGGTCTGTGGGTCAGGTCAGCCTGGTTATGCTAACGTGGTGACAGCTCTCACATCTAACCTCCTGAAACCACAGCGTTTATTTCTTGCTCATCATTCAAGTTGCTGCAAACAGATAGAAGGTCTTCACCCTGGTCACTTGAAAACCAGACTGACCACGTTCCCAGCACAACCCAAGGAGGAACTGTGCACTGGCCCTTGAGGCTCCCCCCTGGCAGCATCTCTTGCCAAAGAAAATCACAAGGTCCTGACTTCAAAGTGGCTGGAAAGTGCGACCGTGCTCGCTGTGCCTGGAGAGAGAAGACTGGACGCTCACAAGTCAATAGATGAAACCCCGGGGGCAGAGAAGCTCAGCCCGCAGCTGGAATCTGTGACTCCTCATGACAGTCATCCACAGTCACAGCGAAACTTGTGCTCTTTCATCCTCTGCGGGCCACACCTCAGCCAGACCCGTCCAGAAAACAGCTTCTCAATCCTAGAGAAAAGCTGTTAGTTACACAGCAAGGGAAGAGCTGGAGAGGAAAAGGGAGCTGCAGCTGGAAGACCACAGGCAGAAGTGACCCCAGAGGCTGGAGCTGCTGCTGACCCAGGCCTGGCCCTGCAGAGTTGGGGCTGCTGTCACAGCTGGTCCCTGATGTGTGGCCCTGATGCATCCTCACCAAGGGCTGAATTGTTATTGTTGGCACAGAGGCACAACTTCCACGGCTGGAACTCAGTGGGTCTGTAGCTCGATAGCTACCATTTTTTATTTATTGGTGTTAATGGCAGTTTTGTGGTTATGTAGGAAAATGTCCTTATACTTAAGAAATGGCCACTAAAGTATTCGTGGGTGATAGGACATCAGTTTGGCAAATTCGCTCTCAAAAGAATCAAATGAAAAAAAATCTTTATTTTCTGAGTTGAAACTTTTCTGTAATTTTGAGATCATTTAATTTTTCTATTTAAACAACAAATTGGGCACACCAATGGACCATCCAGACTACTAACGTCTTCCTAACCCAGGGGAGCAGAAACCTCGCTTTTCCTGAGGATCTGTTCATTGCCCAGCCCAATAGGACTCCTCTCTCCTTGCCTGCTGGAGAGAGGACCCTGAAGCAACTTGACTTTCAGTGGGACTCCTTGAGTCCCCAGATGGCAATTTGGAAGTGTTTGCCTCTGGGAGCCATGACCCCTAGTATTGTGGAACCTTAACTTGCAAGCACACTTCCCATTGTGTGATTGGGGTCACTTACTGGGATTGTTGGCGTCACCATGCAAGACCACCCTGTCTTCCACCCCTCATTTGCCAGACCCAGATTTCATACCTGCTGGGGACACAGACCCATATAATGGCCATTGACTGTAACAGAGATTCTGTTCTACACAGTACTCCTATCACTGCAGTCCTTATCTCTTATGTCAAGGTCATTGTGGTGCAATTTGTATACAATAAAAGTCAAGTTTTAAGTCCAGAGCTCATTGAGTTTTACCATGATATAGAGTTTTTTATTACTTCAAAAAGTTCCCTTGTACCATTCTATAGGCTATCCACACCCCCAAACCTGGCCACTGACAAACACTCACCTGATCTCTTCCACTGCAGGTTAGCTTTTTCTAGAATCTCTCAGAAGTAGAATCACATAGTAGATAGCGAGCCACTTTTGCGGGTCCGTGTTGGATCACTGATGTGTTGCGCCTCCTGCCTGATAGTGCTCTACCGCACGCATATGCCACCATCTAGCATGACCTAGAAATTAGGTAAGTCCTCCAATTCTGTCACGCTCTTTCAAATCTGACTTGGATATTCTAGGTTCTTTGCATTTGCAAATAAGGCTTAGAATGAGCTACCAGTCCCTATAAAATAACCTGCTGGTTCAGAAGCCAGTTTAGGGAAAGGAAACATCATTATAATATTGAGCCCTCTGTCCTGTGAGTATGGTATCCTTTGGTGCTCATTTGGTCTACTTTAATGTTTTTCAACAATATTCATTTTTTTATTTTACTGTCGAGAGCCCTTGCAAGCATTTTGCCAAGATAATCCCTAAGTGTCCCATGTTTCTGATACCATTGTAAATGTTATGGTTTAAATTTTCATTTCTCATTAGTCATTGTTAGTATGTAGACATAAGTGACTTGTGTGTATTGAATAGGAACCAGCAACCGTGCTGAGTTCATTGAATAGTTCCAGTCACTCTTATATAATAAGATTCTTGAGAATTCTTCTAGGTGGACAATGTGCAGTAAGTGAATAAAGTCAGCTTTAATTTCACCTTTCTAACCCACATGGCTTCTCTTTGACTGGGTACTGTGGAGGACTTCCGGTACCATGTTGAAGAGAGGCAGAAGTGAGCATCCTTGCCTCGATTCAAAGTGTAGGGGGAGAATCCAGCCTCCATGACATAAGATGTTTCCTAAGGTTTTTATTGGTGTTGTACTTCATCAAGCTGATAAGATTTATTTATGTGCTCAGTTTTCCAAGAGTTTATCACAATGAAGGTTCATCAGATGTCTTTTCTTCAGCCTTTGAGATGATCGCTGGTGCTCCCCTGCGTTCTGTTCCATGGTGGACAGCATGGACAGGTCTGCAGTGTTCGGTCAACCTGGCCCCCTGAAGCTGCACTGCACCCAGGCTGTTGCATGTCCTACGCTGGCAGCACTGACTTGCTACATTCTCTGCGGTGTCCGCATCCCCCATCCTGACATGCAGATTTGCTTTGGGCGTGAGGGTCACATGTCCTCTGTGATTGAGTTAGGAAGTGTTCCTTTGTCTCTGTTCTGGAAGGGTCTGTGTACAATCATACTGTTTCCTTCTTAAGCAGAGAAGTAGAGAAGCCTGAAGGGTCTGCATATTTGTTTGTGGAACTGTTGTTAATTAGCATTTAACAATTTTCCCCACACAGAGCTCTTTAGGTTGCCTATCTCTTCACCAGTGGGTTTGGTCCTTTGTGTCCATGAGGAATCTGTCTATTTCATCTGCCGACTTCTTGGTCCCTATGAAATAAAGTCACTCATAATATTCTGTTACAGTCCTCCCCTGACCTGCAGGATCTGCCGTGATAACCTGCTCTCGTGCTGGTTTTGATAAATTCCATCTTCCCTATTTTATTCTGTTCAGGTTAGTGATGGCTTTTAATTTCATTAAATTTTTCAGATGATACAGTTCTGCATTCATTGATCTCCTTTACTGGTTTTCTGTTTTCTATTTCACTGATTTACTCTCTTATCTTTAAATTCGTTTGCTTCTTCTTATAGGGTTTCATTGGCTCTTCTTCTCTAACTTCTAAGAGTCAAAGCTTAGATGATTCATGAGACCTTTCTTTCATATTCTAAGCATTGAATGCTAAAATCTGTCCTCTATGCAATCTTCATCTGTATGTCACAAATGTTAGCACGTTGTGTTTTATTTTTATAGAATTAATATCATTTTCAATTTTCTTTGTGATTGCTTCTCTTGCCTATGCTTATTTAGAATATATTGTTCTATATCCAAACACTCAGGGTTGCTTTCTATACATTTCATTATTGATTCTACTTTTATGCTTGTGTGAAGTGAGAATATACTTCTATGCATCTGGTTCTCTTTTATCTATTCAGACACACTTTACAGACCAGAATATGATCTATCTTGACAAAAAGTTTATTTGTACTTAGAAAGACAGTGTTTTGTGCTGTGCTGGCTGGTGCCTGCTGTCAATGTCGGCTTGACAAGTGTGTGACGATGCAGCAGCTGAGTCACGGACCCTGCTTCTGTCCAGGTCCTGGTCCCTGAAACACGTGAACATTGCCACTGTGGGAACCAGGCTTTGTCGATGTGCTAGGCTCTGAGGTTGGAGGCGCTCCTGGATCATTCGTGCCCTAAATGGGATCACAAGGATTTTTGTTAAGAGGAAGACTTGAAAACAAAAGAATAAAAGGTGACTGGGGACAGAAGCGGGAGAGATCTGATGACAACACCCAGATCTGGAAGATGGAGGAAGGGCTCATTCTCCCGGGAGCACAAAGAACGTGGCTTTAGATGGTGGAAGGACAGGACGTGGATCGCCCCAGTGCCTGGAGCGGTGCCTGGTCCTGCCGACACCCTGGTTTCAGTCTAGAGAGAGCTGCTTCCAATTCTGACTCTGGATCTGTGACAGAATTCTAAATTTTTGTTTGGGTTTGGGAACAGCAATAGATTCCCAGGGAATCGTGAAGATGGTGCGGAGAGCTCCCTGGTCGCTCCCCAGGGTCGTACCTACATGATCACAGTCCCGCATCACTGCCAAGAAATCGACTTTAGTGCAAGGTGTCTCTGTCACGGTGTCTCGTGTGCAGATCTGTGTCACCACCACCAGCCAGAACAGAACCATTCCCTCACCATGAAGACCCCCTCGTACCTCCCCCTGCCCCATGCAGTGCGCAGCTTTGGGCAGGCGATGGGGACTTCAAGCAGTAGAGCCTAGTGGGGGGTCTCAGGTCACTGGGGGCTCCCTTGATGGGATGGCTTAACTATGTCCCTTCCTCTTTCCTTCACTTCCTAGTCTTGCCACCAGAGGAGCAGGTTCCTGTGCACCCTGTTCCCACCTTGATGTGCTACCTCACCACAGGCCCAAAAGCAATAGGTCAACTGACTTTGAACTGAAACCTCCCACACTGTGATCCCAATTAAGTCTTTCCTCTCTTTAAGTTGATTTTCTCAGGTTCTTTGTTAGAGTAACAGAAAGCTAATAGTAATGAAAAGCTAACATACTGAACTTCTCACAATCTACCTTCAAAGAAAATTATTCTGACTTATATATTGTATAAGAACCTAAAAACATTCTACTTTCATTAACCCCTCCTGATCTTTGGGCTATTGTTCTTATATATTTTATTTCTAAATATAAGCCCTTCAATCTATTATTGTTATTTTTGTTTATCTGTTCTATTTTGAAGAAATAAAAATGAGGGGGAAAATCTCATATATATCTACATTATTCCTTTGATTAGATTGCATGTCTGGAAATGAATTTTTGTTCGAAAAAAATCTTTAACATTTCTTAAATGGTTGCTCTGCTAATGAGGAATTATCTCAAGTTATGTTTTGCTGAAAAAATACTCATAAATTAATTTACCTTTAATTTCTGAAAAGTTACTTTCACTTTGTAATGATTTCTACTTCTTCTAATGATCTGAAGTGGATCTTCCACTGTCTTCTGGTTTGCGTAGTTTCTATTAAGGAGTCTGGTGTCATTCTCAGCATTGTTCCTCTGTGTGCATTGTATCATTTTCCTTTGCCTGTTGTTATGGCTTTCTCTCTGTCATTGGTTTTCAGCAGTTCAATGATGATGCACTTTTGTACAGTTTTGTCTTCCTTCCTTTGAGTTCATCAGGTTTCTAAAATTGTAGGTTTATTTTTCCCCCAATTTTTAAAAAAATTGTTTCACTATTACTTCTATAAAATACTTCTTAGCCTCTCCCCCATCTTTGGGGTTCCAATTGCTTGCAGATTAGACTGCTTGATATTTTCCATAGGCCAGTTTGGTTTTTTCTGATTGTTGTTGTTGCTTGTTGGTTTTTGCAGTACTGGGAGCTGAAATCAGGGCCGACTCACACCAGTGCTGCAGGGCTCATTATATTTCCTCTTTTTAATTCTCTTATTCATTTTAAATATTTTTTATTATGATGTCCTCAAGTTCATTTTTTGAATCAATAGCTTTTAATATGTTAATCCCATCAAGCATAAAGTTACTTTCACATATTGAAATTTTAATCTCTAGAAGTTCAATTTCTATCTCTTTTACATCTTCTAGTTCTTCATCATGTTGAATATATGAAGTATATTCATAACATCTTTCAATCTTTTCTCATCACTTCACCATCTTTTCTTTTCTAGTTATCGTCTTATTTTATTAACTTATCTCCTGCTTCTGATTTATATTTTCTTGTTTACCCACCCCCCAACCGTGTGATTTTATATTATATGTCCTGGATACCTTAAATTTTGCATTGTTTGTTTCTGGATTTTATTGTATTCTTTCAAAAACTTTTTTTCACTTAAAAGAGTTAAAATCATTTGTATCCTTCAGAGAACTTTTAAAAACCCTGTGTTAGGGTAAGTCCAGTGCAATCTTAGTCTAGAGCTGATATATTGCACTACTGAAGTGCTGCCCTTCTGCAGGTCTGCCTGACATCTCATGTACGATGAGGTCTTTTACTCTCATTAGTGATACATTAGCTCCTGTGTGAGCTACAAGAATTGTACAATCTACCTTTTTCTTGTTTTTTTTTTTTTTTTTTTTTTGCCCTTATCCTGACCATAAATAATTGCTTCTCAGGTATGTGCAGATCAGGACAATCTTAATGAGGCAGGGACACTGCTGCAGATCTCTGGTACTGAATCTTTTTTCACTTATATTTTGCACCTGGGTTAGCATTTCATCACTATAATAAAATACTTGAGATAATCGATTTATAAAGACAAAGGTTTATGTTGACTTATAGTTGGGGAGGTTTCAATGCATGTTTAATTGGCCCTGTTGCTTTTGGGCCAATGGCAGGACATTATGGTGGGAATACATGGTGGGAAAAAAACACTCACCTCATGGCCAGGAAACACGAGAGGAAAAGCCAGGTCCCCTCAGTGCCATGTTCCCAGTGACCTAAAGGCCTTCCACTACTCAGCTCTTACAAACTTCTGCCACTTCCCAAGAGCACCACCCTGAGGACCAGGCCTTTAATACATGGGCCTTGGGAGGACAGTCGACATCCAAACTAGATAGCACCTGCGCATTCTGGCCTCCGTGACACCATGAAGTCCAGTGCACTCCTGCTGAGGTATGCAGCCCGCCAGGCCTGCCTGCAGACGCAATGCAGCCTACAGACAGTGTGAGATGATCACAGAGCTCGCCTCCTCCGCTTTCTGCTTCTGGTAACCTTGTTCCTGTGCTGCCTGCTGTCCAGGGTCTATGATCCACGGTTCTATATATGGACCTGGCCGTGTAGTTATTAAGAGTCAGAGTAAATCCAGTTGTTGTCACCTCATCAGGGCTGAAAGTGAAAGTCTCCAGCATGTTCTGTGTTGACATAGCAAACGGGGTGTCCTCTGGACATCCACAAACATAGCTTGTGGGTTTTCTGGAATCTATTTGCATCTTCACTCATGATCACTTTTCCAGGATCCCTCCCTCCACTATCTAACATGAAAGTCCTGGCATTCCTGCTTAAAATAAAGTCACCGTTTCCCAAGTCCCAAGTCAGCCGAGCTTTAAGTTTGCATCATCTTCTGGGGTCTTGCTAGAGTGCTAAATCTTGTGGGCAGATTTCCTGGAAGAGTAGGAGATTATCAGGGAGACCTCCCAGAAAGAAAAACAGTGTGTGACTCACTTTGGTCTCTTTTAATATGCTGATAACTGTACCTCCTGACAAATGTGTTTTCTGGAAGAGACTTACCTAGTGAATGCTTTCTGCTGAATGTAAGCCTATGAAAAACAAACCTAGAATCTGTGTGTTTGTAGGACACAGTTGCTAGAAAATGTCACATTGACCACACAACTCTCGGGTGCCAGATGGAGATGTCTTATAACCCACACTGCCCTGTGGCATGAGGTCAACTGCACCTCACCTGGAGACCTCCTGCACTCCTCTGCCAGTGCCACGTATGTCCTGTGGAAATGAAGGACCAGGGTCCTTTGAAGTCCCAGGCCTTTCCCTTCAAATTCTGAACATTTGCAGAAGACTCAGGACGTGGCCGGGAAGTATTTTCTATATCACGTCCTTTTCCTTATCCATGCACAGCTCCTCTGTCCTTGGGACCCTGGCATATCCACAGTTGGATTTCACTGGGCTTTGACCGCTGGCATTTGTCTACCTTCTACAAGGGTAAGATGCAGGTCTTCTTTGCTGACACTTCAGCCCACTTTCTGGGGAGCCCTGGCCCTGGATGATCCTTCTGATATTTTCATTCCCCGAGGCAGGAGCTGAGCCTCCGCGCACACATCAGCCAGGTGTCTGGGATCTCCCCTTTGGGCAAGGCGGCTCCCCAGGGTCAAAGGCATTACTGGGAGGCCTGCAGCCACAGTTGTGAGGCCCACACTCTCCAGGGAGCACTCACATGTCCACACTTTATTCCATTTGATTTTTTAAAAATTAGTGGAGGATCACTGCATTCTAACAACCTAACTGGGTGTCACCTGGAGGTGGAAACTGACTCAGGTAGCCCTTGCCTGGGGAGGCAGCACCTGGCTCTGCTTTCTGCGTGGCAGGGGATGGAACGCAGCTCCAGCCCCCTCGGTCTCTTCTGACCACGGGTGCCTTCCCTCTGGAAGCTCAGGCCAAAGCCTGAACTTGACCGTCCTGCTTGACTCGTCCTTTCCTCAGCATCTGTGCTCTCCTCTTCCCGCCCAGCTGGCAACCCTTCAAGTGTGACATCCAGATTCTGGACATTCTTTCCTGCATTGCTCTGGTGTGAGCTTCCAGAAGTTCATCAGTCTGAGCCTCCAAAACATAAATCAGCTTGCATCCTCCCTTCAAACCCTGCTAATCCTCTCCATTTTATTCAGAGTAAAAGACGCGGACTTCCAATGATCCATAAGTCCTCACAGATCCTCCCAACAGTCCCGACCATGAATCCTACAGCTCTGGCCTGGTAGCATCAGACTCTGGGGAGTTCAGTCCCAGGGCCTTTGCAGACCCGCCCTTGCTACCTGGCTGGTTCTTCCCCTGTCACCTGCAGGCTCACTCCGTACCCTTCCTCAGTCACTGTGCATCCTCTCTCTCACTGAGACCCGTTCCCAGACAATTCTGCTAAGACCCCCCCACTCCCACCAGCAGCCCCTCCAAATGCCCCACTCTGCTCTGTTTTCATGCTATTTTCACCTTATGCCAAACAATTTGTGTCCATTTTTGTTTTCAGTATCCCCTACTAGGCTTTGAGTTGCATAAGAGCAGGGAAATCTGTTTATTTTGTGCACTGGTTTTGCTCAAGTGCTTAGAACATGTCCTGACCCACCAAAAATGCCCCATAACTATCTGTCATGGCCCTCAGTGGCTTAGGGACCCTGGTGACTGATTTCTCCAAAAGCTACTCCCAGTTTTTAAAATCTCCCAATTTTCATCTACATACTGGAAGGTCACACTCTTGAATATGAAAATACGAACTTACAAAGTGATGGATTTTCAAAGTTCTGAACTCAGTGATCTGATTACTAGAGTTTAGTCTGATTTACATAACTGACAAAATGACTTCAGGGAGGCAGCCTTCCTCCTGGGAGCTCGCTACCCCGGCTTCTGCCACGCTGAAGACAGTCTGTGAATCTGAGAGCCTATTCACTCTTTCAAGGTCCGGATGCAAATATTTTAGTTCTTGGTCCTCAGCCTGCACAGTTGGCTGGCCCAGCTGGTCTGCAGTGTCTGGGGGAGGCTCCTGCAGGCTGACGTCAATTGGCAGAGGCCCCGTCTGGAGGAAGCTCACACTCAGCCTGCCTCCCACATGCTTCTCTCTTCCCTCCAGCCTTATCGGCTCACTCCTGCGTCTCAGCATCCAGATTCATTTTCCACGATTTTTTCAACAGGGGAATGTGCGGCCTTTGCAGATTCTCAGTCCATTGTGCTATTCTCAACTGTGCCAACGACAGCAACAACAGAATGTGTAGGAATTAAGTGTGAGCTGTTCCAGCTGATGACACGGTTAGTTACACGTTTACGCCTCGTGATATTAATGGGATTTTATCAGATATCCAAACCCACTCTGTTATGGTTTTGCAGTCTGAAAGGAAAATGGAAATTTCTGCCCAGAGCACCACCAGGCAGCGGGAGGCGCTGGGCTGCAGCCTGCAGTTGCATTATCAATTTCCTGTGCTGACAAGCTAAGGTCTGGGAATTTATCCTTGGCTTTGGGATTTTTTCTTTTCTTTTTCTGTTTCTTTCTGGTACCAGGGATTGGATCCAGGGACACTTAACCACTGAGCCACATCCTGGCCCTCTTTATTTTTTATTTTGAGACAGGGTCTTGCTAAGTGACGAGGCTGACTTTGAACTTGGACTCCTCCTGTCTCAGCCCCCCAAGTCACTAGGATTACAGACATATCACTGCAGCCAGCTCATTCTTGGCTTTTGAGTTTGTGTATAAAGACCAAGTGCTACCTCCAGCCTATTAAATGGGACACTTCTTTACCACTCTAATATGCAAGATAGACCAAATGAAAAAATCACAAAGCAAAATGATGACATTTTAGTACCTAAGTGGGTGGAGAAAACATAACGAGTACAGTCCGTTGTATAGGTGGGAATGTTTCTTAGAGAATCTCAATGACGCTAGTTGAATGTGAAATTTCTCATCTCATCACAGGACAAGAATGCCATATCCTAAGTCTCCAAAAAGGGAAGCCAGAAGAGACAGCGTGGTTGCTGACCAGGGATCCTGTAGCAACAGGCTTTCTGAGGGCTAAGGTGTGGAGTGTCCCTCTTCATGAAGCCTCATGTCCACATCCTAGATGACCAGTGGCTGGCGTGCTCTCCCTCCCTCCATGGCCCCACCACCCTCCCTCCGTCCTCTTCTGGGAATCTTGCAGGCATTGACTTCCAAGGTCACCTTGGACAGACAGGCTGCCTTCCCGGTTTTCCCTGCTTCTCCTCCCAACTGGACAAGGAGCTCCCCAGACTCGCTGCTTTTGAGTTGTTAGCCCCATTTAGCTCTCAAGGGTACTTGCACCAATCCTTCATTTCTTTGAATTCTCTGATTGTAATCTTATTCCTCCTTCTTCAAACCCTCAGTAAAATGCCGACCTCAGTCCTCTCCCGCTTATCCATTCCCAGGTCAACTCGCTGGGCAGGGATTGCAGAACCGGCATCGGCCCAGCCTTGTTTGAAGAGTGCGCGGTGGGCCTCAGCTGCGGTGGGCCTCAGCTGTGGCCAGAAGCACGTCCTGCCACTCACCTCTCCCTGGGTGCAGGCCCCGACCCAGTCCACCTGCTCACTGACCTCTGCCACCTGACTCAGCTCGACTTCCCAAGGAGAGGCCGTGGTTCCCATGGCTCCTCCTCATCCAGATCCTGTCTGTGGCTTTTCCAAAAGAGCACCTGCTCATGAGAATCTCTCAGTTATGTTTTCCTGTTAATTTCCATAATTTCATACATATCTTGCTATAGAAAGAAAAATTGTATTAAAGAAAAATAAAAATCCCACGGAAATCATGAAACTCACCTCTTTGTACACTGGATATTTTAAAAATTTCAGTCCTTATTTATGTATGGGAGCATTGCTATGCATTGGATGGTTGTAGGACTGGGTGGGTCACTAATATGTTCAATGTACTGACTGCTGGAGTAGTTCCATGGAAGGGGATCTCGGCAGAATATTCTGGAAATCTAGCTTCCAGAACAGGCTAGTCTTGAAAGAAAATTGTCCATTTGTCATATTCACTCAGGATAAAATGCTCAGATGGATAGTAAACGTGTACATTGGGTTTCAAAATAGGCCAAAAGTCACCCAAACCTCAGCAGTCTGCAATAAGGGTGCAAATTCTAAGCAAGGAAACAGCAAGTCTCCCATGAGCCAGCCCTGGGAAGCTGCCTCTGAGCAGCTGCTCAGCAGCAGCTTATAGTCAAGGAATGTGGGGACTAGAAATGTTGAAATTCCAAAGGAATTTGTAGCATAATTCCCTGACCAAAGCCCAGGTGAGCTTCTGGGACACATGGAAAGAGAATCAGGAACGAGTCCCATGCAGTCCACTGTGGCCACTCCAGCCAGAGTCACGGAATTCCCTTGGCAACCTCTTAGAGGGACAGTGGCAAACATGAAAATCTATGTGTCACCAGCCAAGATGCCAGGGGAGGGGAGGAAGGGTTTTACAGGGTTTTATGACATTGGTCGTTGTTCAAGGAAAGGCTTGTAACCAGCAAGGTTCGTTTTAAAGTGTAACATAAAGGGACATAGTGTCTGTCCTCAAGCACTGAGGATTTTTATGTGCTCACCTCCTGCAGATCAGTGGAGTCGTCATCGTAAAGAATCAGCGGCAGCCGCACAGCTGAACTTGGGGTCTGCTGCTAGCTGAGGGTGGGTCACCTGGTGGGGAGTCCTCGCCTGGCTCTGGGGCTTCTGGTGCATGTACCTGGATCCGCCCCCAGTGTCGGAGCACCTCCCTGCAACCAGGGCACCGTGGGCCAGCTTCACATCAGTGAGACCGGATCCCTCTGGGCACCATCTAAATGGAATCTCTTTTCACCCAGATGGCACTGAAAGCTAAGAAGGAAGCTCCCTGACCCTCCCAAAGCTGAAGCCAAAGCAAAAGCTCTGAGGGCCAAGAAGGCAGTGTTGAAGGGCGTCCCCAGCCACAGAAGGAAGATCCACGTGTCACGCCCTCCCAGCGGCCCAGGACGTTGTGGCTCTGGAGGCAGCCCACATGTCCTTGGAGGAGCGCCCCCAGGAGAAACAAGCCTGGCCACTCTGCCATCTTCAAGCTTCCCCTGGCCGCTGGGCGGGCCATGAAGAGGATCGAAGACAACAACACACTAGGATCGAGGCCACCAAACTGCTGGTCAAACAAGCTGCAAAGAAGCTCTATGACATTGATGTGGCCAAGGTTAACACCCTGATGGGGCCTGATGCAGAGACGGGGGCATATGTTCTACTGGCTTCTGGTTATGGTGCTTTGAATGTTGCCAACAAAAATTGGGATCATCGAAACAGAGTCCAGCTGTCTAATTCTAAATATGCCTTTTTTTTTTCAACATTAAAAAGATGGAATCACTCATACATGATCTCTGGGGTAATTTTTTATTTTTTTAAGCTGCATCCACACTGCTGCGTGGATCCATGGCTGTTATTTCTGAGTTGCATTCCATTGTGTGAGAACCACGCCGTCCCTCACCTGGTGATAAACACTGGATTTTCCCCTCGGTTTTGGCTATTTTAGGTAAAGCTGCATGAAGGCTCTGTGCAGTCAGTACGTGGAAGTAGGTGTGTTTCTTCTTGTACATGCCTCAGGGCTGGGCCCAGCGCGGTTTTAGAGTTTCTATTTGGGGCATCCACAAGAGATGAGGACTGTCCCTGACTCTTGGCACTGTATCATCTCTGCCCACGCACAGCCCTTCTTTCGTTTGATGTGCTCACTTATTCATGAGCTGGCTTCTGTATTCCCCTTCATCTCTGTTCCCCACCTGCCTTCTCTGCCCCACAATTTGACACGTTTGATGTGTATTCAGAACTGGTATTAAGCTGTGGATCCAGGACTGATAGGAATCCTCTGGAATATTCCCAAACCCATTGGCAAATATAGCGGTAACCAGTGTAAGCAGGAAGACCGGTTAATACCATAAATGTGGTTTAACAGGTGCAACGGTCAGCCTCATGGGCTGGCAGCAGGCCACGTGCCCACTTGCTTAGCCTGGTCAACCAAGGTGTTGCCGTGAGGGTGGGTTGTGAACAGGTCTCACTCCTACAGTTCACTGAAAGTAAGAGCGGCCCCTTGATAAGAGGTGAGCCTGGTCAAATCAGTTGAAGGCTAAGGAGCCCCAAACTAAAGTTGACTGGAAAAGAAGGAAGTCTGCCTCAAGACGGCCACATAGAAATTCTGCCTCAGTCTCCAGCCCACTGGCTTGTCCTGCAAGTTTTGGACTACCAGCCTCAGAACTGTGTGATCCATTCCTGGAACAAATCCTATGTATTTGTATATATTGTGTTTTTACAGGCAGACCGAAGACGTTTCTCACGGGCTCATTTCTCTGCAGAACCCTGACTGGTTGGTCCGGTGGACACACAGGCACTGGGACTCAGGCCTCTTCCTGATGCCACCCCTGGAGGACAGAGCAGAGTTTTCACACCCGTCAAGTTTGGTGTGTGCTGTTTCTGGTTTCAGTGGAAACCTAGGGCTGAGCTGGAGAGAGCTCGCCTGCACACGTCTCAGGAAGGTCTCACCGTGCCAGGAAGAGCTGCACACAGACTCGGTAGCAGCGGGTGGGGCTCGGAGGCCCTGGGAACAGCAGGAGTTTGCACCTGCTCCGGCCGAGAGTGGTGGTCTTCGGGTGGGCTTGAGCTGTGTGGCTCCATTTGACAGCAGTGGCCTGGCAGGGCGCCATGTCCAGAGTATAACGAAGCATCTGAGTGGAGGAGCTTGCGACCTCATGGCGGGGAGGCAAGAGCCCAGGTCCTTCTCCCAGTGACTGCTTGCTCCTCACCTGCAGAGGGAACTCAGCCGAAGCCCCGCTTGGCCCAGCACTGACGCTCCTTCCCTCTGCTCCTTTCTTCTCTCCCATTCCCTTCTTGGTAACTGGGATCTCACCAAATGCTGCCTTGGGGGCCTGTGTCCGGCGATCCCTCTGGAGCAAGGTGGACCAGGACATGGACGGTCTCCATCACAGCCAGCCATCCGGTGAGCCGATCAGCACAAGTACAGCTTAGTTAAAGAGCGAAAGGTAGTACCTTGTGTTGCTCGTTCACACGTGAATTTAAGTGATCGGGAAGTGGCCGCGGGGTACTGTTCCGCGATGCCTTTCGTGAACCATGGGCTGCTGGTCATGCGGCGGCGTGTGTGCTCACCCGACCGGCTCGGCCGCAGCTCCTGCTGCGTCTCCTCCTCGCTCAGTCCTACTGTTCAGGATCTGTTCGATGTACCGGTTCTGCTGCCTGGGTCCCCGCGGCACGTGCGCACCGTGGTTATCCACCACCACCTCCAGACTCCCGGGGCAGCCTCACGCCGCGGTGGGCCCTCTCAGGCGGGCCACCGTGAATGCTCGCGCGGACACACATGGGAATGTGTGCTCATTTCACTGAGGTTATCAGGTCATTCTCCAAAAAGGTCATGGCAGCTACAGCCAGGAGGGGGGCCCCGCATTTCCATCCCGCCGAACTGGCCTTATCCATCGTATTTCCACTCCTGCCAGTCTAACAGGCATTGAGCGGTAGCAGCAGACTCCCTGTCCTTCCGCTCTGCAGAGTCGACCAGCTGCCTACGGAAAATATTCAGAGAAAAATGGTCTGTCCTTCCCGGGCGTGGGCTTTCCTCCACCATTCCCCAGACAAGGCAGGGTGACAAGTGTTTGCACAGCATCTGTCGGAGGAACTCCAATCCTGTAGATGGCGCATCCAGACTGGGCCTCTGCGGGGCTTGGGGCCAGTCCCAGGGAACAACCACAGTTCCTCTAGGTGGGTCTTTATCAGCACCCGTGAGCGTGAACCCTGCTGCACGTGCTTGTCACCTTCGGGGTCCCCGTCCGAAAGCCGCCTACCCGCGTCCTTTGCCTTTCCCTCTGAGGACCCCTCTCATGGCCTGGTTGGTTGCAGGGAGTCCTACCTATGCGAGTGATTGGTTATTTTAGAAATGACAGACTTGTCTGTGGTAGACTTTGAATGTAGTAAACTCATCAATATCCTCCCTAGTTCTATTTTTGAAGTTTTACTTAAGAATTTTGTCTCCAGTCCTATGTCACAAAAGTATCTCCTGCCTTACCAGGCATCTACTTCAGAGTCCGACTGTCCACGTTTATGTCCTTAAGCCAACTACAGTCCACCTTCGGACACGGTGTTAGGTGGGCATTTCCGGATCCTGTTGTATTTTCTTCCACATCCAAACCCATTTTCCAAGTATGTCCTACCAAACAATCTACAACTTATTTGTGGCCAGCCTCCCTGGTACTAATGCCACATAAAGACGTGACTCTGTCTCTGAGCATAATTATTGTGCAGCTGGATAAACACGTATGTTCTTCATGGTCTTCACAGCACCGCGCGTCTTCACATCTGGAGGAGTAGAATTCATCAACTGGAACTTTCCCAGATTTTCCTTATCTTTTCAAGATCCTTTAAGCTTTCATATGAATTTATGGTAGGATTTTTGCATCATTCTGAGAAAACTCAGCTGGAATTTTTACTGGAGTTGTCTTAAGTTCATACTTTAGCTTTGGGAAAACCAGCATCTTTATAATATTAAAATGTCCCATGAAAAAGCAGGGTTGCCTCTCCATTTCATCATTTATTAACATATTTAATTTTTTTCTGTAAAGTTTGTATGCATTTATTACTAGTGTGTGTGTGTGTGTGTATTTTGCTAGGAAATTGAAGCCTAAACACTTTATCACTGAACTACATCCCCAGCCCTTTTTATTTTTGTTTTGAGACAGGGTCTTGCTAAATTACTGAGGCTGGCCTCAAACTTCTGATCCTCCTGCCTCAGTCTCCCAAGTTGCTGGGATTATAGTCATATGCCACCAAGACCAGTTTAATTATTAATTCTTAAACACTCTAGAGTACTGATTGCTATTTGGAATAGTATTTTTGTTATATTTTCTGGTTAGTATTGTCAGTATAGAAGATGCTAAGATCTTGCAAGTTTTTCGTATATCTGAAAATGTTGAGTTTCTTACTAGTTCTAATAGCTGGATTTGGGGGTAAGTATATCCTCAGCATCTCTTTCTTCATTTATATCTATGCTTTTTTGTATCGCCTGTTTCTTTCTCTTTCCTTGTAGCATGGTCAGGAGCACAGCACCAGCAGTGTTGGAGAGGGAGTGCTAATGGGCATGTTTGTCTTGTTCACAATGTTAGGGGAAATATTAAAACACCCACAGTAAGTATAAAGTGTGCCATAACTTTTAGGGCCCATAACTTTAATGCACTGAAGAATTTTCTTTCTAATCCTTGTTGGTTAACAAATTCTATTATAAATATGTGCTGGATTTGTCAGGGTCTTTTATTGCATTAATTCTGTGTTTTATGCGTCAGTCTCAGCTGATGTAGTGAATTCCACTGGCATAGTTCCTGAGAGTGTACTGTCCTGTACTCATGAGTCTTATTTAATTACAAGTCTTTTAGAATAGTGTTACGTTTTCTTGGCTATATCTTATTGACATGGGTGTTTACATCTGTGTTCAGAATGATCTATGACTATAATTTTCTTTTCTTGAATGGTCTAGTATGGCATGAAATGTGTACCTTTGGGTTTTTCTTATATTTGAGAGAAAATAATTGTATTCAGTAGGAATTAATTTTCACTTGAGTTTAGTAGCACTTATTTATCCACAAAGTCACCTGAGTCTCAGAGCACTGGTAAGGAGAAAGATGTGCTTTTAAATGACATACTTACATGTGTGTACAGGGCGCCAGTTAAGAACGGCTCCAACCATTCCGGAGACCTGGGTGGAAGGAGTCAGTGGATCATTCACTGGTGTGAACGGTCTCCAGCTCTGTGCCTCTTCCTCCCAGACCCCACCGCTCCCCACCTCTTCTTTCTGCTCTGGATGAGCCTCGCGGCCTGGTGCACAGATGTTCTTGGGGTGAACTGGTTGAAAAGGCCCGTCGTCACTGGCCTCTTTCCCAGCCCAGAGCCCTGGGGACCCTCTCTGCCTCTTTCCGCTGTAGTTGCATCTTTTACGCTCAATTCCTGACTTCAAGTGTAAGAAATGAAGTGTTGTGACACAGTCATGAGTCCCCCAAAACCCAAACCATGGGAATTCCCCAGCAAATTCTGCTCTCTCTGCCCTGGTCAGGGAGGGAATCTGACCTTGGGCTGCATGTCCGTCCTCTCAAGCTGCATCAGTGCCCAGGTTCTGTTCAATGACTTTGCTCACCATGTCCCCACGCCCTGGAGGGCGAGGCAGCCCCCTCATGGAAGTCAGACCTCCCCCGAAGGTTGAAACAGAAAGTCCCTTACGCTGAGAACAGTGCCCTTGTAAGCATTGGCCCCTCTGCAGTTCACATTTCAACCACCTTTTTTTTTTTTTTTTTTTTAATCTCTCTATCAGAATATTTTCATTTTCCAGACAAAAATATGCTGGCTCTGTGATCATGCCCCAGTTCTGCACATCTCCCATTCAGCTCAGAAACATCTCGGGCTGTGTTTCTGCTGGATGTGAGCTGCAGGTGCTCAGCAAGTCCAGGCAGGAAAGGGGAGAGGAAGCCCCGGGGTGGGCGCCACGCCTGCATCTGCTGGGCACCGGGCACCTGGCTCCGTGTGACGGACGAGGAAACCTCCAGCCAGGATGGTCTGTTGGTGATATGGGGCAAAACTCAGGGTGGAAAAGGGCAGACTCAGTAAAAGGACACACCTAAGTCAGCTTTCTGTCTTCAAATGGACAGAGGAGAAGGTGGGTTTGTCCCTTACTGGATCCCAGGCCATTGCTCCTGTGTGGTCCTGGGCGTTTGTGCCACACAGGACGAGTTCCATGGAGTTCAACAAGCCCCATCCTGCTGGTCTCTCCTCCTCCTGGTGTGGGGCCGGTACGTGGTAGAGTTCTTTAAATGCATACTGCTTTTCTTGCTTTCCTTCTCTAAGGATGCTAGAAGCAGCTAAACGTGGATCCTGACATACAGATCACTGTGCATACAGCGAACTTCCAACTACTTCAGAATAGAGTGGTGGGTCAGTGTGCCAGAGAGTTGATTTTAATCTGACGCCTAAGGATACTTAGCTAATGGCTCTACATTTCAGAGGTGGTGATAGTCAGATTTTTAAAACATTGTTACATTGATATTCCACAGAAATGTCTCTCATTAACAAACTTTCCTTGGTATAATAAACAGTATTCAAGAAATGCAGTTTAATAGATTTTATAGGTCCTACTGCCTTGGTATGGACGAGATATAAAATCTGGTACACTTGGTCACCTGGCACATACAGAGCAGGGCTCTTGGTCTGAAATCCTCTGCCTAACAAGGACCATGGACAGTGGCTCTTTGCACCCATCCAAGTGGACCCTGGGCTGGTCCTGGCTCTGGGGAACTATAGAGATCAAGACTCATACCCGGGGACAGGACACCAACACCACAAATCCCACTTGCAGATCTGCTTTGGGATCTGCCACTAGTTACGTGTGTGAGCAAAAGTGAGTCTTGGCCATCATTAATCACAACAGACCCACCTGGTGTCCAGCTGAAGAGAGGTGACCGTCTGAATACTGGGGATCGACAACCTAGCGGAAAGACTCTGAAAGCTTCTTGCTGCACTTGCTTTAATACCATGAAGTCCTGCACCTCACCTGGAGGGACCAGACCAAGGCCCAGGGCTTGAATCAAAGGCAGCTGTCCACAAGAGGGCCTGGGGCCAAAGGTTTTTGGGACTCCAGCTGAGACCTTTCCCTGGGGAATGGAGGAAACTTACAAAGGCAGCCGTGGGCAGAAGCAGGGACTCCCAGGGAGTGGGCAGGGCCAGAAACCATGAGCCAGGGCACAGAGGTGAGGGGGGCAGAGGGAGCGGGAACAAGGCCAAGTGCAGTTGTGACAAAGCACCCAAAGCGAGGGCCATAGAACCACTGGTACCTGCGGACTGTGGGTGCCTCCCAAGTTCACAGGACAGGCAGCAGGGGAGGGAAGGCCTGGCGTCCACAGCATGGGGGTGGTGGGCCTGGTTCCCCGCAGCCTGGCCTCAGGACCACAGGTCAAAGCAGCTGGAAAGACTGGGTTAGCGCTCTGGAAGACCTGACCCTGAAGGAGAAGCGTGTCAGTGTGGGTCGCAGTGCTCCTCGCCACACAGGACTCAGCCCTCCGGAAGCTGCCCTTGCTTAGGCAGAACCAACCCGGCTGGTCCTCCTCCCAAGCTGCGGCGGTGTGACAGGAGAGCCTGGTAGAGGGGAGCTCTGGACTAGGAAAGCGTAGAAGAGAGTCTGACCCTTGATGGGTTCCTTCCGTCACGGCACGAACACCGATGGCACCTGTGCGTGAAGATCTCTTTCCTGCGAAGATCTCGTCCCCTGGAGGGCGGGCAGTCCAGGACTCCGGGATCCACAGGCAGACTCAGAAGCGCAGACCCAAGCTTCATCGAGAGTGAGAGAGACAATGCTGAGCTGACGGTTTCCAGGGTAAACACGCCTCCAGCTCGTGTGCATAGGTTAACCTGACCTGTGGGTGCGGAGGGCCTGCAGGGTGCAGCCGGAGCCAGGGATGCCAGCTGCCAACAAGGAACCAGGCGGTGCTCATATTGGACCAACCATCCCTGATCCAGCCACGCAGGAGCCCATAAATGTAGACTGATCTGTAGCAACTTTTATTTGTACAAGGTGTGTCCTGTGATGGAGTCAAGGCACTCTTGTTACCTTAAACAAGCTTTTAGCAAGCTTTCCATATTATAACGGCCATGCCCTGCAATGGTGTAACATGCACAATGATTTTTTTAAATTTTGAAATTATTTGCATAAAACTACCTACTTTGGTGCTATTTCTTCATTCCTAATTTATCCACGGTTACAGATTCAAGGACCCAGTAATTCATTTTCCAAAGTGGAACATTTTTCACTGTAAAAATTATCCTAGTGGATATTAAAAAAAAAAAAAAAAAAAAAGATATAAAGCCAAACAGTGCTGGACAGAGCAGGGATATCACAGGTCCCAGGAGGAGAGGGTGAGCTGCTGCTCATTCTCTCTTGGGGACCCAGAGCAGGCAAAGGGAAGAGAAAGAAATGACCTGGTCCAATCTCTGTAGACATGCTAACCGAACGTCGCTTACTAGTGAAAGACAAGAGTGCTCATCTACAGAATGCTCTAGCCCACTGACTGACTGGTGTAGCTGGGCTGCTCATGCTGAACAAAGAGAATTTATGGATTTATACCATGCACACGCCCTGGAAAATATCAACATCAAACATGTACTGAGTGGAGATGATTCACAACTGAAATTCGCCTTCCTGAAAGCCTGGCCCATGCCAACAGCCATACAAACCCAGGCCAGTGAGGGCCTTGAGTGGGGCAGTGGACTCAGTCTTGCCGCTCCACCAGGGGCTTGTGGGTAGCTGGACCTTCCGAGCTACCAGTAAAGTGTAGTGCTGGGCACGATTCCTGACGCTGTGAGTCTGGTTTGATAATTTGGTCTAATTTCCTAATTCTTATTAGAGAAGTGTGTGGCACATATGAGTATTGTTTTCCATCCCTCCTTCACGCCTGGTCACATAGCGACCCTCAGCTGTCCCCCACGTGTGTGAGCCTCGTTTCCTGGCCTGCCCCTGCCTCTACAGCTTGGCACAGCTACAGAGGTGGTGCCACAGGTGTGTTGCCATTTCACCCAGGACTACTTCGGTGTGTGTGTGCTGAACCCTGGTACGTTCTCTTATGCACCCACAGTGCCATGATGGAAGTCAGGAACTGACCTTGATGCAGCACCAACAACTGCTCATCTCCAGACCCACTTCGCATTTGCCGAGCATTCTGCTGATGTTCTTTTGAGAGAAACAAACATGCAGACAGGATTCTGGCCGGGTCCAACCCAGGCTTTCCATATTGTAAGGGCCACGCCAGGCAATGGTGTAACATGCACAATGATTTTTTTAAATTTTGAAATTATTTGCATAAAACTACCTACTTTGGTGCCATTTCTTCATTCATTTATCCATGGTTACAGATTCAAGGACCCAGCGGTGGTCCTGCCCCAGCTTCCTTTCCTCGGGAGCATCTCCTTGGTCTTCCTTAGGCCTTCGTAACCTCGACTTCTTCAAAAGAACAGGTGGCCTGCACAGTGTTTCAAATAACATGTTCAACTTGAAGAATCTACATCGGTTCAGTTTAGCTAGAACAATTTACTCCTGTTGAAACATAGAGAATGCCCTATAAGCGCCAGATTTTAAAAAATGATAAATGCTTACTATCGAATGTATCCAATCAAAGAATGTGTGTAAGTTTCTTATTTTTGTTTGCTTTGTTTATTGTTCAACAAAGAGATCAAAATAACTTACATTTAAACAGAAATTTTGAATAAGCCTCTCGCGGTGAAGGAAAAAGCCGCTTCCACGGGACCGCGAGTCTTTCTCGGCTCGTGTTTTTGTTCTGGACGCCCGAGCCGTCCGCGGCAGGCAGCCTGGGCCGCAGGAGCCCGGGGCAGGTGCCCAGGTGCGCGAGGCGGGGAGGGCGCTGTGCTGCCGCGGGGACGCCCCCTCCCTGCCAGGCCTGCTCTGCGCGGCGCTGCTGCGGCCGCTCACCGGGTGCTTGTCTGGGGTGAACCCTGGTCCTCTCCGCCGCCTTCTTCATTTTCACGTTGTCTGGGGGGCTGGTTTGGTCCGGCCGCAGGGCCACCTGTCCTCACCCGGGGCTCTCCCGGGCTCACCCCGGCCCAGGCGCTCTTCACAGTCGGTCCCACGCCCACCGTCTGGCCTGCGTCACATCAACCGGGTCGCCTCCTCGCCGGGCTTGGTGTCCAGCCCACCAGCACGGGCTCTCCCCAGGCCCGTCTGCACCCGAGGACGCCCTCGCGTGCGGCTGCGTGCAGAGCAGCCCTGGAGGAACCAGGGCGGGACCTCCCAACGCGATCATGCGCTCATCGAGCTTTTGCCTCCAATGCGACGCAGGCGTCGTCTGCGTGCCGAAGCCCTGGGGTGGGGAGCAGCCTGGAGGGGCCAGAACGCCATCACGCGCGTGCGTGCGCACCTGGGTCCTCCTGGTGGAGGCGCTGGGGCTCTCCACCCGCCGGCTGGCCTCGCCCCTGCAGTCGGGACCTTCCCGTGGTGCCCTGGCTCAGCGAGCCCTGCCGGTGCACAGTCGGTTCACCTTCCGGCTGGAAGCCTGCCTCGCGGTGGCCTTGGATTGGTTCGATGTTGCAGCAGGCGGGCTCGCAAGCTGGCCCTGTGGCACCATGTTCCCGTCTTCCTCGCTCCTTCCCAGTACCTAGTAACACCCCTCTCGTCAAGTCTCGGCTTCTCCACTTGCTCTGGGCTCCAGGCGGGCCCTCCCGGGTGCCCTCTGCGGCTCTGAGCCACGTCCCACTCCTGTGGGTCCTCTGCCTTCCAGTTCTGTGATTCTGCTTTTAGCTGCTGCCCCTTCCTCAGTGATTGGTCTCCATTTTTAAAATATGATGCTCATGTCTTTTTACTTCATCATCTTTCTTTTCCACTCAGTGGAATCCTAAAATCTTTCAGATCCCAACTCAAATGGCATTTGTCTTCTCACACACACAAGAGAAGTTTTAAGTTGTTTACTTATTTGTTAGAATCTTGGAATAGATCATTTTTAGATTTAGCTAGACTTCATTTTCAGCCACAAAAACAACCTTGGATGCTGTTGCCGGCTGAGACTTTCCCACCAGCACCCGGGAGCCAGGTGGTTGTGCAAGGCCAGTTCTCTAAACACCTGCCCCGGGCACCCTGCACCTTCCACCGGCCCCATCCTGGGACTGGAGTCCTCAGAACGGATCTCCTGCATGCTCTCTGTGCCTTGTCTGCAGCACTGTCCACACAGCAGAAGACCTGTTGCTGGGAACACCAAAGACTGTGAATCAGGGACTGATATGAGGGTGCTCTTTAAGTGACCTTCATCATGAAGACACTCAATCCAGTTCTTCTTGGTAGTTATTAAAGATTTTTCAATGAGACTGAACATAGGTCATCCATCTGTTATTCCTGGGCTGTTCACAGGCTTGTCACAGTAAAGGAGCTGGGCTTGCCTGGAGTCCTTTCCATGAAGTCAGGTGGACAGGAGGGAGGAAGGGAGGAGAGAGGCAATCGTGAGGACCCACAGCCAACGCATCACATGGCCCTCGGGCTTCAGAAGTCAGGTTGCAGCCTTCCTGGGTGCCAGGGAGGCCACTGCCCTCCTGCAGAAGCACAGACAGGAACACCCTGTGGACCAGGAAGGCTGTCACCAGGACTGACCACGTTGGGCACGCTCTTCCCTGTGTGAGTCAAGGCAAGGACCCTCGGTGCTCAGTCTGTCTTCCCTGATGGACACAGTTCTTTAATTGCCATTTTATTTCCCAAGACAGGCCAGCACTACTGCCAACCATGCTTTCACAGAGAAACCCCCAGGAAGGGATTTGACCCGCAGACACCTGTTTTCTAAATCTTAATCTAGA